>NC_091179.1:7751862-7886862 GCF_040958095.1 Procambarus clarkii
TTGAAATCTATGAAAATTCAAATTATCAATGCAATCGGAAATATTGAAATAATATCGCAACATAATATAGTGTGGGTTGCTCTTACGTGCAACAGACGGTGCTGTTTTTCAAAAAAGGCATGGTTTTACCTGTCACAAGTGTGGCATCTATACTTATACTCACGAAATGAACGGTATGGTAAACAACATAGCTCAATTGCAATGCAATGTCACAATAACATTTAATAACAATAATAACAATAACATTTAAATATACTTTAAGATATAATCTAGAAGAAAATAAGAACATTGAAACGGTTCATGAACTCGATTTCAATAAAGGACACTATGGGGAACTTTGAAAAACAGTTAATGAGTATAATTAGACAGACTTGTTGCTAGGCAGAGGAGTAAATAATGAGATATATGGCAAATTTTGCAAAATATACGGCACACAAACATTCATACCCAAACAAAGCAAAATGCTAGGTAAGAACAAAGCAGTTGGCCCGTAGGGGAAAGGAGATACCCACAAGACTGGAATACAAGTCATTAACAAGCACACAAGTACTACACTACACAACAACCGCACTACTACCAGAACTGGACGAATCACTACCAAAACAACACATTGCACATCACTACCAAAACAACACAACACAACACAAGCATTGGCAAAGAATTATAGACCAGTTGCACTAACATCCCACATAATAAAATTATTTGAGAGTGATCAGGAGTCAGATTACTAGTTTTATAGAGACCAATGACCTCCACAATCCAGGCCAACAAGGATTTAGAGCAGTTTCTATGATCGAGCCACAGAGATCTATAAAGAATTCTGATCAAGAAAGAGATCTAGGGGTGGTTTTAGATAAAAAACTATAACCTGAGGATCATATTAAGAACATTCTGCGAGGGGCCTATGCTACACTTTTTAACTTTAGAATTGCTTTTAAATACATAGGTCAAAAAGTTTTAAAAGTTTTAAAAGTTTTTTAAACCTCTCGTGTATCATGAGTGTGTTAAAGCATCAGATGGTGCATTCAGATGATGAATATTACCTAGTTCCTTCATCTGGGAAGAATGAACACATATTGGTGCATTCGGATGATAAAAACTAACTACTGTAGTTTAATTGATCAACAGACTGTATATCATATGCAGACTGTATGTGGATCTGCGGGCCACTCCAAACAACAGCCTGGTGGACCAAGCTCCACCAGGGCTAAAGCACAAAGTGATATAGATGTGATAGAGAAACTAGGTCAAATGGAGGAGTAGGTCTGTATATTAAACAGCACCTGACGTGCACAGAGCTACTAAACTCAATGTGGTGGTAGAGTGGTGGGGGGGGGGGGGGGGGGAAACATTGCAGAAAAAAACAAAAATACAATTTGGTCAACAAAACAGCATTGTTTAAAATAGAAGACATGGGTTGACATTTTGGGGGTAAGGTAGGTTACATTGAGTTAATTAGTTAGTACTTAGTTTTTATCTTAAACTGGTTGGGAGAGGTACAGTGTTGCTGTGCTGGTGAAAGAACACCTAAAGGTAAATTAAATAATGATTGCGAATCCACAAGAAGTTGACATAATAGCGCTAGAGATCTGCAATCAGGATGATAAACTTTCCTTAAAGAATTTGACAAACACTTGCTGATAGGACATGAAGTAAATGAAATGTATGTCAAGTTTTGTGAAATATATGATAAAAGCACAACAAAATTTGTACCAAAGGAGAGATGCAGAACTAGGAAAAGGGGTTTGTTCAACAGAAATTGCGAGAGGGCCTGAGACCCAAACACACACAAATGGAATCAATATATAGCAAGAGGCCAAACCCCCAAACATACAAGCGATGCAAAGATGCGAGAAACAGCAGCAGCATTAAGGAGAGGGACTTAAGGACCATAAATAAAGTGTGAAAATAAACTCGAGTAAATTTTTTTAACTACTCTCGACAGTGAAGAAAAACAAATATTCAGACGATTTGTGTTAGAATCATTAATCTTACACTTTCGGTCATATTCAACAACACAAATACATACACACACATTCCTGTTGCTGTAGCAAGTGAAGAATTACACACACAGATCACAATAACGTGATGCATCAAATGAACAAATCCACAAGGGCCGTGACGAGGATTCGAACCTGCGTCCGGGAGCATCCCAGACACTGCCTTAATCGACTGAGCTACGACAGGGTAAAAGGGTTGAAACCAAACTTCTACTGAACTTCCTGGATCCTTTTACCCTGTTGTAGCTCAGTCGATTTAGGCAGTGTCTGGGATGCTCCCGGACGCAGGTTCAAATCCTCAAATTTCACTTTTGACAATTGAGCACCTGCTACATCCAGATTCTAGGGAGGAAAGGAAGGACGATCTTACTGGATCCCATAGCCTCTCCAAGGCACAAACCAGGCTTTTACACAGCCCACCCCCCCCCCCCTGCACCCGAGCTCAATTGTCAAAAGTGAAAAATTGGGTTTGTCTTCCGAATGCACCATATCAGTAAATTTTTTAATAATCTTTTAAAAATAGTAAATGCCACTACTTTTGCAAAATTATTACGAGATCTATTATTCTATAGAATAATGCATATAAATGCATATATGCATATAAATACAAAAGTAAATGTAAATAATTTTACCTTGCACCTAGATCCACCAAGCCTGTATGGCGCGCGTTTCAGTACTTCGGAAATCTAGAACTATCTTGAATCTCTAATCTGCAATGAAACAATACATATTATTGCACTTACCAAAACATGGATGAATGTAGAAAATACAGAACTATTAGCTGAATATCAAATAAATGGATTTAATCTATTTCACACAGATAGATATATTAGATATTATATTATATTCCTTTCCTCCCTAGAACCTGGATGTAGCAGGTGCTCAATTGTCAAAAGTGAAAAATTTGGTTTATTTAACATACACGCCATAGACCGGCTTGGGAAAAAAAGTTCGTAAAACCCAGGGGCCATAGACCGGCTTGGGAAAAAAAGTTCGTAAAACCCAGGGGCTATAGACCGGCTATGAAAGAAAATTTGAGAAAACCCTGGGGCCATAGAACGGCTATTTAATCCCCTGGAACGGATAATCATCTGTATCAAACCTTATTACAGGTAAAACCAGTAGGCAGTCTACTGTATTTTATCAAACTCTTATTAGAATAATAGATCTCGTAATAATTTTGCAAAAATAGTGGCATTTACTATTTTTAAAAGATTATTAGAAAAATTACAGATATGGTGCATTCGGAAGACAAAACCAATTTTTCACTTTTGACAATTGAGCACCTGCTACATCCAGATTCTAGGGAGGAAAGGAAGGACGATCTTACTGGATCCCATAGCCTCTCCGAGGCACAAACCAGGCTTTTACACAACCCCCCCCCCTGCACCCGAGCTTTTTCAAATAGTAAATGCCACTATTTTTGCAAAATTATTACGAGATCTATTATTCTATAGAATAATGCATATATGCATATAAATACAAAAGTAAATGTAAATAATTTTACCTTGCACCTAGATCCACCAAGCCTGTATGGCGCGCGTTTCAGTACTTCGGAAATCTAGAACTATCTTGAATCTCTAATCTGCAATGAAACAATACATATTATTGCACTTACCAAAACATGGATGAATGTAGAAAATACAGAACTATTAGCTGAATATCAAATAAATGGATTTAATCTATTTCACACAGATAGATATATTAGATATTATATTATATTCCTTTCCTCCCTAGAATCTGGATGTAGCAGGTGCTCAATTGTCAAAAGTGAAAAATTTGGTTTATTTAACATACACGCCATAGACCGGCTTGGGAAAAAAAAGTTCGTAAAACCCAGGGGCCATAGACCGGCTTGGGAAAAAAAGTTCGTAAAACCCAGGGGCCATAGACCGGCTATGAAAGAAAATTTGAGAAAACCCTGGGGCCATAGAACGGCTATTTAATCCCCTGGAACGGATAATCATCTGTATCAAACCTTATTACAGGTAAAACCAGTAGGCAGTCTACTGTATTTTATCAAACTCTTATTAGAATAATAGATCTCGTAATAATTTTGCAAAAATAGTGGCATTTACTATTTTTAAAAGATTATTAGAAAAATTACAGATATGGTGCATTCGGAAGACAAAACCAATTTTTCACTTTTGACAATTGAGCACCTGCTACATCCAGATTCTAGGGAGGAAAGGAAGGACGATCTTACTGGATCCCATAGCCTCTCCGAGGCACAAACCAGGCTTTTACACAACCCCCCCCCCCCCCTGCACCCGAGCTTTTTAAAATAGTAAATGCCACTATTTTTGCAAAATTATTACGAGATCTATTATTCTATAGAATAATGCATATAAATGCATATATGCATATAAATACAAAAGTAAATGTAAATAATTTTACCTTGCACCTAGATCCACCAAGCCTGTATGGCACGCGTTTCAGTACTTCGGAAATCTAGAACTATCTTGAATCTCTAATCTGCAATGAAACAATACATATTATTGCACTTACCAAAACATGGATGAATGTAGAAAATACAGAACTATTAGCTGAATATCAAATAAATGGATTTAATCTATTTCACACAGATAGATATATTAGATATTATATTATATTCCTTTCCTCCCTAGAATCTGGATGTAGCAGGTGCTCAATTGTCAAAAGTGAAAAATTTGGTTTATTTAACATACACGCCATAGACCGGCTTGGGAAAAAAAGTTTGTAAAACCCAGGGGCCATAGACCAGCTTGGGAAAAAAAAGCTAGGTTAGGCTAGGTAAAAGCTAGGTAAAAAAGAAAGGAGCTAGGTTAGACTATGTATGTTTAAATCTCTGATTTAAACAGAGCCAGTGTTCAGTCAAATAACTGAATTTATCAAATCTTATCCTTGTATAATATACAAGCTGATGTGAGATCCCTGTCTACAGGTGGACTGGAACTATTATCAACTAATCCATACATCCCACCTGTCCCTTACAGCCCACAATCTATCATTAGGAAAACCATGTGAGAAATCTTTAAGGAATTCTGATAAAGAAAGAGATCTAGGAGTGGTTCTAAATAGAAAACTATCACCTGAGGACCACATAAAGAACATTGTGTGAGGAGCCTATGCCAAGACTATAGGCTAGGCTAGGTTAGAGCCAGTGTTCAGTCAAATAACTGAATTTATCAAATCTTATCCTTGTATAATATACAAGCTGATGTGAGATCCCTGTCTACAGGTGGACTGGAACTTCTATCAACTAATCCATACATCAAACCTGTCCCTTACAGCCCACAATCTATCATTAGGAAAACCATGTGAGAAATCTTTAAGGAATTCTGATAAAGAAAGAGATCTAGGAGTGGTTCTAAATAGAAAACTATCACCTGAGGACCACATAAAGAACATTGTGTGAGGAGCCTATGCCATGCATTCCAACTTCAACAGCATGTTGTGGGGTGCCGATATTGTGTGCCATCACATGTAAACCAATCAAGCCCACAAATACGTCAACATGGACCAGCATTACACCGTCTAACATACTCTGTCAGATGTAACAACTAAATTTGTGAATTCAAGACCTAATCTATTGCATAACACAGTGTTAGTACGAGAAAAACATTACTTACATTCGAAGCCGTGTTTTAAAATGGCGCGGACCTTGGTCTACTGACGCTCCACACTGTGTGTTCGTTTGCGTATGATGAACGTGTGACAATTTACTACAACAATTATTTAATTATTCTTATTCTTTATTTTACTATTTTTAGGGTACATGAAATTTCCAAATTATTTGCACACAATAATATAATTGCATTGTCATAACCTTTATATATTACGGAAAATACGATGACATGAACGAAGTCAAAGTGAAGTTGAAGTCAAAGTCATTCGCCGAACGTATTAGTCATTTTTTTTCTCCCAAACGATAGGGGATAACAAATCCACATAGCATATAAGTGTAGAGTAAAGTCAATTTTATTCAGGAAAGTACATACATAGTTGATTTACAAACATAATGTTGGATTTATAGATAGAGCTAGTGCATACAATACCTAAAGCCAATATAGTAGGCATATAGCATTTCAGGCAACCGGGCAGTATATATGGACCCCTTACTCAAATCTCTGAATATGTTAGATATTAAGTCCCTGCACATACTCTCATGTGTATTTTATATATATAAAACGCTGCACTGTAATGTCAATCCTGACCCTAAAAGCTTCCTAGAAGGTTGTAACAGATCCCATGAGCACCACACCAGAAACAAATACCTGTAGGTGTGTACTGGTGCCTTATAGTGTGTACTCGTACCTTATGGTGGTATCAATGCGTTGGCAATAAAATTCTCTACAAGATCATATGCATAAAATGTCACCGAAGCATTTGGTATCCCACCACGAAGTAAATAAACACGAAGATGACTCGCCGTGACACCCAAACAGGAAGTAAATGTTCATACTCTTTCGTTTGTTGCCAGCCTCACAGTCATCCTACAGCGCTCATTTTGATATCACTGAACTCACAATAAAATTCCCCACCCAGACATATGCCTATCAATGTCTAATTATGGTATCGGGTGACCCGCACGAGTGTGGGAACTGGGCGAAGCATTAGCCGTGATTTCAGCAGGGACGACACTGGTGTGATGCAGGGCTTTGAATGTTTATACTGATTTCACTGTCCTGACATTATTTCTGGAGCTACGTATTTCATTTTTATAGCAATGTGTTCGCAATAGAAAGTTCTATAAGAACATGGGTAGAGTTGGCCAACACAGCGTCAAATAAATTTGCGGCGAATAAAATCTTACGCGTGTTTGTACCCGTGAGCGTCAAAAGTTTTTACTTTGCTCATGTTTTTCAAGTTTATACTTGTTTCACACCGTTTTTTTTTGTATAGTGTTCGGAATAAAATTCCCTACACAGACATATGCATATCAAATACAATTCCTTGGAATTCACAGCTGTAGAGATGACGGAAAACACACAACCGGAACCCGCTCTTGACACTCCAACTCACACCCGCAACACCCACAAAAAAAGTTTCTCTTGTTTCATATATACTTACTTTAGTTTTCGTGCTACAGTTCTCATTTAGGTATCAAAATATTCCTAAGAAAATAGACTACAATACTGAAACAATCTAAGACAATTATGTGTACTTACCAAAGCATAGACGATTGTAGTAAAATAAGTTGAGCATTTTATCTCCACTCCACCTCCTTCAGGTACTGATTCCTGAAGTTGCTCAACAGATGTTCCTAGGTGGAGTGAAGCTGATGTAGGTGGTTATTTCTTGTCCACCCAATACACCCTTTTCCTGTGATAAGTGGTGTAATTACAAGGTATGACGCAAAGTGGAACATCGCATGTCTTGCACGCTATACCAGTTTCCTTCCTGATACCCGACTTTGAACACACTTCACACCTGCGACGTTTGGGGATTTTTACCAGCTCATGTTTCAATTTATAGTTCAGGCGAGTCTCTGCTATAACAACACGTCGCTGTTGTCTCTGGGTTGGCAATAAACTACTGTCTGAATCGTCGCTCTCACTATTGTTTTCAAACACTAATGTGGAATATGAATTATCTTCATCAGATTCAGCGTCAGCACTAGGTGTAGACGTGAAGAGAGGGCGCCTCACACCCGACGGGCCAGGTGTTGACGGGTCAGCAGCAGGATACACAGGACCAGTGTCATGATTTATGTCTGGAGCATGAACTAGATGTGGAGATGGTGTAGTTGTTGCAGGCCACTCTGCCTTGTCAAATTTCAATAAAGACCAAATAGCAATTTCATGGAACTAGAGCAGAGTTAGTTTCCTTCGATCATCTGTGTTGGCCTTGTACAATGCATGTACAATGCATTGAGTAAAGACCAAATAGCAACTTCATGGAACTAGAGCAGAGTTAGTTTCCTTCGATCATCTGTGTTGGCCTTGTACAATGCAACCACAAGTTGACATTGAATGTGAATTAACAATGAGACAAGTAAGATTTATACTAATACATTTATACTAACTCTGTTGAGCGTTGACCATTTACACATCAAATCTGTTGATGTGAGCACTTTAGTTTAGTCTGCCGTTTAAAGAAAAAAAGAGCATATCAATGGTATATCACAGAAAACGAATTTATCATAAACTCATGTATTTGTCTTATCATATTGAACTGCATTCATATTTTTAATATATAACAATATGAATATATAAATTTCTGTAAATCCCCTACCTTGTTGGAATCTGTGGAAATGAATGAGCAAATGTGCTGGCTGAAGGCGCTGAAGGAAACCACATTGGTTTCATTTTGGATACAAATGTCCATGGAGATTCAAAATGGAAACTAATTATATAGTTGAACCTGCAGAGACGAGTTTAAGAATCTGTGTTGAGAGTGATGGACACAGCCTTCACAATTATACTTCAGAGAATGTAAACATCTAAGAGTCATTAGAAATATGTGTAGAATAATAAACCCTACATTGTTTGAGTTAGGGAAAACACCATTTGTGATATATAGATACTATAGCTGTTCCTAAAGATTCACCCTTTTTTGCACCAGCAAGATAACATATAAGATTTTAAGAGTTGACGAATGTTAATATTCTTGTTTGATAAACTGTGAACTTGAGACATAGTTAATAAGAACATATTAACACAACAAAATGTTTTCAGAATCTTTAACACCACTTTCCAGCAACTTATATAATTTATATAAATTATTTTAGAGAATAATACATAAATTATATATTTAAACATGATATAGTGTTTAGTGGAATGTATAAGGAGTCAAATTGTGTTAAAAAGAGCAATTTTTAGAAAATTTGGAAAAATACTTTTTTCTGTTCAAATTATAACTAAATGGATTTTAAAGGTTTCACTCAGCCAATATATATCATTCACAATTTATTAATGAATTTTACAAAAAACACCATAAATTTTATATTTAAACATGTAAAAACTATTTGTTTTACATTTGGAAGAAAATAATTGTAGAAAAACAATTTATAATTAAACCTTTGTGTTTGGATTTTTTGAGTAAACGTTTCTCAAAGGCTCTCCTGCACCATTCTCAATGCAAATCATTCCCACACCTTTGGGAAGAGATAGGCGAACGTTGTGTAGATGATTTGTGTTTGCTGGGCATCCTCTCCTGGGCTTTCAATAGATTATCATGGGCAAAACTGTGGACTCTCTCTAGAATGTGTTGAAGGTTTTGAAGAAACTGGGGCACATTCTGATGCTCACTGAAGGTGGCATCTCTGAGAGAGTCTTTGAAAGCCTTGAGGGGAGTACGGCATTTACGGCCGTAGAGCATCTCATAAGGAGATACTCCTAGGGACTCATTGGGAAGACTTCTATAAATACACATTATAAGGTCGATTTGCTTATCCCAATCCTTAGAGGTTTCACTACAAAACTTTTTCAAGAGTGCTTTGATAGTCTGATGACTACGCTCAAGAGAACCCTGTGAAGCAGGATGATAGGGGCTGGACAATACCTGTTTGATGTTGAACTCCTCCAGTGTCCTTTTGAAGAGATCACTGGTGAATTTGGTACCACAGTCGCTCTGAATCTCCATGGGATATCCGTATTGAGTGAAGATCTTCAATAGATGCTTTACAACCGTAGCAGCCGTGATGTTCTGCACTGGAACTGCTATGGGAAATCTGGTGGTAGGACACAGGATGGTTAAGATATAGGCGTTACCTGAACTGGTCCGAGGTAAAGGACCAACACAGTCTATTATAAGTCTGTGGAAAGGTTCCGCAGGCACCTGTATGGGAATCAGTGGCGCTCTGGGAATGGAGATGTTCGGTTTGCCTGCCATCTGACATGTATGACACTGTTTTACGTACTGTTTGACGCTATTTACTATACCTGGCCAGTAGTAGTCTTGACGAATTCCATGGTAAGTTTTGTTGAATCCGTAGTGGGAGAGTGCTCCGTGGGCCAGGTGTAGAATAGTGGGCCGCAGGCTGGTAGGAATCACAAGTTGTTTGATGTTGGCCCAATCGTCCTCCTCCTTCAGTTTACTGGGTCTATATCTGCGGTAGAGCAAGTCGTTCTCTAGGAAGAACCCAGGAATACTGTCGGGTTGAGTCTCAGCCTGGAAAAACAATGATGTTAAGGTAAGATCTTCCCTCTGCAACTTACGGAACTCCAACTTGGTCAGATTCGGGGGTTGTTTCTGAGGGTCTTGAGGGACAGCGGTAGCAGTAGAGTCAGCTGGCTGTGGACGTGCGGCTTGTGCACGGGTGGTCACTAGAACCGGAGGAGAAACTTCATCACTCTCTTGAACCTCTGCTGGAACATACTCTAGTATAGGGTTAATTGGCACAGAGGTACACACCTGGGGTTTGTCCATGACGATCAGGTTGGTCGGTTGCAGGTCTTCTGCCAAGTCGTTGCCTAGGAGAAGTTGCACTCCAGGCATGGGAAAAGGCTTTTCCCTGACGGCGACTTGGACTTCTCCGTTCACGTAGGGACAATCCAGGTGGACTCTGGCGAGAGGATAAGGAGTGGTAGCAGTGAGGTCAGTGATGAAGACAGTTTCTCCGGTGTAGGCGATGTTGGGCACAGCCGACTTCAAGATGATCGATTGAAGAGCCGCTGTGTCCCTCAAGATCTTCAATTTGAAACGTCCCTCCGGATTTGAACCGTTGGCAGAGACAGTTCCAGTATACAGGTGGTTACTGAAAAGAGAAAGATCATTAACATTAACACCAACATTCATCACAGGCTTACCGGACTTAGGAGGAGTTGGTTTGGGTTTCTGTGTGTCAGTGGTTCCTTTGTATTGAGACTTACCACACTTGTCTATGGTATGTCCATAGAGTCTACAATACTTGCAGTACAATTGCGAGCCAGCTTGATCGGTGCTCACTTTCTCGTAACTGTACCACGACTTCTTACTGGAGGATGGTTCGGGTGTCAGCCGGTGGATGAGGCTGTAAGTGTCAGCCGACTTAGCACACTTCAGGTAGTCGGTTTCTTCTTTATCTGCTAAGTATAGACGGACAGGAGGCGGCACACGCCTCAAGAATTCTTCAACTAGCATCAGGTTGACGAGTTCTGTAAAAGTAGAGACATATGCTGCTTCCAGCCATTTCATAAAATATCTCCGTTTTGTGTTAGCAAACTCGAGGAAGGTAGTGGTACTTGCCTTCAGGTGGTCACGGAATTTCCTTCGATAACTTTCTGTGGAGAGGAGGTAGGCGTCCAACACTGCTTGTTTCAGAGTCTGGTAGTCATTCTCAGACGCCAGAGTACTGAGTGTGACTGCAGCTCTACCTGTAAGATGGACTCTGAGAAGTGTGGCCCATTGGTCGACAGGCCAACTGAGTTGATTAGCAAGGGTTTCAAAGGTGGTAAAAAACACATCAACTTCTGCTTCTACAAAGGATGGCATTAACTTACTTGCATGTGATATATTAAAACTGACGGGAAGATTGGCAGTAGCTTGCTGGCATTGAGCGAGGTGTGAAGTTTCCAACGCGAATTCTTGTTGACGACACTCTAGAGCCAGAGTCGCTTGTTGTTTGTCATGTTCGCGTTGCATCTCCAACTCGCGTTGTTTGGTTTCAAGCTGTACTCGTTCCCGCTCCTGGAGCATTGCAACCTCACGTTCCTGGAGGGCGAGTTCACGTTCGTGTTCTTCTTTCTTCAAGGCAGTTTCACGTTCCTTGAGGGCGAGTTCACGTTCCTGTTCTTCTTTCTTCAAGGCAGTTTCACGTTCCTTGAGGGCGAGTTCACGTTCCTTGAGGGCGATTTCTCGTTCGTGTTCTTCCTTCCTCAAGGCAGCCTCACGTTCTTGTTCTTCCCTTCGTATGGCAGCTGCTTCCCTTTGCTGCTCACGTTCAATCTTGGCCAGCTCTAGTTTGAGTTTCATCGTTGCCAAATCAGTTTTATCTGCAATATAGTAAGTTTCATGAGTTTCAGAGTCTATCTTACCTTGCTCTAAGAAATGATCCAGTAACAGGTTGTGTATTTCACTCTTGTTGGCTTGGTAGGGAACTGTTAGTTGATACTCATGTGCAAGAGTTTGTAATTCAGCTCTCTTGGCATGACTTAAAGTCCCAATTGTACCAGCTGGATCTGCACAGAAAGCTTGGAGACGAAACATGGTGAAATTAGCAAATAAATGTACAACGAATATACCGTTATATAGTGAATGTCAGAAACAGGACAACGTGGCAACTGGTACCTATCCTGTGGGATCTTTAACAATTAAAGTGAAGTACAAGATGTTAAATGATTAATTTAAATCAAAGGCGCAGGAAATCTTGTACCCGGTACTCATGTAAGAGGATAAGGGCAAGAAAATCCTACTAAACAAATGAAACAGAGTTTCAAAACAAATGAAACAGTTAATTGCCTCAAAAGTAAAATTGGTAGTCCAAGGATCTAGGCATACCTTGCAGAGTCTCTATAGGACATACGCAAGTTTTTCCTACTGAAATTAATATGATACTTACAGAATTAGCGAACTTTTGTGCTCTGAAAAAGTAAGCTAATTCCCTACCGTTGTATGTATCATCATCTCTGACTGACGTGTAGGGGTGCGAGGTGTCAACTGGTGACGAGAACTGTTGCTGAGGTCCCAATTCAGCAACTAAAGTTCGAGCTAGAGGAACTATGGCCCTCTTTGTCCTCCTACAGTCAGATTGCAGAAGATTAGGTGCACTTGACCCGGGGCAGACCACAGTACCAGGGTACCAATATGATGATCTGTCAAAAATATGAGAAATATCCAAGGGACAAAAGATGGTAAACACGAGTAATAACACGGAGGGAGAGATGACCAATTAAGAGTATGACTGCGGCCTACAGTCACCACGTAATCCAAAGTTGTCTCACCTTCACCATATGCTACTCTCGTAATGCACAATACACTCCGCACCATATAGAAATGAAATTGAATATGAAAAATAGTAAAAGCTACATTAACAAAGTTATATACGCTTACCATAAATTACTACTTGGCACCAGTACCTGAGTGAAGCTCCTAGGACAGGCCCCCACTTAATATGTGACGGTAACGCGTTGGTGTTCGGCTGTTTCAAAAGCTAGGGGTATGGCCTCGTCACATATAGAAACAAAAAGAGAAAATCTGGAACTTCGTCTGTGGTAAGGTAATGGGAAGACACACAAAACACAAGTAAATTTAACAATGAGATTTTAATTACGTTAGAAAAGCAAAACATGAATAAAATGGACATACAAATTGGAACATAAAATCAATATATCAAAATAATCAGAATAATCAAATGACAAAATGAAAAGTTACGTTAAGACAGGTGGGTAATAACAAGTGAACAATATACAATCAGATATATATAGGTGCAGGAATATTGGCTTTAAGCTGCCACCTCTCTTAGTACACGTAAGCCAGAGCTTAGTCTACCAACGAGACGTGTTAACTTGTTGAAAGCACTGGATATTCTGAGGTCTGTAGGTCGTGGTGGCCACAGACATCAACTAGTGTGGCGGTGGAGAAGCAGGTGCGACTGACCACAGGCCAATCAGCGATGAGCAGGTGACGGACAGGTAGTTTGGTGGTTCGAGGGGTGGGGGGAGCAAGGTGTTCCTGGTGCTGAATACGTTTGCTCTCTGGCAAACCTTGGTGTTGTATTTGTTGGATATTTCTTCCATATTAGTTGTATAGGG
This sequence comes from Procambarus clarkii, assembly GCF_040958095.1. Lineage (NCBI taxonomy): Eukaryota > Metazoa > Arthropoda > Malacostraca > Decapoda > Cambaridae > Procambarus > Procambarus clarkii. The sequence goes on from NC_091179.1 coordinate 7,765,517, forward strand.
ATGTATAGCAACGAACTTAGGAGGGAAGAGCAGGCTCAATCTCTCTTGAAGGAGATTATCGTCACAATATATATATATATATATATATATATATATATATATATATATATATATATATATATATATATATATATATATATATATATATATATATATATATATATATATATATATATATATATATATTAGTATATTTTGGTAGCAGTCTTTCCTGTAGACATATATTATTAAATATGACCGAAAAAGTAAGATTAATAATTCTAACACGAATTTTCTCAATCTTTCGTACATTACGCTTCACTGTTGGAGGTAAATCAAAAATCAATTCTCCAAAATTCATTTTTATTTCTAGTCTGACGCGACACGGGTGCGTTTCGTAAAACTTATTACATTTTCAAAGACTTTAGTTCACAAATACACAACTGAATAGAACTTACGTATCTCCGATTTTATATCTACATTTGAGTGAGGTGGAAGGGGTGATGTGGCATTAACACAAGACAGAACAAAGTGTGGTATTAATAGGGTATTAATTTCATCAACACAAGACAGAACAAGAGTATTAATAGGGTATTAATTTCATCAACACAAGACAGAACACGAAACAATGGATATTGAATAGAAGTGTTTGTAGAAAGCCTATTGGTCCATATTTCTAGATGCTTCTATATTGGAGCGGAGTCTTGAAGTGGGTAGAATATAGTTGTGCAATAATTGGCTGTTGATTGCTGGTGTTGACTTCTTGATGTGTAGTGCCTCGCAAACGTCAAGCCGCCTGCTATCGCTGTATTTATCGATGATTTCTGTGTTGTTTACTAGGATTTCTCTGGCGATGGTTTGGTTGTGGGAAGAGATTATGAGGTGAATGAGAATGCCCCAAAGAATGAGGTGATTTGGTAAAATGCTATGCCCAAGATTACTATCCGAGTGCCGGCGGTGGGGTGGTTCAAATAGCCTCGGCTATCACCTCATTATGTCCGGTCGTGATGGTCAAGTGGATTAAGGCGTCTTGTACATACCAGTTGCTTTGCTCCTGGGAGTATGGGTTCGAGTCACTTCTGGGGTGTGAGTTTTCAGTTGCATATTGTCCTGGGGACCATTCAGGCTTGTTCGCATTTGTGTTCCTCACGTGTGCCCCAAAGAATGAGGTGATTTGGTAAAATGCTATGCCCAAGATTACTATCCGAGTGCCGGCGGTGGGGTGGTTCAAATAGCCTCGGCTATCACCTCATTATGTCCGGTCGTGATGGTCAAGTGGATTAAGGCGTCTTGTACATACAAGTTGCGTTGCTCCTGGGAGTATGGGTTCGAGTCACTTCTGGGGTGTGAGTTTTCAGTCATATATATATATATATATATATATATATATATATATATATATATATATATATATATATATGTATATATATATATATATATATGTATATATATATATATATATATATATATATATATATATGTATATATATATATATATATATATATATATATATATATATATATATATATATATATATATATATATATATATATATATATATATATATATATATATATATATATATATATATATATATATATATATATATATATATAGCGCTACTCCTAACCAAAACATAAACCTGATAATATTCTACAAAACCAAGAAGACTTCCGAACTCCTTATCAAAAACAGCCCGAAGCCGACGGAGAACCCTCTACAGCAGTCAAGCGTTGTATACATGTACACTTGCCCCCACGAAGGATGTAACCTTCAATCTAAGTACATAGGTATGACGTCAACCAAGCTGACGAGGCGTTTGACATGCCATCTTCAATCCGGTGCCCCTAGGAATCACACGAGACAAGCCCACGACATCACTCTAACAAGAGAAATGTTGAACGAGAATACCTGCAAAATAGACAAAACCCAAGATGCAAGAAGATTACAAATTCTTGAGGCAATTCACATAAGAATAGGACAACCTACCATGAACACCCAAATCACGGAACTATTTACTCTACCCACCATGAGAGTAAGGACAAGACCAGAACATAACGATGCCAACACAGAAGACAATGTCCAACATAACAGGCCAATTATACTGGATTAATCTTTGTGTTTAGATAGGAGCTGCCTCGTATGGGCCAATAAGCCTTCTGCAGTTACCTCTATGTTTCACCTCATATTTATCCCTTATGTATCCCCCCATGTTTCACCTTTATTATATATATATATATATATATATATATATATATATATATATATATATATATATATATATATATATATATATATATATACATATATATATATATATATATATATATATATATATATATATAATAATAAAGGTGAAACATGGGGGGATATACATATATATATATATATATATATATATATATATATATATATATATATATATATATATATATATATATATATATATATATATATATATATATATATATATATATATATATATATATATATATATATATATATATACAAACTTTAGAACCCTTTCCCACCAGGATATATATATATATATATATATATATATATATATATATATATATATATATATATATATATATATATATATATATATATATGTATATATATGTATATATATATATGTATATATATATATATATATGTATATATATATATATATATATGTATATATATATATATATATATATATATATATATAAATATATATATTTATATATATATATATATATATATATATATATATATATATATGTATATATATGTATATATATATATATATATATATATATATATATATATATATATATATGTATATATATGTATATATATGTATATATATATATATATATATATGTATATATATATATATATATATATATATATGTATATATATATATATATATATATATATATATATATATATATATAAATATATATATTTATATATATATATATATATATATATATATATATATATATATATATATATATATATATATTTATATATATATATATATATATATATATATATATATATATATATATATATATATATATATATATATATATATATATATATAGTAACAGTATACCCAAGGTCACTCAGCGTAGCCCTGCGGGTCTTCACTCTATCTTCGCAGCGCCACTGTACGCCAGAAGTGTATCCCAGTCAATCCCAACCGGCCTCTGATCGAGAATGAGTGAGAACACAGCTTGTTCTCCTTACAGTTGGTTGCCCGCCCCGAAAAAAAGGCTTTACTACTAACCACAAGGTCGCCAACTGGTGTTTCCCGTGTCCAGTAACACGTCAGTGGTTTTGTTGAATTGTGGTAACAGTGGCAAGAGCACACTCAATAGGTCTGATATCAGGCAGGTATTTATTTCTATCACTCTATTTCCTTTCATGTATTATATAGCCACAAGAAATATGGAGGGGATGATACAAACACCAAGGTATTTTGTGTTTTACTTAAAACTCAAGACATCACATCCGTATATCAACAAGTAAACAGCTATTTCATGTGTAAGTCGCTCGTTCCCACATATAATCATGAAATCGCCAAGCTGGTAATGCTCCCCCTCACGTCAATGTCAAAATCAGCTGGGCGATTCTCACCGCACGAATGTTCGTTTATCTGTTTGTCTGGCGTGAAGCGCCTGTTTCTTTAAATTCTCAAGGATCACTAAATGTTCAAACAACACAATATCTGCGACAATAGCAATAGAACATAAATACTTCGCTGCACTGATCTTGAGCTCAATCAAACATTTCTCTATTAATGAACACAATAATTCACTATCACAGTATAACACACTGCACCTCATTTAATGATAACGCATGCATGTATATATTACTGGAGTTCTCAGTAATTCCTTTCTTGGACGAATATTCAATTGATCACTGCACACATGAATGGTTATTCAATACACAAGCATAGACATATATATATATATAGATAAAACATAGATATCAATAATAGTAATAATATAGTTACTGGGCACATAGCCTAACACCAAATACTGGTACATTTATATATATATATATATATATATATATATATATATATATATATATATATATATATATATATATATATATATATATATATATATATATATATTCTCTCACTAAATTATCATATTAAAGTCTTATGAAAGACATTATCAACACAGTAAATTCATCAATTACTCCGTGTGCCTGCACACACCAATAATGATAATAGATACCGTGAGTGCTCTATGTAGCCCCACTCTGCACACTTGTGCCTTACTGTGACATAGACCTAGGTGAGACTTGCTCACGACATGAAAGATACTCAGTCCAAATCTATGTATATAGCTGACTAAAGGGGAATTGGGAGGGAAACTAGAATCACCTACTTCCACCTATCCTCCGGTGGGAGTTGAGTTGTAGCTCCTGGTCCAGGCTCTTGCCTCGTGTAAAGAACGCCCCCACACACACCCTGTCATGTCCTCCAGGAACCAAATCAACATCCCAAAATAAACGTGTCGTCTCCGTGTTCTGTCCTCCTCGGGTCCGTGCTCCTCCACGTCTTGTAGGGTTGGAGTCGGTCTCCCGGCCGTCAACTTCTCCTCCCAACTACGGCTGCCAACCTACATCTCGGCTGCAGTCGTACGGATTCCCAATTAGTATCTTCTTTCACTGCTTCCCGGTGGATTTGCCCAGCCACTACGTCGTCACTGCGAAGCTATCAGACGTCCCAGACGATACTGCCTAGACTTCACCTGCACAGCACCCGACCCTGGAGCACGTGATGCTCAATATTCCAGCAATTCCCTCTTCGGTCCACACATGGAATGAATGAAAACCTCTCGGCGTACTTGCAGACTACAGGTGACGCATAAGATCCACGGGAGTGGCGTATTACTGTCAGATTGACAGGATCAACCTTCACACATCCGTCCACCTTGACGTGTCGTGTCAGACTGATTCCCTCACAGAGGATTGGCCCAGCCACTACGTCATCACTGTGAAGCTATCAGCCGTCACATAAGTTGCTGCCTAGACTCCACTCTTGCACAACACCTGTCTATGGAGCACTTGATGCTCAATATTCTGTCAATTCCTTCTCTGGTCCAACACATGAACAAAAGAAGACCCCACAGGTCCTGGCAGACCACGGGTGATGCGTAAATCCTCCGGAGACGGGGTAAACTGTCCAACTGACAGGACCCCCCAGTGCACGTCCGACCTCCTTGACGTGTGATCTCAGACTGATCGTGCCACCGTGGCGCAATGACCGGACCCCCCTTTTTTCGTGACGTCATATTCGCCATGGGAGGTTTTCATTGGCTCCCTGTGCCACGTCGCTGTCGGTGACCAATCTGGTGTCACTGACGTCACACAGTTTTGGCGGCAAAACAGAGAAGCCAGCGCCATATTGGCTTCCTAAAGGGCCTAAACCACAGGCCAAAACTTCTTTCTTTTACGATTTTCTAGTCAATGCGAGAACACTCCACTCTGCCTCACATATCAAATTGTAGCCCGTAACGTAGAGAACGTTCGGGAAAAGTGGACATGACTCTTATAGCAGGCGTGGAAGAAATATAAGGGAGAGGGGGAACACTGTCACATACCCCTCCCCTTAAAATAAGAGTCATGTCTGGTTAGTGTACGCAGGACAGGGCATCTGCTACTACGTTGTCCTTCCCTCTGATGAGTTTAATTTCCAACCAGTATTCCAGCCGCCAATGCGAGACACTCCTCATGTATCTGTTGACCGTTCCCACGGTCACTCCTGGTGTCCATTGTTCCTTGAGCATGGACAGGGGACTTCGCACCTCATGTCTATACATCAGCTGGAAAGGTGAGAAACTTAACGACTCTACCACTGCGTCATGTAGGGCAAACCACACAGGATATACTGCCTTATCCCACTCAGCTTCCTGCGTCTGAAATTCCCTGGGCATTCCCACCCAAGAGAAAAACTGTTGCAGCTGCCCGGCTACTCCTCTCGACGTCAAACTTCGCATCGGGACAGCTTCTGGAAATCTGGTTGACGCACACATGATCGTCATCAAGTAGGTATTCCCTCGTTTCGTCCGCGGCAACGGTCCCACTCCATTGATTAATAGACGCTCGAATGCAGGCCCAAACGGGGGAACAGGGACCAACCGGGCCTTTGGTATCGCGGGTTGGCTCTTCCCTGCCCTCTGGCAAGGTAAGCACGTTTTACAATAACGCCTCACATCGGCGTCCATACCTGGCCAGTAGAAATGATCCCTGATCTTTCGCAGTGTCTTGGTCACCCCCAGGTGACCTGCAAAGTCCACAGAGTGCGACAGATCCAACACTGCCGCTCTGCACTGGGCCGGCAACACTACCTGGTGTCTCGTACCTAGAGACTCTTCTCCGGCCTCCATCCTCACAGGCCTCCACTGTCTCATCAGCATGCCGTCCTGTATGTAAAAATGAGTGGCCCTCTCAGGACCCACACGGCCTCCTTTGGCCTCATGAATCAATTCGGGGAACTCTATTTGCTGCAGCTCTCCAAGACGAGTGCGGTCCACTCCGAGAGAACTGGCGAGGGTCACCTGTAACTCACCATCCGGGCTGCCTTCGCCCTCCACTCGTTCTCCGGGTTCCATGAAGAGGTGATCGATTTCCAGACTGTCGGATGTCTCCTCGTCAGCCCTATCAGATCCACACCCTCCGTGTCCGTCGCACTGCCTCGGACTCACAGCACAAACCGGGAACGCCACCGTGGTGATTCCTTTCTCACCCCCACAGGCGTCTAACACTCCGCCTGTTTCCTTATAGTGCTCTAAGCACTCCTCGCCCTTCACGAGATTCGGGAGGACATATCCTCCACATACGTCATTTCCCAAGATGACTTGTGCCTCCATCTTGGGCATTGATGCACAGACCCCCACCACTAGGGTCTGGCAGCCATAATCAGAATTCAGTCACCTGGTGTAGGGGCATCCGCACAGGGCCTCCCACAGTGGTCACACTTGCCACCCCCACACTGGTACTCTCGTAACCCTCGGGGAACAGGGTTTCGCTCACCAGGGTAAAATCGGCCCCAGTGTCTCTCAATATTTTCACCGAGATGGGGTCTGCATCCCCCATCCTTACAGTTCCCTCACTCACGAATGGGTGAACTCTTTTCTCCCCACTCAGTACGGGTTCATCCCGCACCCTCTCGGCGATCTGGTCCTCGACCCTCATGAAAGCAACGTTCCCCCGCTGCTCAGGGTGTCTGCATTCCCGCGTGATGTGTCCGAATACTCCGCAGTTGTAGCAGCGGATCCTTCTTCTTCTGTGGATCTTCCTCACGCCATTCGTCGACTCCTCCGTCTCGGCAATGACTCTTAATCTCTCAGCTTCCCAGCAAACACAAATCATCTAGAAAACGTTCGTCTATCTCTTCCCATAGGTGTGGGAATGATTTGCATTGAGAATGGTGCAGGAGAGCTTTTGAGAAACTTTAAATAAAAAAATCCAAACACAAAGGTTTTATAATAAATTGTTTTTCTACAACTATTTTGTTCCTAATGTATTACAAATAGTTTTTAAATGTTTAAATATAAAATTTATGGTGTTTTTTGTAAAATTCATTAATAAATTGTGAATGATATTTATTGACTCAGTGAAACGTTCAAAATCCATTCAGTTATAATATGATCAGAAAAAAGTAGTTTTCCAAATTTTCTAAAAATCGCTCTTTTTAACACAATTTGACTCCTTATGCATTCTACTAAACACTAATATCATGTTTAAATATATAATTTATGTATTATTCCCTAAGATAATTTATATAAATTATAAAAGTTGCTGGAAAGTGGTGTGAAAGAATCTGAAAACGTTTTGTTGTCTTATATTGGAGTGTTCTTATTAACTAGAGTGAGCGAGAGTGAGTAAGAGTGACTGAGAGTAAGAGTCAGTAAGAGTGACTGAAGGTGAGTGAGAGTGTGTAAGTGTGAGTAAGAGTGAGTGAGAGTGAGTAAAAGTAAGAATGAGTGAGAGTAAGAGTGATTGAGAGTAAGAGTGAGTAAGGGTGAGTAAGAGTGATTGAGAGTAAGAGTGATTGAGAGTTAGAGTGAGAGTAAGAGTGATTGAGAATAAGAGTAAGAGTGATTGAGAGTTAGAGTGAAAGTAGGAGTGATTGAGAGGAAGAGTGATTGAGAGTTAGAGTGAGAGTAAGAGTGATTGAGAGTTAGAGTGAGAGTAAGAGTGATTGAGAGTAGAAGTGAGAATAAGAGTGATATAGAATAAGAGTGATTGAGAGTAAGAGTGATTGAGAGTAAGAGTGATTGGGAGTAGAAGTGAGAGTAAGAGTGAGAGTAAGAGTGAGTAAGAGTAAGAATGAGAGTAAGAGTGATTGAGAGTAAGAGTGATTGGGAGTAAGAGTAAGAGTGAGTAAGAGTAAGAATGCGAGTAAGAGTGATTGAGAGTAAGAGTAATTGAGAGTAAGAGTAATTGAGAGTGAGTGAGAGTAAGAGTGATTGAGAGTAAGAGTATGAGAGTAAGAGTGAGAGAGTGAGTATTAATGGGTAAGGGTGACTGAGAGTGAGTAAGAGTAACAGAGTAAGAGTGAGTATGAGAGTGAGTAAGAGTGAATAAGGATGACTGAGAGTAAGAGTGATTGAGAGTAAGAGTGATAGTGATTATGAGAGCGAGTTAAGAGTGTGAGGTGTGAGAGGGTAACTGGCCAGGGAGGCAGGATGTGTGGTCACAGATAGGCCTAGGCCTCGTGATCTCTAATGTTGGTTTTTATATATATATATGTTGGATTTTTTGTCCTGTTTCAAATTATAATTATTTAGCAGGAATGTAATAAGATATTGCACAGTATGAATGTGACAATAATATATGCATTATTTCCTTGATAATCAAACTTGTTGTATAAGATAATATACAATCTTTGAAGGAAACATTTTGAGAGCGCAAGCTGGCAACACTGGGTTGGTGGTGTGAGAGACATATGGTTAGTTGTGCTCAGACTTTCAGTGGTGAAGGGTGTGTCCCAGCTGGCCGCCACCAGCCGCCACCCGCCGCCACCTCCACCACCCACCACCACCACCACCCACCACCACCACCCACCACCCACCACCACCACCACCCACCACCACCAGCCGCCACCACCACCCACCACCCACCACCACCAGCCACCACCCACCACCACCAGCCGCCACCCACCACCACCAGCCGCCACCACCCACCACCACCAGCCGCCACCCGCCGCCACCGCCACCACCAGCCGCCACCCATCACCACCAGCCGCCACCAGCCACCACCACCACCAGCCGCCACCACCCACCACCACCAGCCGCCACCACCCACCACCGCCACCACCCACCAGCCGCTACCCGCCGCCACCAGCCGCCACCGCCACCACCAGCCGCCACCCACCACCACCAGCCGCCACCAACAGCCGCCACCCGCCACCACCGCAGCCCGCCACCACCCGCCACCACCACAGCCGCCACCACCACCCACCACCACCACCCACCACCACCACCCACCACCACCACCCATCACCGCCGCCAACGCCACCACCCACCACAGCCGCCACCACCCATCACCGCCGCCACCACCACCCACCACCACCGCCACCACCCACCACAGCCGCCACCACCACCCACCACCGCCGCCACCACCACCACCCACCACCGCCGCCACCACCAGCCGCCACCACCACCACCAGCCGCCATCACCGCCACCACCAGCCGCCATCAGCTGCCACCGCCACCAGCCGCTACTGCCTGCCACCAGCTGCCACCACCGCCCGTTGCCACAGTCGCCACCGCCAGCCGCCACCTGCCACCACCAGCTGCCACCGCCACCACCAGCCGCCATCAGCTGCCACCGCCACCACCACCACCAGCCGCCACCACCGCCCGCCATCAGCCGCCACCGCCCGTTGCCACAGTCGCCACCACCAGCTGCCACCGCCACCACCAGCCGCCATCAGCTGCCACCGCCACCACCAGCCGCCATCAGCTGCCACCGCCACCAGCCGCCACCGCCACCACTAGCCGCCACCACCGCCCACCACCAGCTGCCACCGCCACCAGCCGCCACCGCCCGCCACCTCCAGCTGCCACCGCCCGCCACCAGCCGCCACCGCCAGCCGCCACCAGCTGCCACCGCCCGCCTCCAGCCGCCACCACCGCCCGCCATCAGCCGTCACCGCCCGTTGCCACAGTCGCCACCACCACCACCCACCACCGCCGATCGCCACCACCCATCACAGCCGCCGCCGCCTGCCGCCGCCCGCCGCCGCCCGCCACCGCCCACCACTACCGCCCGCCACCACTGCCACCGCCGCCACTGTCCGCCACCGCCACCACTGTCCGCCCGCTGCCACTGTCCGCCACCGCCACCACTGTCTGCCCGCTGCCACTGTCCACCCGCCGCCACTGTCCGCCACCGCCACCACTGTCCGCCACCGCCACCACTGTCCGCCCGCCGCCACTGTCCGCCCGCCGCCACTGTCCACCACCGCCGCCACTGTCCGCCACAGCTGCCACTGTCCGCCCACCGCCACTGTCCACCACCGCCGCCACTGTCCACCACCGCTACCACTGTCCGCCACCACCACCACTGTCCGCCCGCCGCCACTGTCCACCACCGCCGCCACTGTCCACCACAGCCGCCACTGCCCGCCCGCTGCCACTATCCGCCACAGCCGCCACTCTCCGCCGTACAGCCTCCCCTCTCTCCGTTAGTAAATAATTATAATTGTTAGTAAATAATATAAGAAATATAAATTATTAGATTTTTTTTACCCTTAAATTGGTTTTAATATTTAAATTGAAAATAATAATATAATATAAAATAAAATATAATAAAAATAATAATATAATATAAAATAATAAAATTTAATTTCAAGAAATTTAACTTTAAACACAAAGATGTGAAAAGGGTTCAGATTATAGGCTCAAACCTTTCATAAGAGATTCATATTGGTATATGAATGGATTATGAATGATTCATGCTAGGATTGTAAAGTTGCCACAACATCTCAAATTAGTGTTAGATACGTAGGTTTTGGTTATAAGTTTTGGAAACCTATTTAAGTCCACACACAAATTCGTATATGATACGATAAAACAAACGTTTCCAATCCTTTCAAATACTTTCCAGATATATTGTGGCAACCTTATATTGTTTGCTGGGTTGGGACTTCTTTACCGACTCCACAGCACTCTTCGATCCTCTGTTGTCTCCACTCGAGGGGTGGGACTTGGGAGAACTCGCTCCGGTCCTCCATCTGTCCGTCCTTCTATAATTTCTGCCATATCCGGAATATACGGGCGGTCGGTGCTGTCCCTCTCGGCGTGGGCGCAAGGTTTCTTCCAGCATGTCAGCCCTGTCGGCTGCGGCCCTTAGGTCCTTAATGTCCGCCTCCTTTACTCTAACCCTGATCTCAGGAGAGAGCACGGACATAAACTTCTCCATGACCATAAGCCTCTTGACATCCTCAGCCGACTTCGCTCCTTCAGACTCCAGCCACTTCAGGAATTTCCTCTCCATGTCCCTCGCCGTCTCCGCATAAGATTTTCCTGGCGACCGGGTACATTCCCTGAATCTCTTCCTGTAACATTCTGGCGTGAGCTTGAAAGAATGGAGCACAGCCCTCTTTACAGCATCGTAGTTGGTGTACTCCCTGAGGTCGAGCATGTTGTAGGCTTCACGAGCTTCACCGGTGAGCCTACTCTGAACCAGTTCCGCCCACTCCGCCCTCGGACACTTCTTCAAGGTAGCGACCCTCTCGAAGTGGTCAAAGAAACCTTCAGCTTCATTTGGTACAAAGACCGGCAAATCTCGCTCCCTCACTCGGCGGTCTTCCTACTGTGGCAGAACAGGTGGAGCTAGCCCTAGCTCAGCTCGCTTCAGCTCCACATCCTTGTTAGCTTCTATCTCCTGCTGTTTCAGCCTAGGTTCTAGCTCGCGTTCCTCTCGCCTTAGCTGTGCTTCTCGCTCTTGTTCTTCCTTGCGCAGCTGTGCCTCTCGCTCTTCTCGGCTCAGCTGTGTCTCTGCTTCTCGCTCTTCTTTGCGCTGCTGTGCCTCTCGCTCTTCTTTGCGCAGCTGTGCCTCTGCTTCTCGCTCTTCCCTTCTCAGCTGTGCCTCTCGTTCTTCCCTGCACAGCTGTGCCTCGCGTTCTTCTCGCTTCAGCTGTGCTTCCAGCTGCAGCTTCATTATCTCCAGCTTAACACTGCGCCTGCTGCCGCTGGATCCTCTGCTGCTTCCACCAATGCTCAGGTGTTCTCCCATACTGGCAGGTGTTTGTGGCTGTTCCTCCCCCAAAGCTTCATCTCGTGCCCTGAGCTGTGCCATGATCTCCAGTCTTCTCTCTCCCACTTTGGAAGATCTCAGCTTCATCCCAAAGTGGTCTGCTATCGATTGCAGCTGTACCTTGGTGCACTCCTCCAGCACCTGCTCATCTCTAGTGTCAATGAACCTTGTTACCTTATCATCCTCCATCTTGTGCTTTGAGTGATACCCTGTACCTGATACCTAATACCACTGCAAAGTACCACAACTGCAACCTTTATCTTTATCGTGATCCTGGCAAGGTCGCCAATGTCGGGGTTCACCGTAAGAGGGGCGAGTAACAGTATACTCAAGGTCACTCACCGTAGCCCAGCGGGTCTTCACCCTATCCTCGCGGTGCCACTGTACGCCAGGAGAGTATCCCAGTCAATCCCAACCGGCCTCTGATCGAGAATGAGTGAGAACACAGCTTGTTCTCTTTACAGCTGTGTGCCCGCCCCGACAAAAGGCTCTACTACTAACCACAAGGTCGCCAACTGGTGTTTCCCGTGTCCAGTAACACGTCAGTGGTTTTGTTGAATTGTGGTAACAGTGGCAAGAGCACACTCAATAGGTCTGATATCAGGCAGGTATTTATTTCTATCACTCTATTTCCTTTCATGTATTATATAGCCACAAGAAATATGGAGGGGATGATACAAACGCCAAGGTATTTTGTGTTTTACTTAAAACTCAAGACATCACATCCGTATATCAACAAGTAAACAGCTATTTCATGCGTAAGTCGCTCGTTCCCACATATAATCATGAAATCGCCAAGCTGGTAATGCTCCCCCTCACGTCAGTGTCAAAATCAGCTGGGCGATTCTCACCGCGCGAATGTTCGTTTATCTGTTTGTCTGGCGTGAGGCGCCTGTTTCTTTAAATTCTCAAGGATCACTAAATGTTTAAACAACACAATATCTGCGACAATAGCAATAGAACGTAAATACTTCGCTGCACTGATCTTGAGCTCAATCAAACATTTCTATATTAATGAACACAATAATTCACTATCATGGTATAACACACTGCACCTCATTTAATGATAACGCATGCAAGTATATATTACTGGAGTTCTCAGTAATTCCTTTCTTGGGCGAATATTCAATTGATCACTGCACACATGAATGGTTATTCAATACACAAGCATAGACATATATATATATATATATATATATATATATATATATATATATATATATATATATATATATATATATATATAAATAAATCATAGATATCAATAATAGTAATAATATAATTACTGGGCACATAGCCTAACACCAAATACTGGTACATTTATATATATATATATATATATATATATATATATATATATATATATATATATATATATATTCTCTCACTAAATTATCATATTAAAGTCTTATGAAAGACATTATCAACACAGTAAATTCATCAATTACTCCGGGTGCCTGCACACACCAATAATGATAATAGATACCGTGAGTGCTCTATGTAGCCCCACTCTGTACACTTATGCCTTACTGTGACATAGACCTAGGTGAGACTTCCTCACGACATGAAAGATACTCAGTCCAAATCTATGTATATTGCTGACTAAAGGGGAATTGGGAGGGAAACTAGAATCACCTACTTCCACCTATCCTCCAGTGAGAGTTGTATTGTAGCTCCTGGTCCAGGCTCTTGCCTCGTGTAGGGAAAGCCCCCACACACACCCTGTCGTGTCCTCCAGGAACCAAATCAACGTCCCAAAATAAACGCGTCGTCTCCGTGTTCTGTCCTCCGCAGGTCCGTGCTCCTCCTCCATGTCTTGTGGGGTTGGAGTCGGTCTCCCGGCTGTCAACTTCTCCTCCCAACTACGGCTGCCAACCTACATCTCGGCTGCAGTCGTACGGATTCCCAATTAGTATCTTCTTTCACTGCTTCCCGGTGGATTGGCCCAGTCACTACGTCGCACTGCAAAGCTATCAGACGTCCCAGACGATACTGCCTAGACTTCACCTGCACCCGACCCTGGAGCACGTGATGCTCAATATTCCGTCAATTCCCTCTTTAGTCCACACATGGAATGAATGAAGACCTCTCGGCGTACTTGCAGACTACGGGTGACGCGTAAGATCCACGGGAGTGGCGTATTACTGTCAGATTGACAGGATCAACCTTCACACATCCGTCCACCTTGACGTGTCGTGTCAGACTGATTCCCTCCCGGAGGATTGGCCCAGCCACTACGTCATCACTGTGAAGCTATCAGCCGTCGCATACGTTTTCGACCTCCTTGACATGTGATCTCAGACTGATGGTGCCACCGCGGCGCAATAACCGGACCCCCTTTGTTCGTAATGTCATATTCTCCATGGGAGGTTTTCATTGGCTCCCTGTGCCACGTCGCTGTCGGTGAACAATCTGGTGTCACTGACGTCACACAGTTTTGGCGGCAAAACAGAGGAGCCAGTGCCATATTGGCTTCCTAAAAGGCCTAACCAACAGGCCAAAACTTCTTTCTTTTACGATTTTCTCGTGCACGTGAGAACACTCCACGCTGCCACACATATCAAATTGTAGCCCGAAACGTACAGAACGTTCGAGAAAAGTGGACATGACTCTTACAGCAGGCGTGGAAGAAATATAAGGGGGGGGGAACACCGTCACAATATATATATATATATATATATATATATATATATATATATATATATATATATATATATATATATATATATATATATATATATATATATATATATATATATATATATATATATATATATATATATATATATATATATATATATATATATATATATATATATACATATATATATATATATATATATATATATATATATATATATATATATATATATATATATATATACATATATATATATATATATATATATATATATATATATATATATATATATATATATATATATATATATATATACATATATATATATATATATATGTACATATATATATATATATATAAATATATATATATATATATATATATATATATATATATATATATATATATATATATGTATATATATATATATATATATATATATATATATATATATATATATATATATATATATATATATATATATATATATTGATGATGTCATGAAATTTGGAAAGGAAAGGAAATTTGATGATGTCATGAAAAAGTCATTCAAGAGGCTTCAGTAGTAATGGTTTACAGGTATTAAGTCTAAACAATATCTCTCATGTGTATTATACATATATAAAACGCTAAACTGTAATGCCAATCCTGACCTCAAAAGCTTCATAGAAGGTTGTAACAGAACCCATGAGCACCACACCAGAAATAAATACAGTTTTGATATTCCTAGAGTACGACTTAATCAAACTAGAAATGCTCTACAAATCAAGGGACCCAGAATGTGGAATGACCTTCCCAACCATGTTAAAGATATATATATATATATATATATATATATATATATATATATATATATATATATATATATATATATATATATATATATATATATATATATATATATGTCGTACCTAGTAGCCAGAACGCACTTCTCAGCCTACTATGCTAGGCCCGGTTTGCCTAATAAGCCAAGTTTTCATGAATTAATTGTTTTTCGACTACCTAACCTACCTAACCTAACCTAACCTAACTTTTTCGGCTACCTAACTTAACCTAACCTATAAAGATAGGTTAGGTTAGGATAGGTAGGGTTGGTTAGGTTCGGTCATATATCTACGTTAATTTTAACTCCAATAAAATTTTTTTTACCTCATACATAATCAAATGGGTAGCTTTATCATTTCATAAGAAAAAAAATAGAGAAAATATATTAATTCAGGAAAACTTGGCTTATTAGGCAAATCGGGCCTTGCATATGTTACGGTGCCCTCTCCTATTTCTTTCGTTTGCCGGCTTAAAGAGTCATATCAGCTCTCCCTACTGATTCTCTGAGGTTCAGGGAGTCCAATGATATATGTGGCGACCAGACCAGCTGCCAGTTAAAGGAAGGAAGTTACATTATAAGTTGTAAATAAAGGGAAATTGGCGCCCTGTTATAAAATGAAAGAGTATCCCCTAATGCAGATATGACCTTTTGGAAGGGACACTAGCCGATCGCGGATTGGCCGACTTAGGTCGCGGGCGACAAATCAGGGCCCGCCATGACGTCACCTAGTACCCCGGGCGGCGCCACCGTCAGAGTTGATCCGACCTTGGAAGCGACAGGACGCGCCTCGGTCTGCTCTCAAGGATTAGAGGCTCTACAAGCCTTATTCAGTGGATTAAACTAGCCATCGCAGCCCACCATAAGTTATTGGAGACCCTGCGCTTTTGGGAAGCAAAAAAGGAACCAAGTTCATTGAGCAGAGAAGTGCCAAACTTGGAAAATAGTCGGCGACGACGCTGGGGCGGCGCCGCTGGACGTTGAGGTCTGGAAGGTGCGGCGGGCAGGCCTAGCTGTGACTGGGTCACATCCACTGAGGGTCTTGGAAGGACGACGCCGTACCTAGGACAAGGAGCAACGCCTTGTGGAAGGGGCAAGTGTGGGAAAAATAGTGATTAGCTCAGCGCCCATCGATGAACCAGGATTGGGGCAGCTGAATCTCAGGGATTGGAACGGCGACGACGCGAAGGCTCCACGACACCTGAGGACCTGTGGAACGTCCTGGATCGTCAAGGATCGACCCAAGGAAGCGTGGGAACCTCACACCATCGAGGGACAGGCGTCGTGAGCCAGGAATGTAAGGTAGATCATTTTCCCTCCCATTACCCTTAGTGAGAAGGCTAGTTAGGCCACAATATTTGCTTATGTATGTGGCAACAGGACTTTAATACTTTAGTAGTAGAATAGGCTGCAAGGCAGCTTGTGTCCAGGACTGTCGGAGGGGACAGTGTGTATGGATGGCAGGACAGTGAAGAAGAGGCGCCGACGTGGTGAAGAGGCCCTCCTGTGAGAGTGTGGGACTCTTGTCTTCCTGCCCAGTTGAAGGAGTGTTGGAGGTCGTGGAAGAAGAGGCTGACGATCTCCATACTTAATATCCATATTTCCATATTCATGTATTACTTGTGATTGTGTGTGTTCATGTAATTTGCATCAGTAAATTCACACGTTTTATCACTGTGTTTAAGTGTGCCTCCATTTATGATATTTTCTCTACGAGCATACACGAAGGTTATCATAGTACCACCTAGGGAACACTACGTTCTCTATAGCAGTTCCTATTGCCTGGTGAGTGGTAGAGACAGCACAGACTTACATAAAAGTGTACCCTTAGCCATCCGATCAGTATCAGTGCCTGAATGGTGGCAACTATTAACGTAGTGGCTAGAGAGAGGTAAAGCCACACAGACCTTCCTGGGAGAGTACCCTGGGCCAACAGTCTAGTAGCAGATCTATGGGAGTAGCAATCTTCTGGCTACAAACAATATATAATACACCCACTGAACTGCATTGCTGGGGTGCAGATATAATAACCCAGCTGGCGACCTTGCTAAGAAGAAGATAGAGAAGACAGGCGGGAAAGGAGTTCCTGCAACCTTTTTTGTCTGGCAGGCAAGACTCAGGGAGGTTATGGTTATAAGGTAAGCCTGAGTCTTCCTTCACTCCCCCACGGGTCTAGGCCGGAACTGTTAACAGCAGTTTCCCCGTGTCTGACTGAAGGGCTTCCAGGGTGAATCAGTGGCACCCCTTTTGTGGTGGAAGCAAAGACCTGCGGAGGTGGGCATTGTTTGTTCCTCTCTTGTGTGACCAAGGAGACTCCGGTGAATCCAGGGAGTCAGAGGGGCTGAGTATTTGGGCCTTTGAGCCCCTAGCAGCTAAGTGTTAGCAGAACCCCGGCCCAGCCCCCCCCCCCCCCACGTGACAGAGAACTGGCGACCTTGCCAGGATTCGAACCCCGGTAGCCAAGAACTGGGAACTTCGCCAGGAAGCGCGGATCAAGCTACAGTGTGGCCCAAATTTCAAGACAAGTGTTGCCAGGGTACTAATACAGTGTGGCCAGTGAATTCAGTAGTACTGTTACTCAACCGGCTAAGGGACTGAAACGGTGAAATTAGTGCCTACTAACTTGTCTGTGCTGTCGTGTATGCTATTATAGACTTTGGGTTGGTTGGTGTTGTCGTCGTTGATCCTTCTCTACGGACAACCCAACCCACAACTCGGTAGAGTGCTTATACTAGGAGATCACCCTTGGCGCTTCTGGCTCTTGGAGAGGGGCTCAACGTCACACGTTTAGGGGATGCGGCTCCAACACTTAGCCTCGTTGTCACGTGCACACACCCACTCGAGCCGCTGTGACTCCCCACTCTCTCCTTAGGTGATATGATCTCCTCAATCCCCTTTTTGACTTATTAGTATTACCTTTTTACCCTGTCCACGGCAGTGGTTCTTGGTTCTTTCTCTCTCTCTCTCCTTCTTTACTACCTCCTGGGAAGCCTCACTAGGACAAAGGCAAACACCAGCAAATTGGGATACATTTACTGGACAAAGCACATACACGATACATACACACATATAATAATAATGAATCCTATACTCTATAATATCACAATCAGGTTGCACTCCAACACCATCAGAACCCTATTATCAGCTTATCAAGTGGTATCCTATCTCCTGGTTCACCACCTGATACTATCAACCTCCTCAAGTTGATCAAGTCTACATACGCTGTTGCACTATCAGCAAGATAATGTATATATAGAAAATCAGCATTTGAATGCGATAACATATATCAGTATAAATGTTCATTGATACACAACAATGATCAATCGATCACCGTCAGTCCTGGAACGCATACATCTGTAGGTAATCCAGCCTACGACTGTAACTCTAAACTTCAGTGTAAAACACTCCTTGACATAAGAATGCAAACAGTCACTCACCTCTCACTGCGTCTTGCACGCTAATGACAACCAAACACTATCAACTCCCTACTAGTAATCCACCAGAACTTCCCCTTCCACCTCTGGAAGTTCACTACCCTGATATCTTCAGGTTCTTCCGGGCTTCACTACCAGGATCCTCTGCAGCTCCTCCAGGCTGCTATCATGAAGTTTCCTTGAGCAACTACGGTGCTTCACCCTTCTGCTAGGGTCCTCCACAGCTCTCTTGGCTGCTACACCATGAAGTTTCCCCGAGCCACTATGGTGCTTCTCCACCTCTACAGAAGCACGTGACACTCCTCTTCACTGCTGCTTCTCCTCACAGCTCGAGGTCCCCTGCTCCACTACCTTGGAGTCTCATCAGCTACTTCATCTGCTGGCTTCGAAGTTCTCAGCAACTTCTTCCCCAAAGAACAAACCTGCAACCCATCGACACTCCAATAAAATGTTCCCCTTTAACACATAAACAAAAAATATTCACACAATATGTTTGCCTCAAACCTCTATCTGTTCTCTACATACAGTGAGAGTGGACTCCCCCGTTTTGGGCGGGTCCATACTCCACCTCGCCTGGCGGCGGTCCTCACTCGCTGGGAGGGTCTTCCTCCGTCAGGAGCCGGGCTCCCTCAGTCGTCCGTCAGAGCTCAGAGAGGACGGACGTCGCTCCGTGTTCCTCCCTCTTCACTCTCCTATTTCAGGCCTTCTGCCTTATTAAAACATGTCTAACTTATAAATAAACATTGCTACTGTCGCTGGGCACACGACCAACTACAAGCAATCACTATGAACTGGCGTATATCGTGCTTACCACAGATTAACTGATCGAGGGCGCTTTCCCTCTGACGGCGTCTGGTCAGGGCGCTCCACACAGCCCACGAAAATGCCTCTGAGTAGCTTATTAAACTCTGCTCGTCGACCAGGACTTGATACCACAACGTTCCCAGCTCGGTTCCACAGCTGGCACGTCTACACACTTCTCTTCTCTTCGAGATATACCACTAGGGGTTCCCTTCTGACGGGAGCTCACGGAGCGCAGCTTTCCCCTGCGATGTCTGGCACTCAAGTGAGGTCAAAGCCCTTCCAGAAGCGAGCCTCACGCCTCCAGCAAAATGTCCACATCTCCTAGCCAGTCATTTATCTGTTTTCTCCTTCATTGCCCATAATCTCAAACTGTTATACATATCCAAGCAACTATTTTACATATGGGTTATCACCTCAATATTTGCTAGACCTTCTAGTCAGGTCAGGCTTGATGAATAACTCTCAAGGAGGGAGACTCGTTTCTCCTGTAGGCTGAGATCATAACACTCCCCTCCCCTTATTTTGAGAGTTATTCTAGTGGCTAGGCTCGAGATAACGCATCAGCCACTACATTGTCTCGCCCTCTTATGTGCGTTATCACCAGGTCATACTCTTGGAGCGATAAAAACCATCTGGTTAATCTCTGGCTTGCATGCTTCATTTTCTTCAGGAAAACTAGGGGATTATGGTCTGTATACACCGTCACTGGGTGTCCCCCCCCCACTCACATACACTTCAAAATGTTTCAATGCCATCACCAGGGCCAAAGTCTCTTTCTCGACTGTACTGTACGACCTCTGGTGCTTAACGAACTTCTTCGAGAAGAAGGACACGGGGCGGTAAATTCCATCATTCTGCTGCGTCAGTACAGCTCCGGCCCCTATATCACTGGCATCTACAAATAACGTAAACGGCGCTTCAAAATCTGGCGACACTAGTACAGGTGCCTCAGTCAACAGTCTTTTGGTCTTCTCAAACGCTTCTTGTGCTGTTCCATTCCACTCCCACTTCTTGCTCTTTGATAGTAAACTCGTCATAGGAGCGGCTATGGTGGAGAAATTTTCACAGAACTTCCGGTAATACCCAATCATACCGAGGTATCTCAACAATTCTTTCTTACTCCTGGGCACCGGGAAGTTGTCAATGGCCTCCACCTTTGTTCTTACCGGAGCAACCTCGCCTTGCCCTACTATATATCCAAGGTACTCCAGGCGGGCTCTCCCGAACTCGCTTTTTGCCAAGTTGATCGTCATGTTGGCCTTCTCCAACCGATCGAACAAATCTAAAAGTCGATCCACGTGATCCTTCCAGGAATCAGCGAACACCACAATATCATCGATGTACACTGCACATCCGGTCGCGCCTTGTAATACCTGATTCATTACTCGTTGAAAACAACTACCACTATTCTTCATTCCGAACGGCACCACTTTATATTGGAACAAGCCGTCGGGTGTCACGAACGCTGAGATCCTCTTGGCCTCCTCAGACAGGGGAATCTGGTAGTATCCCTTCAACAGGTCTATCTTCGAGACATTCCGTGCACTCCCAATCCGATCTATGCAATCGTCAATGCGCGGTATCGGAAACGAGTCAGCGACCGTGAGTGCATTCACTTTCCTATAATCGGTACAGAACCGGTACGTGCCGTCACTCTTCTTCACGAGGAGGCACGGCGAACTCCAGTCACTGTCGCTAACCTCTGCCAAGTCGTTATCTAGCAGATACTTCACTTCTGCTCTCATTGCCGCTGCTTTCTCCGGGTTAACTCTGCAAGGGTGCTGCTTGATGGGCTCAGCACTCCCTACATTCACTTCGTGCACCGTTCCGCGGTGTCTTCTAGGCACGTCCGTGAATAACGACTTATTCCTCCGTAGGATCTCCACTAGCTCCTGGCGTTGGTCATCTTCCAAATGACCCAGACGCTCACCTATCTTGGCCAGGCTTTCTGTATTTGATATCTTCGCGCCATCGGCCCTCTCTAACTTACAGTTCTCCTCTTCTATCCCTTTGCCGTCTCCTCCACACAGCACAGTCGCCTGCAATGGGGTTTCCATCGGTTCTTCATCGCCTAGAGGCTTATCTCTGTCATAGTACCTCTTTATCATGTTCACGTGGCAAACCTGTGACTTCCTCGGACGATCTGGCATGTGGATTACATAATTCACATCCCCTAATGCCTTCTGGATGGTATATGGTCCACAAAATCTCGACTCGTATATACTTCCTTTTACCGGTAGCAGGACTAACACCTGATCTCCTTCTTGAAATTTCCTGCCCTTCGCCTTCCTGTCGTGGTACCTTACCATCTCTGCCTGGGATGTCCTCAAATTTTCCTTGGCCAAATCTCTGGCCCTAGAGAGTCGCTCTCTAAAAGTCTTCACATATTTTCCCACGTCCACCTTAGGCCTATCCACGGTGAGCTGCTCCTTCAGCGCGCCCACTGGGCTCCTCACGGAGTGTCCGTACACCAGTTGAAATGGGGTGAATCCGAGTGATTCTACTACCGCACTACTGATGGCGAACAACACGGATGGTAATGCCTCGTCCCAACTACTCCCTTCCTCAGCGCAGTATATCCTCAACAAGCTCTTTAGCGTTCCATGGAAACGCTCCAATGCTCCCTGCGACTGAGGGTGATACGGTGACGAGCGCACTTGCTCTACTCTCCATCCTTTCACAGTTTCCCTAAACAACTTCGACTGGAAGACACTCCCCTGGTCCGTCTGGACAACCTTGGGCATTCCTACCCACGCAATGTAGTTCTGTAGTCTATCCAGAACGGCTCTCGACGTCACTCTTCTCAGGTGGATTGCTTCAGGGAAACGGGTGGCAGTGCACATTATGGTCAGTAAGTACTCGTGGCCTTTTCTGGTCCTCGGCAACGGACCTACACAGTCTATCAAGACTCTCTCAAAAGGCTCGCCAAATGCCGGTATGGGCTTTAAGGGTGCCTTTGGTTTAGCCGGAGCCGGCTTACCTGCACGTTGGCACGCCAAACATGTCCTACAATATTTCTTTACCTCCTTCCACACGTTCGGCCAGTTGAAGTGCTCCTGCACCTTATTTAAGGTCTTCTTCACCCCTAAATGCCCTGCCATATCTACGGAGTGGGCTAGTTCTAACACAGCCGCCCTAAACTCCCTCGGCACTAACACTTGGTGCTTCTCCAACCATACCTTATCTGCGCCGGCTTTGTCCGGTCGCCATTTCCTCATTAGTACATCATCGTCCAAGTAGTAATACACGGGGGACTCCGGACATGAATTTCCCCCTTTTGCCTCCCTGATTAGATCTATAAACTCCTCTTTCTGAGCCCTAATCAGGTCCGCTCGGTTCACGCTGAACTTTTCAGGTAGGGTCATTTTCACTTCCTGTCTCCTCGAATCCTCATTCTTCTGAGCTCGATCTTCGTCGAACAGCCCAGACATGTCCATGTTGACCTCCTCCCTTGGTGGAGTCGACACTGCCATATCATCTCCAATGTCTTCCTCGGCGGCTACGTCCGACTCTGTCACTACAAAGGCCGGGTATACGATGACTTGACTGTCCTCTGCCTCATCTTCAAGGATGCTGGCTAGATCTATCTTGTCCGGCGTTCCACTTGTACCGCGGTCCTTCTGGTTCACCTCCGGCACAGCTTTTACTATCAGCTCTGGCAGCACCTTGGACCCACACAAGTCGTTCCCCAGGATCACTTGGACTCCTGGAACAGGTATGTTGGGGCACACTCCCAACATCACCTCCGCCGACAAATAATCTGACTTCAACTGGACAGCACACACGGGCATATCACTCTTAGACAACAACCCATGAACCTTTATCCTCCTACTGCCAGCTAACAGTCGATCATTTCTTATTAGGCCTCTCAGAATCAAGCTCTGATTGGCTCCAGTATCCCTGAGGATACTAACCTCCACCTCGGGTTGACCTTCTATGCCGACCCAACCTTTACTAATGAACGGCCTATACCGCTCGTTCATCAAATCTACCTTCTGTGGTTTGTCTTGTTGTACATCAACGTACTTCTTCCGGGGATCACATGTCGTCAGGGTCACGACTCTCTTGCCCTGCCGACAATCTCGCATCATGTGACCTGATCTGTTGCACTTGTAGCATCTCATTTGGGAGAAATCTCTCCTATACGCCCCCGAGTGGCTCTGACTCTGCCCACTCGTATTGGAGTTCCTCGGGCCAGATGTACTACTCATACTCTGTGGAGCTTCATTGGACTCTTGTCTCCTCTGCACATTTTTATTTTCCTGCTTACCTTCAGCAGGCGGACTCGGCAACTTTCCTTCCTGGGGCTTAAAACTAGCTGGTCTGCTTGCCTGCCCCCCAAAACTTCTTCCTCCCCAGACTCCACTGGGTCTGCTATTGCTGCGTCTCGCCTCGCTTCTTACTCTGTTCTCCCTTAAGCTCTTGTACGCTTCAGTAATCATATCCGCCCTATCTGCGGCATCTTTCACCTCCTTTATCCCTGCTTCTTGGATCTTGAACTTTGTTTCGGGATGCATCATCTCCAAGAACTTCTCCATGACCATCAGTTGCTTCAGGTCAGCGTAAGATCCAACTCCAGCAGCCTCAATCTACTTCTGGAATCATCTTTCCAGATCCCTTGCTGTCTCAGCAAACGTACATGCTCCAACTTTAATCATTTCTCTGAAACGCTTCCTATAAGCTTCTGGGGTTAACTGAAACGAGCGCAATATGCTGCTCTTTACCGTGGCATAATCCTGGCACTCTTCCAGTGACAATTGGGTGTATGCCTCCCTGGCTGCACCGGTCAATCTTAACTGGACCAGCTGGGCCCATTCCTCCTGTGGTCACTCCTTGATGCTGGCTACTTTTTCAAAATGCTCGAAGAAGCTCTCCGCCTCTTCGGGAACAAACAAGGGAATGTCCTTCTCCCTAACCCTAACATCTGGTGGGTGTGATACCTGGGTGGTGCTCTCTGGCAACCCATGTTCAATCCTTTGCTCAGCCAAGGTTCTATTCGCTTCTATCTGCATTTGTTTTGTTCTCTCTTTTTCTTTTTCGACCTGGACTATTTCTTTTTCGACCTGGGCTTTTTCTTTTTCTTTCTCCTGTTCCAACTCCAGTTCTCTTACTCTAGTTTTCTCTTTTTCTATTTCCAGCCTGGTTTTTTCTTTTTCTACTTCAAGCCTGGTTTTTTCTTTTTCCTTCTCTGCTTCATTTTTCATCTGGAGTTCTAATTTCATCTTTTCCAGCTGGAACTGTCTCTCCTTGTCCTCTCGTTGTTGCTGCATCTGGAGCTCTAACTGGAATCTCTCCAAGCTCCTATTTCGGCTACTCCTGCTACTGCGGCTACTCTTGCTGCTCCTACTCGATCCCTGGGATCTCACTTCATCCTGCCCATCATCCTCCTTTCCACTTTCAGCACCTTTCTGGGCTCCTTGTTCTGCCGCTTCACTTTTGGCTCTTAACTGCCTCAGGATCTCATCCTTCATCCCAGCTACTTTAGATGCTTTCAACCTAATGCCACATTTTTCTGCAATTTGTTTCAATTGATCCCTCGTGCAACCTTCTAAGTCCTCAGGCTTGCCTGACTCCACAAACGCTTGCACCTTCTCCATCTTGTCCTGTGAGTCTTCCCAAGAGAGAGAGTTTATACCTGCGGTCACACAGTTTATCTCAGCAGGGGTGTACAAATCCACTCTTGGACAGGGTGTGGGTGTGTCAGTTCACTCTCCCGGACACAGGCCCCCAATTTATTATAGACTGTGGGTTGGTTGGTGTTGTCGTCGTTGATCCTTCTCTACGGACAACCCAACCCACAACTCGGTAGAGTGCTTATACTAGGAGATCACCCTTGGCGCTTCTGGCTCTTGGAGAGGGGCTCAACGTCACACGTTTAGGGGATGCGGCTCCAACACTTAGCCTCGTTGTCACGTGCACACACCCACTCGAGCCGCTGTGACTCCCCACTCTCTCCTTAGGTGATATGATCTCCTCAATCCCCTTTTTGACTTATTAGTATTACCTTTTTACCCTGTCCACGGCAGTGGTTCTTGGTTCTTTCTCTCTCTCTCTCCTTCTTTACTACCTCCTGGGAAGCCTCACTAGGACAAAGGCAAACACCAGCAAATTGGGATACATTTACTGGACAAAGCACATACACGATACATACACACATATAATAATAATGAATCCTATACTCTATAATATCACAATCAGGTTGCACTCCAACACCATCTGAACCCTATTATCAGCTTATCAAGTGGTATCCTATCTCCTGGTTCACCACCTGATACTATCAACCTCCTCAAGTTGATCAAGTCTACATACGCTGTTGCACTATCAGCAAGATAATGTATATATAGAAAATCAGCATTTGAATGCGATAACATATATCAGTATAAATGTTCATTGATACACAACAATGATCAATCGATCACCGTCAGTCCTGGAACGCATACATCTGTAGGTAATCCAGCCTACGACTGTAACTCTAAACTTCAGTGTAAAACACTCCTTGACATAAGAATGCAAACAGTCACTCACCTCTCACTGCGTCTTGCACGCTAATGACAACCAAACACTATCAACTCCCTACTAGTAATCCACCAGAACTTCCCCTTCCACCTCTGGAAGTTCACTACCCTGATATCTTCAGGTTCTTCCGGGCTTCACTACCAGGATCCTCTGCAGCTCCTCCAGGCTGCTATCATGAAGTTTCCTTGAGCAACTACGGTGCTTCACCCTTCTGCTAGGGTCCTCCACAGCTCTCTTGGCTGCTACACCATGAAGTTTCCCCGAGCCACTATGGTGCTTCTCCACCTCTACAGAAGCACGTGACACTCCTCTTCACTGCTGCTTCTCCTCACAGCTCGAGGTCCCCTGCTCCACTACCTTGGAGTCTCATCAGCTACTTCATCTGCTGGCTTCGAAGTTCTCAGCAACTTCTTCCCCAAAGAACAAACCTGCAACCCATCGACACTCCAATAAAATGTTCCCCTTTAACACATAAACAAAAAATATTCACACAATATGTTTGCCTCAAACCTCTATCTGTTCTCTACATACAGTGAGAGTGGACTCCCCCGTTTTGGGCGGGTCCATACTCCACCTCGCCTGGCGGCGGTCCTCACTCGCTGGGAGGGTCTTCCTCCGTCAGGAGCCGGGCTCCCTCAGTCGTCCGTCAGAGCTCAGAGAGGACGGACGTCGCTCCGTGTTCCTCCCTCTTCACTCTCCTATATCAGGCCTTCTGCCTTATTAAAACATGTCTAACTTATAAATAAACATTGCTACTGTCGCTGGGCACACGACCAACTACAAGCAATCACTATGAACTGGCGTATATCGTGCTTACCACAGATTAACTGATCGAGGGCGCTTTCCCTCTGACGGCGTCTGGTCAGGGCGCTCCACACAGCCCACGAAAATGCCTCTGAGTAGCTTATTAAACTCTGCTCGTCGACCAGGACTTGATACCACAACGTTCCCAGCTCGGTTCCACAGCTGGCACGTCTACACACTTCTCTTCTCTTCGAGATATATCACTAGGGGTTCCCTTCTGACGGGAGCTCACGGAGCGCAGCTTTCCCCTGCGATGTCTGGCACTCAAGTGAGGTCAAAGCCCTTCCAGAAGCGAGCCTCACGCCTCCAGCAAAATGTCCACATCTCCTAGCCAGTCATTTATCTGTTTTCTCCTTCATTGCCCATAATCTCAAACTGTTATACATATCCAAGCAACTGTTTTACATATGGGTTATCACCTCAATATTTGCTAGACCTTCTAGTCAGGTCAGGCTTGATGAATAACTCTCAAGGAGGGAGACTCGTTTCTCCTGCAGGCTGAGATCATAACAATGCTCAATGATATAGAGATGGAGGAGGACAAAGTAAAGAAATTTACTGACACAAGGGACGAGAAAATTTTGGAGGAGTGTACCAAGGTCCAGCTCCAACAAGTGGCAAACCCCTTTGGGATCAGGTTGAGGACGACTAAGGTAGCGGAGCGAAGGATAGAGATCATGGCACAGCTCACAGCTCGAGAGGAGGCAACGGGAGAGGAGCCACTCAAGAGGAGCCGTCGCAAGGTGAACCATCCCAACTAGAGCCACCCCAAGCGCCTACCAGTGTGGAGAGAATTCACAGTGAACGTGGGAGCAGTGGAAGGTCCAGCTGTAGTAAGAGGAGCCTGCAACTGGAAATAATGAAGATGCAACTGGAAGCCCAGCTGCGACGAGAGGAGAGAGAAGCGCAAATGCAGCGAGAGGAACGTGCGGCTGAGCTGCAGCGAGAGGAGCGTGAGCGAGAGGCACGGCTGCAGCGAGAGGAGCGTGAGCGAGAAGCACGGCTGCAGCGAGAGGAGCGTGAGAGAGAAGCTCGGCTGCAGCGGGAAGAAGGAGAGAGACAACTGCGACTGGAGGAGATAAAGGCAAAGAAAGAAGTCGAATTGCGTCGCGTTGAGCGTGGTCTGCCCTCACTACCTGCACGGCAAGATGACCTCAGGGTAAGGGAACGTGACTTACCTACGTTCGAACCACAAGAAGCTGAGGCGTTCTTCGAACACTTTGAACGGATAGCAACACTGAAGGAGTGGCCAGAAGATGATTGGGCTGCTCTGGTCCAGGGCAGGTTGACTGGTGAGGCCCGGGAAGCCTATAACATGCTGGACCTAGAGGAGTGTACTAGTTACGACGCGATTAAGAATGCGGTGCTCCACTCATTCCGGCGGACTCCGGAGATGTACCGGAAGCGGTTCAGAGAGTATACAAGAGCGTCGGGAAAGACTTACGCCGAGACCGCCAGGGATATGGAACGGAAATTCCTACGATGGTTGAAGGCGGAGGAAGCGGAGTCGGTGGATGATATCAAACGACTGATAGTGATGGAGAAGTTTATGTCAGTGCTCCATCCTTAGTTGCGAATAAGGGTGAGAGAAGCAGGTATTAAGGACCTGAAGGCTGCAGCGGACCGAGCCGACATGCTGGAGGAGGCACTACATCTCAGGAGGGAGGGGCCACCCAGACACTCGCCTTACCCCAGGTCGGGAGGGAACTTTAGGAGTTCAGGAGGAGCGAGGACGGGTGGGGACTCTCCCAAGAGCAGCGTGCCCGATGAAGTAACCTGGTTCAAGAGCTCAAGGGACGCGGGGAGGAAGCCCCAAGCTGTGAGCAGTGGACCTAGCTCGGGAGCAAGTGCTGCAGTCCCGGCCATGACGACAGGGAGTCCAAGGAGGACCCAGGGAACGTCTGCAAGTGGTACCGCCAGAGGGACTGGCGAGTGGCCGCCCAGGGGAGGCAGCCGATGCTACAACTGTGGTGTGAGAGGACATTATGCCCGCGAGTGTGAGGAGCACCAAAGGAATATAGGACTAATGTTGGAAGAGGAGAGAGTGTTTGTGCACACCCCATATTATAGTGGTCCCAACGTGAGTGGTTGGGAAATGAAGTTGGGTGAACATCCCTTCGTTTTCGGGGCCAACGTGAAGTTTGGAAAGTCAGACCCAGTGGAGGTTGCCGTGCTTCGAGATACGGGTGCTAACATAAGTATGGTGACCAGGAGTATTCTCCCCAAGGAATTTAATGATTCACCTGTGGGAGTGGTGAGGATACGCAGTGTGGGGGAGGAATACAGGTTGCCACTTCACGAAGTACAGCAGATTGCCGACTGCGGAGTCGAGAAAGCTATAGTAGCTGTAGCCCCTAAGTTACCCCTAGAGCATGTACAAATGGTGCTGGGTAATGACCTCGGAGGAGGCAGGATACAACCCGATTGGGCCAGGAGTGCCTATGTTGCAAGCAGTGGTACAACCCTGTCAGGTGAGGTATCGGTCGTTCCAGATGGTAGTGAGGAAGCCGACTTCGCCAGGGGAAACGTCGCCAGAGACGACGACAACGAGGGCGAGAGTGCAGAGAGGTCGTCGGAGGTTGTGGAAAACCCCGACGAGGACCTCCGACTAAGCCTGATGATGCGTGTGGAGGAGTGGCTAGGAGCAGCTGTACAAACGCCTGGGGCAGTGAAGAGGCTGCAGACCGCACTCCCTCCACGCAGAAACGTGAATAAAGTAAGCTCAGTGGATGAGCGAACGGCAGTGAGGGGCAGAGTGGAGCCACGACGCAGTGCGCCCTATGCCGGCCAGATGAATAGTGGTAGGTGCAAGATGAACCACCGTCGTGAGGTGAGCCACAGGGAGGTGGATGAGCCCAACCACGAACCGAAGAAGACGTCTGCAGGGAAGAGAATCTCATGGAGGGGTGAAGATGTTCGTCGGGAACGAAGGAGCGAATGGTATAGGAAAGGCAATACGAAGAAAGCGGGGAATGGGTACACCCAGGGTAGGCGCCAGCCTAACCAGAGGGGCATTGGGCCATCGCAAAAGCCTAGTGTGGAAGAGAGGAAGCTGCTGGATGGAGTGCAGGTTACAAGTGCCACTGTGAGGAGACAACGCACCTATGGGAGAAGAGGAACCGAGAAAAGAGAAGATTGGCAAAGAGGAGATCATGAGAGGAAACATGGAGTACCTGTAGGACGCAGTGGAAGTGCAAGACTATCTCGGAGTGCACGACGCAGTGGAGGCGCTGCATGCTCTGAATCTTACAGTGGTAACGAGCCGTGGGAGTACACTCGTAGCCACGGAGAGAGGATTTCTTGTAGGTGTTCAGGGAACACCCGTCACACCCGTTCCTATGCGAGGTAGAGATATAATGAGGCAAGTGACTGGCAAGGTGGTACGAGCCACGTCACCAACTGGAGGAGTGACACTTCAGGAACGGAGGGAGCAAGAGTATAGGTTGCCCTCTTGAGTGCTGCTCTTCCGATATGACTTTTATTTTAAGGGGAGGGGTATGTTACGGTGCCCTCTCCTATTTCTTTCGTTTGCCGGCTTAAAGAGTCATATCAGCTCTCCCTACTGATTCTCTGAGGTTCAGGGAGTCCAATGATATATGTGGCGACCAGACCGGCTGCCAGTTAAAGGAAGGAAGTTACATTATAAGTTGTAAATAAAGGGAAATTGGCGCCCTGTTATAAAATGAAAGAGTATCCCTTAATGCAGATATGACCTTTTGGAAGGGACACTAGCCGATCGCGGATTGGCCGACTTAGGTCGCGGGCGACAAATCAGGGCCCGCCATTACGTCACCGAGTGCCCCGGGCGGCGCCAACGTCAGAGTTGATCCGACCTTGGAAGCGACAGGACGCGCCTCGGTCTGCTCTCAAGGATTAGAGGCTCTACAAGCCTTATTCAGTGGATTAAACTAGCCATCGCAGCCCACCATAAGTTATTGGAGACCCTGCACTTCTGGGAAGCAAAAAAGGAACCAAGTTCATTGAGCAGAGAAGTGCCAAACTTGGAAAATAGTCGGCGACGACGCTGGGGCGGCGCCGCTGGACGTTGAGGTCTGGAAGGTGTGGCGGGCAGGCCTAGCTGTGACTGGGTCACATCCACTGAGGGTCTTGGAAGGACGACACCGTGCCTAGGACAAGGAGCAACGCCTTGTGGAAGGGGCGAGTGTGGGAAAAATAGTGATTAGCTCAGCGCCCATCGATGAACCAGGATTGGGGCAGCTGAATCTCAGGGATTGGAACGGCGACGACGTGAAGGCTCCACGACACCTGAGGACCTGTGGAACGTCCTGGATCGACCCAAGGAAGCGTGGGAACCTCACACCATCGAGGGACAGGCGTCGTGAGCCAGGAATGTAAGGTAGATCATTTTCCCTCCCATTACTCCTAGTGAGTAGGCTAGTTAGGCCACAATATTTGCTTATGTATGTGGCAACAGGACTTTAATACTTTAGTAGTAGAATAGGCTGCAAGGCAGCTTGTGTCCAGGACTGTCAGAGGGGACAGTGTGTATGGATGGCAGGACAGTGAAGAAGAGGCGCCGACGTGGTGAAGAGGCCCTCCCGTGAGAGTGTGGGACTCTTGTCTTCCTGCCCAGTTGAAGGAGTGTTGGAGGTCGTGGAAGAAGAGGCTGACGATCTCCAGACTTAATATCCATATTTCCATATTCATGTATTACTTGTGATTGTGTGTGTTCATGTAATTTGCATCAGTAAATTCACACGTTTTATCACTGTGTTTAAGTGTGCCTCCATTTATGATATTTTCTCTATGAGCATACACGAAGGTTATCATAGTACCACCTAGGGAACACTACGTTCTCTATAGCAGTTCCTATTGCCTGGTGAGTGGTAGAGACAGCACAGACTTACATAAAAGTGTACCCTTAGCCATCCGATCAGTATCAGTGCCTGAATGGTGGCAACTATTAACGTAGTGGCTAGAGAGAGGTAAAGCCACACAGACCTTCCTGGGAGAGTACCCTGGGCCAACAGTCTAGTAGCAGATCTATGGGAGTAGCAATCTTCTGACTACAAACAATATATAATACACCCACTGAACTGCATTGCTGGGGTGCAGATATAATAACCCAGCTGGCGACCTTGCTAAGAAGAAGATAGAGAAGACAGGCGGGAAAGGAGTTCCTGCAACCTTTTTTTGTCTGGCAGGCAAGACTCAGGGAGGTTATGGTTATGAGGTAAGCCTGAGTCTTCCTTCACTCCCCCATGGGTCTAGGCCGGAACTGTTAACAGCAGTTTCCCCGTGTCTGACTGAAGGGCTTCCAGGGTGAATCAGTGGCACCCCTTTTGTGGTGGAAGCAAAGACCTGCGGAGGTGGGCATTGTTGGTCCTCTCTTGTGTGACCAAGGAGTCTCCAGTGAATCCAGGGAGTCAGAGGGGCTGAGTATTTGGGCCTTTGAGCCCCTAGCAGCTAAGTGTTAGCAGAGCCCCGGCCCGGCCCACCAGCCCCCCACGTGACACATAGTAGGCTGACAAGTGCGTTCTGGCTACTAGGTACGACATATATATATATATATATATATATATATATATATATATATATATATATATATATATATATATATATATATATATATATATATATATATATATATATATATATATATATATATATATATTTATATATATATATTTATATATATATATATATATATTTATATATATTTATATATATATATATTTATATATATATATATATATATATATATATATATATATATATATATATAGAGAGAGAGAGAGAGAGAGAGAGAGAGAGAGAGAGAGAGTTTGTGAGGGTACCACCTCTGGTGCCAATGTGGGGACCCATAGCCTCGGAGAAGAAAATAAAAAGTATTCAGAGGAGACCTTGTGGTTTCTCACTGAACACTAATATTATCTTCTCCTACCACCCCCATTCTTTTGTATGTACACATATATATTTACTTTATTTGAACTTTGTTACAAAAAAGGAGTTACATATGGGTTACAAAGATGGTTGTCATAGGTTGTCGAGTTCCTCCAGCTCCTCAGATGGCGGGCAGGAACCCTGGATGCAGTGCGCATTTCCCCTCTGTATCGCCACACTGAGGCGCTGGAGAAGAAAGCTTGCAGCTCTCGGGATCCTTGTTGTTTCAATGAGCCTAGAACCCAGTTCCTTCAAAAAACTGGTAGCACTTTTACCCCAGGCGCCGAGCGTCTCAGAAGCAATGGGGACAAAATTGTAGTGGTGATCCAGTTCTCTATACTTACGGGATTTGGCTGCTTCCCTGTGGGTGGCAGCGCCACCTGGTTGTGCAACACTGAGGTTAATGTAGGTGTTAGCCAGGGTTGATACGCACGTGTAGTCCCATACCAACTGCTTGCCATTCTTCCAGGGGTTCACTGTGATACCATCCGGGCGACCAATAAGAGCATCAGAGTTACGGGGCGTTAGGTAACGGGGCTCTCTTTCAGCTGGGCATCCAGCTGTGGTGAGGCTCCTCTTGATGATGTCGTTAGCTTCACTGTGCCTCGAGTGCCATCCCCCTGTGCTTTGGCAGAGTAGGCCATGGTGACCGTACCTGTCAGCCACCACCTCGCCGCAAATACACCTATATCTGGTGTGGATTGGGGCAGCAAGGCGGAGGGCCACAGCAATTCTGAGGGCGTGTGGTGTGAGACGCGTGCCAGTTGCCGACATTGGGGTTGCTAACAGGAAATCCCCTGCATGTGGTGCTGCTACTGCTGTGAGGCGAGCAATGTCGTGTTGTGTTGTTGCAGCACCCAGGCACTCTGCAGCAACTTGGTCTACAATGGGACCATCCCAGCTGGATTGCTTGTGGGATTTTGGGGATTGTGGTTGAGGTGATTGGCCTGCACGAGAGGCCCACTCTGTGGCACAGCATGTAAAATTGGGATCATGTACACCTGCCAGCTGATGTAAGTGGGCAGGTAGAATTTCCTTCACAAGGTCGTCGGATGCTGATAAGGAGGACAGGAAGGCTGGAACAGCGATTTGCGTTGCTGTTCGAACTCCGAGGCCCCCAAGTCTTACGGGAAGAGAGGCTTGTTTCCACTGTAGGTCATCGAGAGAGAGGTTAAGGGCTTTTTCTAGCATTGATTTCAGTAACCGGTCATACTCACTTAGTTTTTGGCTACTGTAAGATGGTGAACACCTCAGAAAGTAGGTTAACCTGGGGAGGGACAGACATCTGGTGATGAGGTAGAGTGCATCATGAGCATCAATATCCTCAATCCTCCCATCCATCCTCTTAAGGTCGGCGATTTTCTTATCAAGGACCTCATCGATGGCTTTCAACCCCAGTGGAGCTCCTAGGAGCGTGCTGTCTTCAGGTTATATATATATATATATATATATATATATATATATATATATATATATATATATATATATATATATATATATATATATATATATATTTATATATATATATTTATATATATATATATATATATATATATATATATTTATATATATATATATATATATATATATATATATATATATATATATATATATATATATATATACGACATATATATATATATATATATATATATATATATATATATATATGTCGTACCTAGTAGCCAGAACGCACTTCTCGGCCTAATATGCAAGGCCCGATTTGCCTAATAAGGCAAGTTTTCCTGAATTAATATATTTTCTCTAATTTTTTTCTTATGAAATGATAAAGCTACCCATTTCATTATGTATGAGGTCAATTTTTTTTATTGGAGTTAAAATTAACGAAGATATATGACCGAACCTAACCAACCCTACCTAACCTAACCTATCTTTATAGGTTAGGTTAGGTTAGGTAGCCAAAAAGTTAGGTTAGGTTAGGTTAGGTAGGTTAGGTAGTCGAAAAACAATTAATTCATGAAAACTTGGCTTATTAGGCAAATTGGGCCTTGCATAGTAGGCTGAGAAGTGCGTTCTGGCTATTAGGTACGACATATATATATATATATATATATATATATATATATATATATATATATATATATATATATATATATATATATATATATTTATATATATATATATATTAGTATATTTTGGTAGCAGTCTTTCCTGTAGACATATATTATTAAATATGACCGAAAAAGTAAGATTAATAATTCTAACACGAATTTTCTCAATCTTTCGTACATTTCGTTTCACTGTTGGAGGTAAATCAAAAATCAATTCTCCAAAATTCATTTTTATTTCTAGTCTGACGCGACACGAGCGCGTTTCATAAAACTTATTACATTTTCAAAGACTTTAGTTCACAAATACACAACTGAATAGAACTTACGCATCTCCGATTTTATATCTACATTTGAGTGAGGTGGAAGGGGTGATGTGGCATTAACACAAGACAGAACAAGATGTGGTATTAATAGGGTATTAATTTCATCAACACAAGACAGAACAAGAGTATTAATAGGGTATTAATTTCATCAACACAAGACAGAACACGAAACAATGGATATTGAATAGAAGTGTTTGTAGAAAGCCTATTGGTCCATATTTCTTGATGCTTCTATATTGGAGCGGAGTCTTGAGGTGGGTAGAATATAGTTGTGCAATAACTGGCTGTTGATTGCTGGTGTTGACTTCTTGATGTGTAGTGCCTCGCAAACGTCAAGCCGCCTGCTATCGCTGTATCTATCGATGATTTCTGTGTTGTTTACTAGGATTTCTCTGGCGATGGTTTGGTTGTGGGAAGAGATTATATGTTCCTTAATGGAGCCCTGTTGCTTATGCATCGTTAAACGCCTAGAAAGAGATGTTGTTGTCTTGCCTATATACTGGGTTTTTTGGAGCTTACAGTCCCCAAGAGGGCATTTGAAGGCATAGACGACGTTAGTCTCTTTTAAAGCGTTCTGTTTTGTGTCTGGAGAGTTTCTCATGAGTTGGCTGGCCGTTTTTCTGGTTTTATAGTAAATCGTCAGTTGTATCCTCTGATTTTTGTCTGTAGGGATAACGTTTCTATTAACAATATCTTTCAGGACCCTTTCCTCCGTTTTATGAGCTGTGGAAAAGAAGTTCCTGTAAAATAGTCTAATAGGGGGTATAGGTGTTGTGTTAGTTGTCTCTTCAGAGGTTGCAAGGCTTTTCACTTTCCTTCTTATGATGTCTTCGACGAAACCATTGGAGAAGCCGTTATTGACTAGGACCTGCCTTACCCTACATAGTTCTTCGTCGACTTGCTTCCATTCTGAGCTGTGGCTGAGAGCACGGTCGACATATGCGTTAACAACACTCCTCTTGTACCTGTCTGGGCAGTCGCTGTTGGCATTTAGGCACATTCCTATGTTTGTTTCCTTAGTGTAGACTGCAGTGTGGAAACCTCCGCCCTTTTCCATGACTGTTACATCTAGAAAGGGCAGCTTCCCATCCTTTTCCATCTCATAAGTGAAACGCAGCACGGAACTCTGCTCAAATGCCTCCTTCAGCTCCTGCAGATGTCTGACATCAGGTACCTGTGTAAAAATGTCGTCAACATACCTGCAGTATATGGCCGGTTTCAAGTTCATGTCGACTAAGACTTTTTGCTCGATGGTACCATGTAGAAGTTTGCAAACAGGACACCTAGGGGGGAACCCATGGCGACCCCATCTATTTGCTTATACATGTGCCCATCCGGGCTCGAGAAGGGTGCCTCTTTAGTACAAGCTTGGAGTAGTTTCCTCAGAATATTTTCTGGTATGTCAAGAGGAGTACAGGCTGGATCACGATACACTCTGTCGGCTATCATTCCGATTGTCTCGTCCACAGGTACGTTGGTAAACAGCGATTCTACGTCCAACGAGGCTCTTATCCCTGTGTCCCGTGTGCCCCGCAGTAAGTCAACAAATTCCTTTGGAGACTTCAGGCTGAAGGCGCAAGGAACATAAGGAGTCAGCAGGCCGTTGAGTCGCTTCGCCAGTCTGTACGTGGGTGTGGGTATCTGGCTAATGATTGGCCGAAGTGGGTTTCCAGGTTTGTGCGTCTTGACATTTCCATACGCATATCCAGGTTTATATTCCCCAATGATCTTTGGCAGGTGGAGTCCGGATTTCTTGGCGTTCACAGTTTCGATCAGTTTGTTGACCTTTGCTTTTAATTCGGCTGTAGTGTCCTTCGTTACCCTTTGGAACTTAGTTTGGTCAGAGAGTATGATGTTCATTTTCGCCAGATATTCGTCTTTTTTAAGAATGACATATATTGGCGACTTGTCACCTCTCCTGACAACTATCTCCTTGTTCTCACGAAGGCTTTTAGCTGCCGCTTTAAGCTCGGGGGACAGTATGGTGCTTCTGTAGTTGCCTCGATTCTTTCCTCCTTCTGCAATAAGTTCTGCTTGTAAGGTATCTTTGGTAGTGACCTTCTTTTGTGTCTCGAGGTCGAATATGTCGTCCAACAGAATTTCCAACTCTACTTTCCGGGCCATTTCACTCGGTCTGGACATAACATGACAGTTTATGCCCAGATTTAGGAGAGTGACTTGGTCCTCAGTGAGGTTAATTCCTGCAAGGTTCAGGAAGCCATCTCTTGGTCGTGGAATTGCCATAGGTCCTCCATATAATGTTGTTTGTTTCTTGATAATCCTTGTTTCAGTGCTGAGGTGATGTTGGTCTGTGAGGATGTCGAGGTGTTGTTCAATGCGGGTACGGATACTATGGTCGATGTTGCTATTTCTCCACTCGTTTGTAGCATGAAGTAGTTGCGTTTTGTTGTCTTTGATTTCATTCTCTGCCTTGTATATCTGATCACGAATCAGATCCTGGCGATATTTTATCGTGAAGGCTTGATTCCTTGCTGCTGGGTCGTGCACTTTAATATTAGTATATTTTGGTAGCAGTCTTTCCTGTAGACATATATTATTAAATATGACCGAAAAAGTAAGATTAATAATTCTAACACGAATTTTCTCAATCTTTCGTACATTTCGTTTCACTGTTGGAGGTAAATCAAAAATCAATTCTCCAAAATTCATTTTTATTTCTAGTCTGACGCGACACGAGCGCGTTTCGTAAAACTTATTACATTTTCAAAGACTTTAGTTCACAAATACACAAATACACACAACTGAATAGAACTTACGCATCTCCGATTTTATATCTACATTTGAGTGAGGTGGAAGGGGTGATGTGGCATTAACACAAGACAGAACAAGATGTGGTATTAATAGGGTATTAATTTCATCAACACAAGACAGAACAAGAGTATTAATAGGGTATTAATTTCATCAACACAAGACAGAACACGAAACAATGGATATTGAATAGAAGTGTTTGTAGAAAGCCTATTGGTCCATATTTCTTGATGCTTCTATATTGGAGCGGAGTCTTGAGGTGGGTAGAATATAGTTGTGCAATAATTGGCTGTTGATTGCTGGTGTTGACTTCTTGATGTCTTGGGTAATGGCCAATCATTAGCCATCAAGAAGGACTTGTAGTGAAGGACCTGGTGACTCTAGTGGGAGCCCTGAGGACAGAGTTGGACTCTCTGCGGGAGGAGGTGCGTCAGCTTAAAAAACAACGAGAAGTAACGAAGGAGACCAGCAGTAAAGGGAC
The DNA here is from genome assembly GCF_040958095.1 of Procambarus clarkii. Classification (NCBI taxonomy): domain Eukaryota; kingdom Metazoa; phylum Arthropoda; class Malacostraca; order Decapoda; family Cambaridae; genus Procambarus; species Procambarus clarkii. The sequence continues at coordinate 7,804,351 of NC_091179.1, forward strand.
CTCGTCTTGGAGAGTTGCGAAAGACAGGGGCCTTAAGAAGACTTTGATAAAGCCGCCTTCAAACGCCATAGCAACTTCAAATTCATTTGACGTTTTGGAGGACGAGTGCTGTGGAGAGACTGTGGATCGCGCAAAAGGGAAAGCAACGAAGAGAAAGGAAGCGCAGGCCCCTCAGAAAGTAAAGGAAGTACCTAAGCAAACATTAGTTGTGGGAGATTCCCAGATAAGGTATTTGGATAGAACGTTTTGTGCTAGAGATAGGGGGAACAGGTTAAGGGTTTGCTATCCCGGAGCTGGCATTGGTGATATTATAAACAACATGAATGATATTATGGCTGGTAATGGGAACAATCCCATTATTTGCATTAGCGTGGGAGGAAATGATGTTGGTCGAGTCAGGAGTGAGGAACTGATTCAGAGGTATAAAACAGCCATAGAGTTAGTTAGGAGCAAGGGAGGAATCCCGATCATATGTGGCATTCTTCCAAGAAAGGGAGTGGGAAATGAATGGATATCGAGGGCACTTGGTGTCAATTGCCGGCTGGAAAGATATTGCAAATCAAATGCAATATCTTTCATAGACAACTGGGAACACTTCTATGGAAGAAATGAAATGTATGCTCGTGATGGGGTGCATCTATCGAGAGCTGGGGTTGTTGCTGTTGCGAACTCGCTAGAAGAAGTGGTTAGAGGGGTTTGTTTGGGTTTAAACTGTTAGTAGATAGAGGTATGGGAATTGATTTGGAGGAAGGAGGTAATAAAAGTATGTGTTTGTGGGAGAAAGGAATTGGCAAAACGATCAGGGAAAGAGAAGGTCCGCAAAATAACAATTCACTTAGGGTATATTACACTAACAGTAGAAGTCTAAGAAATAAAATTAACGAATTAAATGCTCTTGTCTGCACAGAAAAAATAGATATTATTGCACTTACCGAAACGTGGATGAATGTAGAAAATAGAGAACTATTAGCTGAATATCAAATATATGGATTTAAACTATTTCACACAGATAGATATATTAGACGAGGAGGTGGAGTAGCCATATATGTTAGGGACAATTTGAAATGTAGTCTCAAAGAGGGAATCAAAACAGAGCCACACACAGAAACTATTTGGATTGAATTAAACGAAAAAGCTAATAATATTATAATAGGAGTAATATATAGGCCACCAAATTTAGACAGAATGGAAGCAAAGCATCTATGGGATGAAATATCTAGAGCATCTAGATCTAACAGTATTTATGTCATGGGTGACTTTAATTTTAGCGGAATAAACTGGTTGAACAAAACAGGGAATAGTGAAGCAGAAGATTTTCTAGAATTAATTGACGATTGCTTTCTTACGCAACACATTAAGGAACCAACACGGGAAAATAATATTTTAGATTTAGTGTTAACTAACAGGGAAACGCAAATTAATGACATCGAAATAGGGAGTGAGCTAGGGAGCAGTGATCACAAAGAAATCAGATTTAGCATAGAATGGAATAGACCAGTAGGAGAAAATTCTGTTAAAGTGCCAGATCTTCGAAAAGCTGATTTTAATAGCCTAAGAAATTTTTTGGGTCAAATTGATTGGAAAGGCTTGGGTATGGGGTGTGGGCCGGTCTTGGAGCGAGACATGAACCCAGCGATAGGTGACTTAAATGGGGATTTCGATGTGGATTCAATATATAACTTATTTAAGAATATTGTAAACAAAGCACAGGAACGTAGTATACCATACAAATTGAATAGATCGTATACTAATGACCCAAAGTGGATAACAAAGAATTTGAAGAACCTTATAGGTAAAAAGAGAGCTTGGTACAAAAGGATTAAAAATGGGGAGGTCACTTTAGAACAGGAATTCGTACAACTAGTTAGAAATGTTAAAAAAGAGATAAGGAAAGCAAAAAGAAACTATGAAGTTCGCATAGCAGGGCAAGCAAAGACAAATCCTAAAGGGTTTTTTCAGTTATATCGTACTAAGACTAGGGAAAGGATAGGTCCATTAAAAACTGAGACAGGTCAAATAACAGATAGAGATGAAGAGATGAGTAGTATTTTTAATAAATATTTTGTATCTGTATTTACTAAAGAGGAACTTAACAATATGCCTTCAGCCGAACAAGTCTATGTGGGTGGGGACGAGGACAGGTTGACGAGTTTAGCAGTTACCAGGGAGGATGTTCTTAAACAAATAGTAAAACTCAAACCAAACAAATCCCCAGGGCCGGATGAAGTGTTTGCTAGGGTGCTTAAAGAATGCAAAGAGGAGCTTTGTGACCCACTGTCAACCATATTTAATAAATCAATAGAGTCAGGCAGAGTGCCAGAGTTTTGGAAAGTTGCTAATGTGATACCAGTTTTTAAGAAAGGAGATAGATCACTTGCGTCTAACTATCGACCAATTAGCCTAACGTCTATTGTGGGAAAGTTACTCGAATCTATAATAGCAAATAAAATTCGTCTTCATCTTGAAAAACATAAATTAATAATTGAGTCGCAACATGGTTTTATAAATGGCCGTTCATGTTTAACAAATTTGTTATCTTTTTATTCTAGCATTGTTGAGGCAGTTGATAGTGGTAAGGATTGCGATGTTGTATACCTTGACTTTAGCAAAGCTTTTGATACAGTGCCACATGTAAGACTGATTAAAAAAATAGAGTCTCATGGTATTGGGGGTGCTATATTAAGCTGGATTAGGGCATGGCTATACCAAAGGAAACAGAGAGTTAGTATAAATGGAATCAAGTCAGAGTGGGAAAATGTTGTAAGTGGAGTGCCTCAAGGCTCTGTCCTGGGACCTCTGTTGTTTATAATATATATAAATGATTTAGATTCAGGTTTGAGTAGCAACATTTGCAAATTTGCCGATGATACGAAAATCGGTAGGGAAATTAATTCGGAGGAGGACTCACTATCACTTCAAGTTGATCTAGATAGGGTTTTGAAATGGTCAAAGGATTGGCAGATGCAGTTTAATGCTGATAAATGTAAAGTTCTGAGGTTAGGTAATGATGATAGAGTTACAAGATACGAGCTAGATGGTGTTGTGATTGCGAAGTCGGATTGCGAAAGGGATCTGGGAGTTATGATTAGTAAGAATTTAAAACAAAAGGATCAATGCATAAATGTTCGTAATAAGGCAAATCGGACACTTGGATTTATTAATCGCAGCGTTAGTAACAAGACACCTGGTGTGGTTCTCAAGCTATATCTTGCTCTAGTTAGGCCCCATTTAGATTATGCAGTTCAGTTTTGGTCGCCATATTATAGAATGGATATAAATTCACTTGAACGTGTCCAGCGTAGGATGACTAAGTTAATTCCCCAAATTAGAAATCTTTCATATGAAGAAAGATTAACAAAGCTTAAGTTGCATTCACTGGAAAGGCGAAGAGTTAGGGGTGACATGATAGAGGTTTACAAGTGGATGAATGGACATAACCGGGGGGATATTAATAGGGTATTAAAAGTATCAACACAGGACAGAACACGAAACAATGGATATAAATTGGATAAGTTTAGATTTAGGAAAGACTTGGGTAAATACTGGTTCAGTAACAGGGTTGTTGATTTGTGGAACCAATTGCCGCGTAACATTGTGGAGGTGGGGTCCCTCGATTGTTTCAAGCACGGGTTGGACAAGTATATGAGTGGGATTGGGTGGTTATAGAATAGGAGCTGCCTCGTATGGGCCAATAGGCCTTCTGCAGTTACCTTTGTTCTTATGTTCTTATGTGTAGTGCCTCGCAAACGTCAAGCCGCCTGCTATCGCTGTATCTATCGATGATTTCTGTGTTGTTTACTAGGATTTCTCTGGCGATGGTTTGGTTGTGGGAAGAGATTATATGTTCCTTAATGGAGCCCTGTTGCTTATGCATCGTTAAACGCCTAGAAAGAGATGTTGTTGTCTTGCCTATATACTGGGTTTTTTGGAGCTTACAGTCCCCAAGAGGGCATTTGAAGGCATAGACGACGTTAGTCTCTTTTAAAGCGTTCTGTTTTGTGTCTGGAGAGTTTCTCATGAGTAGGCTGGCCGTTTTTCTGGTTTTATAGTAAATCGTCAGTTGTATCCTCTGATTTTTGTCTGTAGGGATAACGTTTCTATTAACAATATCTTTCAGGACCCTTTCCTCCGTTTTATGTGCTGTGGAAAAGAAGTTCCTGTAAAATAGTATAATAGGGGGTATAGGTGTTGTGTTAGTTGTCTCTTCAGAGGTTGCATGGCTTTTCACTTTCCTTCTTATGATGTCTTCGACGAAACCATTGGAGAAGCCTTTATTGACTAGGACCTGCCTTACCCTACAGAGTTCTTCGTCGACTTGCTTCCATTCTGAGCTGTGGCTGAGAGCACGGTCGACATATGCGTTAACAACACTCCTCTTGTACCTGTCTGGGCAGTCGCTGTTGGCATTTAGGCACATTCCTATGTTTGTTTCCTTAGTGTAGACTGCAGTGTGGAAACCTCCGCCCTTTTCCATGACTGTTACATCTAGAAAGGGCAGCTTACCATCCTTTTCCCACTTCGGCCACTTCGTTGGAGAAGCACGATGCGATTTTGAAATCTTTGCAGGATTGTCCTGTCTGTCTTCCTCGTGCAGAGGAGACATTGGAGGCGATACATAGAGGTCTTGCAGGAACTGTAGGTCATCACTTGAAGGTGGCCAAGCCCGATGAGATGGTGAAACCTTGGCAGGTTTTTCCTGTCTGTCCTTCTCGTGCAAAGGAGACATTGGTGGCGGTACAGAAATGTCTTGCAGGAACTGTAGGTAATCACGTGAAATTGGACAAGCACGATGGGATGGTGAAATCTTGGCAGGTTTGTCCTGTCTGTCCTCCCCGTGCAAAGGAGACATTGGTGGCGATACATAGAAGTCTTGCAGGAACTGTAGGCCATCACTTGAAGGTGGCCAACCTCGATGTGATTCAGAAACCTTGGCAGGTTTTTCCTGTCTGTCCTCCTCTTGCAAAGGAGACATTGGAGGCGGAACATAAATGTCTTGCAGGAACTGTAGGTCATCTCTTGAAGTTGGACAAGCACGATGGGATTTTGAAATCTTGGAAGGTTTGTCCTGTCTCTCCTCCTCGTGCAGAGATATTAGAGGCGATACATAGAGGTCTTGCAGGAACTGTAGGCAATCACCTGAAGGTATCCAACCACGATGGGATGGTGAAACCTTGGCAGGTTTTTCCTGTCTCTCCTCGTGCAAAGGAGACATTGGCGGCGGTACATAGAGGTCTTTCAGGAACTGTAGGTCATAACTTTGGGATGGTGAAATATTGGCAGTTTTTTCCTGTCTGTCCTCCTCGTGCAAAGGAGACAATGGAGGCGGTACATAAATGTCTTGCAGGAACTGTAGGTCATCTCTTGAAGTTGGACAAGCACGATGGGATTTTGAAATCTTGGAAGGTTTGTCCTGTCTCTCCTCCTCGTGCAAAGGAGATATTGGAGGCGATACATAGAGGTCTTGCAGGAACTGTAGGCCATCACCTGAAGGTATCCAACCACGATGGGATGGTGAAACCTTGGCAGGTTTTTCCTGTCTCTCCTTCTCGTGCAAAGGAGACATTGGCGGCGGTACATAGAGGTCTTTCAGGAACTGTAGGTCATAACTTTGGGATGGGGAAATCTTGGCAGTTCTTTCCTGTCTGTCCTCCTCGTGCAAAGGAGACATTGGAGGCGGTACAGAAAGGTCTTGCAGGAACTGTAGGTCATCTTTTGAAGTTGGACGTAGGTAATCACGTGAAGTTGTGCAAGCATGATGGGATGGGGAAATCTTGGCAGGATTGTCCTGTCTGTCTTCCTCGGGCAAAGGAGACATTGGAGGTGGTATATAGAGGTCTTGCAGGAACTGTAGGTCATCATTCCCTGAATTTAACTGAACATGCTGGCTTTGCTGTGGCAACATATTATTTGAAGGATATAGGAGCACGGAGGCCAGCGGGGAAGTGTGCCTCTTTTGTAAATTTTTTACATTTGTAAAGTTCATGAGGCGATCAACAGCTTTCCATCCCTTCCGTTCCAAGCTCTCGTAACACATCTCGACATCGCCCTCATTCACAGATGAGATAAGAGGTCGGTTATACAGCCCTTGCTGCAACAACATATTGTTCACTGAAGAGGAACATACAGGCTTTGAACGGGTAGCATATTAAATGAAGCAGACGGTGTTTTAAAGTTCATGAGACGATCTAGTGCACTCCTTCCAATCCGTTCAAGCTTCTCGTACTTCAGAATGCATCGTTCGTTATCTTTCCAATTCAGATTCTTCTCGTGACAAATGTCGACATCTCTTAAAGCGTCGAGTTTGGAGTGGGAGAAGTTGAACCTCATCTTCCGTTCTTTGTGAACACGCGACTTGTTTGCAGCGCCACAACCTCGAATAATTGAACCGCTGTTGTGCTTCACTTTAGCTACCATCCTTACGAGACTCAGACAGGAGACTGGATGGTGGGCATCGAGCTGGGGTCATTTTATACAGAGACTTACCACCTCACCAGAAGGAATCCACTGTCACCTCACTCTGAAGCTAGATTCATAAGAATATACAAATGACGATAACTGTAGAAGGCCTATTGTCCCAAACAAGGCAGTCCCTATTTATATTCACTCAATATCTTTCATATATATGCCTAACCTATGCTTGAGAGTATCAAGGGATCCTACTTTTATTATGTTACGCGGTAATTGGTTCCACAAATCAGCATTCCTGTTACCGAACCAGTATTTCGGTAATCTTAATTAATCGAAACTAATCCACTTTATAACTATTGTTTCGTGTTCTGTTTAGTGTTGATGCTTTTAGTACCCTTTTAATATCCCTTATGTTATATATATATTTATTCATTTGTACACCTCTATCATGTCACCCCTAATTCTTTCCCTTTCTAGAGAATATAATTATAGCTTAGGAACATAAGAATGAAGCCAACAGCAGAAAGCCTATTGGCCCATACGAGGAGCAACTCCTATTTATAACCAATCTCTTTTGGTATATACATTCATTCACTTGTACACCTCTATAATGTCACCCCATTATTACCTGCCTTTCTAAAGAATATATTTAAAGCTTAAGAACATAAGAATAAAGGCAACTGCAGAAAGCCTATTGGATTATACGAGGCAGCTCCTATTTATAACCAACCTATCTAGAACGATGGGATGGTGAAATGCAGAAATGCAGGTAACTGCAGAATGCACCTCCGCAACGTTACGCGATTATTGGCTCCACAAATCAAACACCCTGTTACCGAATCAGGTTTTACCCAGGTGTTTCCTAAATCTGAACATAAGAATAAAGGTAACCGCATAGGTCTTATTGGATGAACCTGCCCACACGAGGCAGTTCTTATTTATAAGCACCCAATATCATTCATATATATATATATATATATTTAAACTATAATATATAATTAGACATATATATATATATATATGTCTAAACTATGCTTGAAACAATCAAGGGATTCTTCTTCTAATATGTTACGCGGTAATTAGTTGCACGACTCAACAACCCTGTTACCGAACTAGTATTTACCCAGGTCTTTCCTAAATCTAACCTTATCCAATTTATACTCGTTATTTCGAGTTCTCTCTCTCTTGTGTTAATACTTTTAGTACCGTATTAATATTCCTTTTGTTATGCTCATTCATCCACTTATACACCGTTATCATGTCACCCCTAGTTCTTCGCCTTTCTAGAGAATGTAATTTAACTATTGTCAATCTTGCTTCATATGACATTTCTAATTTTGAGGATTATCTTTGTCATCATACGCCGGACGCGTTCTATTAATTTTTTATCCATTCTACAGTACAACGACCAAAACTGAACTGCATAATCTAAATGGCACCTAACCAGATCAAGATAAAGCTGACGAACAACACCAGGTGTCTTATTAGTAACGTTTCGATCAATAAATTCCAGTGTCCTATTTGAATTATTACGAACATTTATGAGTTGTTGATTTTTTGGTTTCAATTCTTACTAATTATAACTCCTAGATCTCTTTCGATTCTAAACATAACCTACTTAAAAATATTCTAAGCAAATCAAAGGAATGTAGTATCATACAAATTTAACAGATCGAATACCAATGACCCGAAATGGATAACAAAACATCTGTAGAGCCTTATAGGTAGAAAGAGATCATGGTATAAGTAGATTAAGAATAGGGACGTCACTTAACAAGAATTCATTCATATAGTTAAAATGTAAACAAAAAAGAAGAGATAAGGAGGGCAATCAGAATCTATGAACTTCGCATAGCAGGGAGGGCAAAGGCAAATCCTAAAGTTTTTTCAGTTATATCTAACAAAGATTAAAGAAAGAATAGGTCCATTAAATACAGAGATAGGTCAGATATTGGATTATGACGAAGAGGTGAGTAGTATTTTTATTAAATATTTTAAGGAGTTGGGCAACAAAATATTAATACACTTAGGGTATACTACACGAACAGCAGGAGTATAAAAAACATCATAAACGATTTAAATGCTCTTGTATCACAGAAAAAAGATATTATTGCACTAACCGAAACGTGGATGATTGTAGAGAATAGAGAACTATTTGCTGAATATCAAATAAATGGAGTTAAACTATTTCACACATATACAGATATTAGACGAGGAGGGTGAGAAGCCATATATGTTAGGGAAAATTTGAAATGTAGTCTCAAAGAGGGAATCAAAGCTGAGCTACACAGAAACTAATTGGCTACAATTAAACTAAAAAGCAAATAATCTAATAATAGGAGTAACATTAAGGATCCAACGCGGAAAATTTTTTGGGGGCAAATAGTTTGGAAAGTCTTGGGCAGGGGGGGGGGGGGCCGGTCTTGGAATGAGACGTGAACCCAGCGATTGGTGACGTAAAAAGGAACTTCGATGTGGATTCAAAATATAACATATTTAAAAATATTCTAAGCAAAGCACAGGAACGTAGTATACCATATAAATTGAATAGAACGAACACGTGAGTGATCCACAAATGGATAACAAAAAGATCTGAAGAACCGTAGAGGTAAAAACAGAGTGTGGTACAAAAGGTTTAGGAGTGGGAAAGTCTGTTTAGAACAGGAATTCGTACATCTGGTTAGAAATGTTAAAAATGAGATAAGAAGGGCAAAAAGAAAGTATGAAGTTCGCTTAGCAGGGCAAGCAAAGACAAATCCTAAAGGGTTTTTCAGTTATATCGAACAAGGATTATTGAAAGGATAGGTCCATTTATAACTGAGACAGGTCAGATAACGGATAAGGACGAAGAGATGAGTAGTACTTTTAATCAATATCTTATCGATGTATTTACCAAAGAGGAACTTAACAATATGCCTTCAGCCGAACAAGTCTATGAAGGTGGGGGACGAGAATAGGTTGACTAGTTTAGCAGTTACCAGGGAGGATGTAATTAAACAAAAAGTAAAACTCACACCAAACACATCCCCAGGACCGGATGAAGTGTTTGTCAGGGTGCTTAAAGAATGCAAAGGGAATTTCCGAGCCACTGTCTACCATATTTAATAAATCAATAGAGTCAAACAAAGCCAGAGTCATGGAAGGTTGCTAATGTGGTACTAATTTTTAGGAAAGGAGATAGATCACTTGCGTCAAACTATCGGCCAATTAGCCTAACGTCTATTGTGGAAAGTTACTTAATTCGATTATTGCAAACACAATTCGTCTTCATGATCTCGTGGTATCTGCTGGATCTCATGGTATCGTTCCTTTTTTACTTGGTGGGGTTGTATTTGTAAGCCGAAGCAGTAGAAAATCATTTGCCCAGTTTAAAATCCAGTGTTTGTATTATGATTCTTTATATTTTTTTTTATTTTGGGATATTTTAATATATATCATTATTTAAACATATATATTAGGTTATCTTGTATTCTACAAATGGAATATCGTTGTTAAAACTTCTCTGACTGAGTTTTATAATCAGAGAGATAGTTTTTGCATTTTTGCGATTGCCATCTTTATGGTTGCCATGCCCAATGTGATAATAATTCTGTGTTGACAAAGGGTCCAACTTATCCATCCAAGAAAGTTAAAAAATGTGAAACTTTGTGAACCCATCATTTCTATTTTTAATGTGTAGTATTTATATGAATAACAGATATCATAGGTAGGAAAAAATGAATTGTCAAATTTATTAACAAATTTATTAAAAAATAATTGGGTTTTCCAAAATTATACAACGAATTTTTACAATAACAGATTTTATACAATATATGACACTAAAATAAGAATAACATGCTTGGTCAGGAATGTCATCCAAATATGCTAGTTCTACACGGACATGCAGGACTTACAGTACCAGCAAACCACCAGTCACTAAACGGGACGGAACACGTTCTCCAAATGAACTTTTCTCAAGATTAATCCGACTGAAGAATGTTTGCTAAGTGAGGAGTTGAGGTTGTTAGCGCTCATTGATTGAGAAGTGGTCATGCCGATGATTGACTAGTTCCTTCCTGATGAAAATGTATTTCAGTGATTTTTCGTTATATGGATCTTTCTTGGTGACAAAATATTCCACATGTCGGTTGGCTGAAGGTTGCTGGGGAGACTTATCTGGTACAGGAATCCGGCGTTGAATGCCATAGTATAAAGTGGAGAAGGGAGGCTTGAACAGCAGAGCATCATTCCCCGAAGAAGACGGCATACATGGGCCAAGTGAAAACATCTCAGGGAAACACTTCTCAGGAATTAACTGGCTGTCTTCCTCTTGTGCGGGGCAGAAGGGTGGCGTTGCACAGAGATCTTCAAAGAACTGCAGGACATCAATCCCTGTAGGAGATCTATCACTATTGCTTGTTGAACACTGGGCAGGTATTACCTGTCTATTGTCCTCGTGTACTGGAGAGATGAATGGGGGTGCACAGATATCTTCAATGAACTGCATGTTATCAATTCTAACAGGAGACTTTACACTTTGGCCAGTAGAACATCTGGTAGGAATTTCTTGTATGTCATCCTCGTACAATGTAAAGATAGGTTTCGAGGTACAGAGATCTTCCAGAAACTGTATGCAGTCAAACCTTGTAGGAGACCTTACACTCTGACCAGTTAAACACTTTGCAGGAATTGCCTGTTCGTATTCCTTGTGCAAAGGAGACATTGGAGGCGGTACATAGAAGATTTGCCGGAGCTGCATGTCATCACATGATTTGAAGTATTTCTCTCTGTCGTCTTCGTGCAAAGGAGACATTGGAGGCGGAACATGAAGGTCTTCCAGGACTTGTCGGCGATCACCTGAAGGTAGCCAACTGCGATGAGATGGAGAAACCTTGGCATGATTTTCTTGTCTGTCCACTTCGTGCAAAGGAGACATTGCAAACGGAACATAGAGGTGTTCCAGGAATTGTAGGTTTTCACCTGAAGTAGGCCAAACACGATACAATGGTTAAACCTTGACAGGATTTTCCTGTCTTTCGTTCACTTGCAAAGGAGACATTGGAGGCAGAACATAAAGGAGTTGCAGGAACTGTAGGTCATCACCTATAGGTGGCCAACGCAGATGAGATGCAGAAACCTTGGCTGGATTTTCATGTCTGTCCTCGTGTAAAGGAGACATTGGAGGCAGTACATAGAGGTCTTGCAGGAACTGTAGGTCATCACGTGAAGTTGGATAAGCACGATGGGATGGTGAAATCTTGGAAGGTTTTTCCTGTCTCTCCTCCTGCAAAGGTGACATTGGAGGCCTTACATAAATGTCTTGCAGGAACTGCATGCCATCTTGTGAAGTTGGACAAGCACGATGGGATGGTGAAATTTTGGCAGGTTTTTCCTGTCTGTCCTCAACGTGCAAAGGAGACATTTGTGGCGGTACATAAATGTCTTGCAGGAACTGTAGGTCATCATGAAAAGTTACACAAGCACGATGGGATGGTGAAATCTTGGCAGGTTTTTCCTGTCTGTCATTCTCGTGCAAAGGAGACATTGGTGGCGATACATGTCTTGCAGGAACTGTAGGTCATCACCTGAAAGTATCCAACCTCGATGGGATGGTGAAATCTTGGCAGATTTTTCCTCTCTGTCCACCTCGTGCAGAGGAGACATTGGAGGCGGTACATAAATGTCGTGCAGGAACTGTAGGTCATCTCTTGAAGGTGGACAAGCACGTTGGGATGGTGAAATCTTGGCAGGTTTTTCCTGTCTCTCCTCCTCATGCAAAGGAGACATTGGTGGCGGTACATATATGTCTTGCAGGAACTGTATGTCATGTCGTGAAGTTGGACAATCACGATGGGATAGTGAAATCTTGGCAGGTTTTTCCTGTCTATCCTCGTGCAATGGAGACATTAGAGGCGGTACATATATGTCTTGCAGGAACTGTATGTCATCTCGTGAAGTTGGACAAGCATGATGGGATGGTGAAATCTTGGCAGGTTTGTCCTGTCTGTCCATCTCGTCCACAGGAGACATTGAATGTGGTACATAAATGTCTTGCAGGAACTGTAGGTCATCACCTGAAAGTATCCAACCTCGATGGGATGGTGAAATCCTGGCAGGTTTTTCCTGTCTCTCCTCCTCGTGAAAAGGAGACATTGGTGGCGGTATATAAATGTCATGCAGGAACTGTAGGTTATCACGAGAAGTTGGACAAGCACGTTGGGATGGTGAAATCTTGGCAGGTTTTTCCTGTCTGCTCTCCTCGTGCAAAGGAGACATTGGATGCGGGACATAAATGTCTTGCAGGAGTACTAGGTCATCACTTGAAGGTGAAAAACCCCGATGTGATTCAGAAACCTTGGCAGGATTTTCCTGTCTGTCCTCTTCGGGCAAAGAAGACATTCGAAGCGGTACATAGATGTCTTGCAGGAACTGTAGGTCATCACGTGAAGTTGGACAAGCAGGATGGGATGGTGAAATCTTGGCAGGTTTGTCCTGTCTGTCCTTCTCGTGCAAAGGAGACATTGGTGGCGGTACAGAAATGTCTTGCAGGAACTGTAGGTAATCACGTGAAATTGGACAAGCACGATGGGATGGTGAAATCTTGGCAGGTTTGTCCTGTCTGTCCTCCCCGTGCAAAGGAGACATTGGTGGCGATACATAGAGGTCTTGCAGGAACTGTAGGCCATCACCTGAAGGTATCCAACCACGATAGGATGGTAAAATCTTGGCAGGTTTTTCCTGTCTCTCCTCCACGTGTAAAGGAGACATTGGTGGCTGTACATATATATCTTGCAGGAACTGTAGGTAATCACGTGAAATTGGACAAGCACGATGGGATGGTGAAATCTTGGCAGGTTTGTCCTGTCTGTCCTCCCCGTGCAAAGGAGACATTGGAGGCGATACGTAGAGGTCTTGCAGGAACTGAAGGCCAGCTGAAGGTTTCCAACCACGATGGGATGGTAAAATCTTGGCAGGTGTTTCCTGTCTCTCCTCCACGTGCAAAGGAGACATTGGTGGCTGTACATTTATGTCTTGCAGGAGCTGTAGGTCATCACTTGAAGGTGGCCAACCTCGATGTGATTCAGAAACCTTGGCAGGTTTTTCCTGTCTGTCCTCCTCTTGCAAAGGAGACACTGGAGGCGGAACATAAATGTCTTGCAGGAACTGTAGGTCATCTCTTGGAGTTGGACAAGCACGATGGGATCTTGAAATCTTGGCAGGTTTGTCCTGTCTCTCCTCCTCGTGCAAAGGAGACATTGGAGGCGGTACAGAAATGTCTTGCAGGAACTGTAGGTAATCACGTGAAATTGGACTGAAAATTGAAATATTTTGGTAGCAGTCTTTCCTGTAGACATATATTATTAAATATGACCGAAAAAGTAAGATTAATAATTCTAACACGAATTTTCTCAATCTTTCGTACATTACGCTTCACTGTTGGAGGTAAATCAAAAATCACTTCTCCAAAATTCATTTTTATTTCTAGTCTGACGCAACACGGGCGCGTTTCGTAAAACTTATTACATTTTCAAAGACTTCACAAATACACAACTGATTAGAACTTACGTCTCTCTGATATTATATCTACATTTGAGTGAGGTGGGAAGGGTGATGTGGCATTAACACAAGACAGAATATCCCCTCCTGTTATCTGTCTTGTGTTAATGCCACATCACCCTTCCCACCTCACTCAAATGTAGATATAATATCAGAGAGACGTAAGTTCTAATCAGTTGTGTATTTGTGAAGTCTTTGAAAATGTAATAAGTTTTACGAAACGCGCCCGTGTCGCGTCAGACTAGAAATAAAAATGAATTTTGGAGAAGTGATTTTTGATTTACCTCCAACAGTGAAGCGTAATGTACGAAAGATTGAGAAAATTCGTGTTAGAATTATTAATCTTACTTTTTCGGTCATATTTAATAATATATATATATATATATATATATATATATATATATATATATATATATATATATATATATATATATATATATATATATATATATATATATATATATATATATATATATATATATATATATATATATATATATATAAGCCTCTCCTAATATATAAGCCATAATATATATATACAAGCCTCTCTTCCCGTAAGGCTTGGGGGCCTCGGAGTTCGAACAGCAACGCAAATCGCTGTTCCAGCCTTCCTGTCCTCCTTATCAGCATCCGACGACCTTGTGAAGGAAATTCTACCTGCCCACTTACATCAGCTGGCAGGTGTACATGTTCCCAATTTTACACGCTGTGCCACAGAGTGGGCCTCTCGTGCAGTCCAATCACCTCAACCACCATCCCCAAAAGCCCACAGGCAATCCAGCTGGGATGGCCCCATTGTAGACCAAGTTGCTGCAGAGTCCCTGGGTGCTGCAACAACACAACACGACATTGCTCGCCTCACAGCAGTAGCAGCACCACTTGCAGGGGATTTCCTGTTAGCAACCCCAATGTCGGCAACTGGCACGCGTCTCACACCACACGCCCTCCGAATTGCTGTGGCCCTCCGGCTTACTGCCCCAATCCACACCAGATATAGGTGTATTTGCGGCGAGGTGGTGGCTGACAGGTACGGCCACCATGGCCTACTCTGCCAAAGCACAGGGGGATGGCACTCGAGGCACAATGAAGTTAACGACATCATCAAGAGGAGCCTCACCACAGCTGGATGCCCAGCTGAAAGAGAGCCCCGTTACCTAACGCCCCCTAACTCTGATGCTCTTATTGGTCGCCCGGATGGTATCACAGTGAACCCCTGGAAGAATGGCAAGCAGTTGGTATGGGACTACACGTGCGTATCAACCCTGGCTAACACCTACATTAACCTCAGTGTTGCACAACCAGGTGGCGCTGCCACCCACAGGGAAGCAGCCAAATCCCGTAAGTATAGAGAACTGGATCACCACTATAATTTTGTCCCCATTGCTTCTGAGACACTCGGCGCCTGGGGTAAAAGTGCTACCAGTTTTTTGAAGGAACTGGGTTCTAGGCTCATTGAAACAACAAGGGACCCAAGAGCTGCAAGCTTTCTTTTCCAGCGCCTCAGTGTGGCGATACAGAGGGAAAATGCGCACTGCATCCAGGGTTCCTGCCCGCCATCTGAGGAGCTGGAGGAACTCGACAACCTATGACAACCATCTTTGTAACCCATATGTAACTCTTTTTTTGTAACAAAGTTCAAATAAAGTAAATATATATGTGTACATACAAAAGAATGGGGGTGGTAGGAGAAGATAATATTAGTGTTCAGTGAGAAACCACAAGGTCTCCTCTGAATACTTTTTATTTTCTTCTCCGAGGATATGGGTCCCCACATTGGCACCAGAGGTGGTACCCTCACAAACTTTTATATATATATATATATATATATATATATATATATATATATATATATATATATATATATATATATATATATATATATATATATATATTATTAAATATGACCGAAAAAGTAAGATTAATAATTCTAACACGAATTTTCTCAATCTTTCGTACATTACGCTTCACTGTTGGAGGTAAATAAAAAATCACTTCTCCAAAATTCATTTTTATTTCAAGTCTGACGCGACACTGGCGCGTTTCGTAAAACTTATTACATTTTCAAAGACTTCACAAATACACAACTGATTAGAACTTACATAGTTAGAACTCGAAGACATCATAAGAAGGAAAGTGAAAAGCCATGCAACCTCTGAAGAGACAACTAACACAACACCTATACCCCCTATTAGACTATTTTACAGGAACTTCTTTTCCACAGCTCATAAAACGGAGGAAAGGGTCCTGAAAGATATTGTTAATAGAAACGTTATCCCTACAGACAAAAATCAGAGGATACAACTGACGATTTACTATAAAACCAGAAAAACGGCCAGCCTACTCATGAGAAACTCTCCAGACACAAAACAGAACGCTTTAAAAGAGACTAACGTCGTCTATGCCTTCAAATGCCCACTTGGGGACTGTAGCTCCAAAAAACCCAGTATATAGACAAGACAACATCTCTTTCTAGGCGTTTAACGATGCATAAGCAACAGGGCTCCATTAAGGAACATATAATCTCTTCCCATAACCAAACCATCGCCAGAGAAATCCTAGTAAACAACACAGAAATCATCGATAGATAGAGCGATAGCAGGCGGCTTGACGTTTGCGAGGCACTACACATCAAAAAGTCAACACCAGCAATCAACAGCCAATTATTGCACAACTATATTCTACCCACCTCAAGACTCCGCTCCAATATAGAAGCATCAAGAAATATGGACCAATAGGCTTTCTACAAACACTTCTATTCAATACCCATTGTTTCTGTTCTGTCTTGTGTTGATACTTTTAATACCCTATTAATATCCCCTCTTGTTCTGTCTTGTGTTAATGCCACATCACCCCTCCCACCTCACTCAAATGTAGATATAAAATCAGAGATACGTAAGTTCTAATCAGTTGTGTATTTGTGAAGTCTTTGAAAATGTAATAAGTTTTACGAAACGCGCCAGTGTCGCGTCAGACTAGAAATAAAAATGAATTTTGGAGAAGTGATTTTTGATTTACCTCCAACAGTGAAGCGTAATGTACGAAAGATTGAGAAAATTCGTGTTAGAATTATTAATCTTACTTTTTCGGTCATATTTAATAATATATATATATATATATATATATATATACATATATATATATATATATATATATATATATATATATATATATATATATATATATACATATATATATATATATATATATATATATATATATATATATATATATATATATATATATATATATATATATATATATATATATATATATATATATCGAAACTAATCCACTTTATAACTATTGTTTCGTGTTCTGTTTAGTGTTGATGCTTTTAGTACCCTTTTAATATCCCTTATGTTATATATATTTATTCACTTGTACACCTCTATCATGTCATATATATATGTCTAATCTATGCTTCAAACAATCAAGGGATCCTTCTTCTAATATGTTACGTGGTAATTAGTTGCACGACTCAACAACCCTGTTACCGAACGAGTATTTACCCAAGTCTTTCCTAAATCTAATTTTATCCAATTTATACTCATTATTTCGAGTTCTCTCTCTCTTGTGTTAATACTTTTAGTACCGTATTAATATTCCTTTTGTTATGCCCATTCATCCACTTATACACCGTTATCATGTCACCCCCTAGTTCTTCGCCTTTCTAGAGAATGTAATTTAACTATTGTCAATCTTGCTTCATATGACATTTCTAATTTTGAGGATTATCTTTGTCATCATACGCTGGACGCGTTCTATTAATTTTTTATCCATTCTACAGTACAACGACCAAAACTGAACTGCATAATCTAAATGGCACCTAACCAGATCAAGATAAAGCTGATGAACAACACCAGGTGTCTTATTAGTAACGTTTCGATTAATAAATTCCAGTGTCCTATTTGCCTTCATACGAACATTTATACGTTGTTGTTTTTTTGGTTTCAATTCTTACTAATTATAACTCCTAGATCCCTTTCGATTCTAAACATAACCTACTTAAAAATATTCTAAGCAAATCAAAGGAATGTAGTATCATACAATTTTTTTTTTTTTTTTTTTTTTTTTTTTTTGAGATATATACAAGAGTTGTTACATTCTTGTACAGCCACTAGTACGCGTAGCGTTTCGGGCAAGTCCTTAATCCTATGGTCCCTGGAATACGATCCCCTGCCGCGAAGAATCGTAAATTTAACAGATCGAATACCAATGACCCGAAATGGATAACAAAACATCTAAAGAACCTTATAGGTAGAAAGAGATCATGATATAAGTAGATTAAGGTTAGGGACGTCACTTAACAAGAATTCATTCATATGGTTAAAATGTAAACAAAAAAAAGAGATAAGGAGGGCAATCAGAATCTATGAACTTCGCATAGCAGGGAGGGCAAAGGCAAATCTTAAAGGTTTTTTCAGTTATATCTAACAAAGATTAAAGAAAGAATAGGTCCATTAAATACAGAGATAGGTCAGATATTGGATTATGACGAAGAGGTGAGTAGTATTTTTTCTTTAAATATTTTAAGGAGTTGGGCAACAAAATAATAATACACTTAGGGTATACTACACGAACAGCAGGAGTATAAGAAACATAATAAACGATTTAAATGCTCTTGTATCACAGAAAAAAAGATATTATTGCACTAACCGAAACGTGGATGATTGTAGAGAATAGAGAACTATTTGCTGAATATCAAATAAATGGATTTAAACTATTTCACACATATACAGATATTAGACGAGGCGGGTGAGAAGCCATATATGTTAGGGAAAATTTGAAATGTAGTCTCAAAGAGGGAATCAAAACTGAGCCACACAGAAACTAATTGGCTACAATTAAACTAAAAACCAAAAATTATAGTAATAGGAGTTCTATACAGGCCACCGAACTTAGACAAGATGGAAGCAAAGAACCTATGGAATGAAATATCTAGAGCATCTAGGTCTAACATTATTTGTGTCATGGATTAGTTTAATTTTAGTGGACTAAATTGGTTTAACAGAACAGGGAATAATGAAGCAGAAGATTTTTTAGAATTAATTGACGATTTCTTTCTTACGCAACACATAAAGGATCCAACGCGGAAAAATAATATTTTAGATTTGGTGTTAACTAACAGAGAAACACAAATTAATGTCATCGAAATTGGGAGTGAGCTAGGGAGTAGTGATCACAAAGAAATCAGATTTAGCATAGAATGAAATAGATCTGTAGGAGAAAATTCTGTTAAAGTGCCAGTATTTCGAAAAGCTGATTTTAATAGCCTAAAAAATTTTGGGGGGCAAATAGATTGGAAAGTCTTGGGCAGGGGGGGGGCCGGTCTTGGAATGAGACGTGAACCCAGCGATTCGTGACGTAAAAAGGAACTTCGATGTGGATTCAAAATATAACATATTTAAAAATATTCTAAGCAAAGCACAGGAACGTGGTATACCATATAAATTGAATAGAACGAACACGTGAGTGATCCACAAATGGATAACAAAAAGATCTGAAGAACCGTAGAGGTAAAAACAGAGTGTGGTACAAAAGGTTTAGGAGTGAGAAAGTCTGTTTAGAACAGGAATTCGTACAACTGGTTAGAAATATTAAAAATGAGATAGGAAGGGCAAAAAGAAAGTATGAAGTTCGCTTAGCAGGGCAAGCAAAGACAAATCCTAAAGGGTTTTTCAGTTATATCGAACAAGGATTATTGAAAGGATAGGTCCATTTATAACAGAGACAGGTCAGATAACGGATAAGGACGAAGAGATGAGTAGTACTTTTAATCAATATTTTATCGATGTATTTACCAAAGAGGAACTTAACAATATGCCTTCAGCCGAACAAGTCTGTGAAGGTGGGGGACGAGAATAGGTTGACTAGTTTAGCAGTTACCAGGGAGGATGTAATTAAACAAAAAGTAAAACTCACACCAAACACATCCCCAGGACCGGATGAAGTGTTTGTCAGGGTGTTTAAAGAATGCAAAGGAAATTTCTGAGCCACTGTCTACCATATTTAATAAATCAATAGAGTCAAACAGAGTGCCAGAGTCATGGAAGGTTGCTAATGTGGTACTAATTTTTAGGAAAGGAGATAGATCATTTTGGGATAGCCCATTTTAAATCCAATGTTTGTATTATGATTCTTTATATTTTTTTTATTTCGGGATATTTTAATATATATCATTATTTAAACATATATATTAGGTTATCTTGTATTCTACAAATGGAATATCGTTGTTAAAACTTCTCTGACTGAGTTTTATAATCAGAGAGATAGTTTTTGCATCTTTGCGATTGCCATCTTTTTGGTTGCCATGCCCAATGTGCTAATAATTCTGTGTTGACAAAGGGTCCAACTTATCCATCCAAGAAAGTTAAAAAATGTGAAACTTTGTGAACCCATCATTTCTATTTTTAATGTGTAGCATTTATATGAATAACAGAGATCATAGGTAGGAAAAAATGAAATGTCAAATTTATGAACAAATTTATTAAAAAATAATTGGGTTTTCCAAAATTATACAACGAATTTTTACAATAACAGATTATATACAATATATGACACTAAAATAAGAATAACATGCTTGGTCAGGAATGTCATCCAAATATGCTAATTCTACACTGACATGCAGGACTTACAGTACCAGCATATCACCAGTCACTAAACGGGACGGAACACGTTCTCCAAATGAACTTTTCTCAAGATAAATCTGACTGAAGAATGTTTGCTAAGTGAGGAGTTGAGGTTGTTCGCGCTCATTGATTGAGAAGTGGTCATGCCGATGATTGACTAGTTCCTTCCTGATGAAAATGTATTTCAGTGATTTTTCGTTACATGGATCTTTCTTGGTGACAAAATATTCCACATGTCGGTTGGCTGAAGGTTGCTGGGGAGACTTCTCTGGTACAGAATCCGGCGTAGAATGCCATAGTATAAAGTGGAGAAGGAAGGCTTGAACAGCAGATCATCATTCCCCGAAGAAGACGGCATACATGGGCCAAGTGAAAACATCTCAGGGAAACACTTCTCAGGAATTAACTGGCTGTCTTCCTCTTGTACGGGACAGAAGGGTGGCGTTGCACAGAGATCTTCAAAGAACTGCAGGACATCAATCCCTGTAGGAGATCTATCACTATTGCTTGTTGAACACTGGGCAGGTATTTCCTGTCTACTGTCCTCGTGTACAGGAGAGATGAATGGGGGTGCACAGATATCTTCAATGAACTGCATGTTATCAATTCGAACAGGAGACTTTACACTTTGGCCAGTAGAACATCTGGTAGGAATTTCTTGTATGTCATCCTCGTACAATGTAAAGATAGGTGGCGAGGTACTGAGATCTTCCAGAAACTGTATGCAATCAAACCTTGTAGGAGACCTTACACTCTGACCAGTTAAACACTTTGCAGGAATTGCCTGTTCGTATTCCTCGTGCAAAGGAGACATTGGAGGGGGTACATAGAAGGTTTGCCGGAGCTGCATGTCATCACATGATTTGAAGTATTTCTCTCTGTCGTCTTCGTGCAAAGGAGACATTGGAGGCGGAACATGAAGGTCTTCCAGGAATTGTCGGCGATCACCTGAAGGTAGCCAACTGCGATGAGATGGAGAAACCTTGGCATGATTTTCCTTGCTGTCCTCCTCGTGCAAAGGAGACATTGGTGGCGGTACATAAATGTCTTGCAGGAACTGTAGGTCATCACCTGATAGTATCCAACCTCGATAGGATGGTGAAATCCTGGCAGGTTTTTCCTGTCTGTCCTCCTCGTCCAAAGGAGACATTGGTGGCTGTACATATATGTCTTGCAGGAACTGTAAGTAATCGCGTGAAGTTGGACAAGCACGTTGGGATGGTGAAATCTTGACAGGTTTTTCCTGTCTGCTTTCCTCGTGCAAAGGAGACATTGGTGGCGGTACATAAATGTCTTGCAGGAGCTGTAGGTCATCACTTGAGGGTGGCCAACCTCGATGTGATTCAGAAACCTTGGCAGGATTTTCCTGTCTGTCCTCTTTGGGCAAAGGAAACATTAGAGGCGGGACATATATGTCTTGCAGGAACTGTAAGTCATTTCTTGAAGTTGGACAAGCACGTTGGGATGGTGAAATCTTGGCAGGTTTTTCCTGTCTGTCCTCGTGCAATGGAGACATTGGAGGCGGTACATAAATGTTTTGCAGGAACTGTATGTCATCTCGTGAAGTTGGACAAGCACGATGGAATTGTGAAATCTTTTCAGGTTTGTCCTGTCTGTCCTCCTCGTCCACAGGAGACATTGGAGGCGGTACATAAATGTCTTGCAGGAACTGTAGGTCATCACCTGAAAGTAACCAACGTCGATAGGATGGTGAAATCCTGGCAGGTTTTTCCTGTCTGTCCTCCTCGTGCAAAGGAGACATTGGAGGCGGTACATAAATGTCTTGCAGGAACTGTACGTCATCTCGAGAAATTGGACAAGCACGATGGGATGGTGAAATCTTGGCAGGTTTGTCCTGTCTGTCCTCCTCGTGCAAAGGAGATATTAGTGGCGATACATAGAAGTCTTGCAGGAACTGTAGGCCATCACCTGAAGGTATCCAACCAAGATGGGATGGTAAAATCTTAGCAGGTTTTTCCTGTCTCTCCTACACGTGCAAAGGAGACATTGGTGGCTGTACATATATGTCTTGCAGGAACTGTAGGTCATCACGTGAAATTGGACAAGCAAGATGGGATGGTGAAATCTTGGCAGGTTTTTCCTGTCTGTCCTTTACTTGCGAAGGAGACATTGGTGGCGATACATAAATGTCTTGCAGGAACTGTAGGTCATCACCTGAAAGTATCCAACCTCGATGGGATGGTGAAATCTTGGCAGGTTTTTCCTGTCTGTCCTTCTCGTGCAAAGGAGACATTGGAGGCGGAACATAAATGTCTTGCAGGAACTGTAGGTCATCTCTTGAAGTTGGACAAGCACGATGGGATTTTGAAATCTTGGCAGGTTTGTCCTGTCTCTCCTCCTCGTGCAAAGGAGATATAGGAGGCGATACATAGAGGTCTTGAAGGAACTGTAGGCCATCACCTGAAGGTATACAACCACGCAAAGGAGACATTGGCGGCAGTATATAGAGGTCTTTCAGAAACTGTTGGTCATCACTTTGGGATGGTGAAATCTCGGCAGTTTTTTCATGTCCGTCCTCCTCGTGCAAAGGAGACATTGGAGGCGGTACAGAAATGTCTTGTAGGAACTGTAGGTAATCACGTGAAATTGGACAAGCTCGATGGGATGGTGAAATCTTGGCAGGTTTGTCCTCTCTGTCCTCCCCGTGCAAAGGAGACATTGGTGGCGATACATAGAGGTCTTGCAGGAACTGTAGACCATCACCTGAAGGTATCCAACCACGATGGGATGGTAAAATCTTGGCAGGTTTTTCCCGTCTCTCCTCCACGTGCAAAGGAGACATTGGTGGCTGTACATTGGTGTCTTGCAGGAACTGTAGGTAATCACGTGAAGTTGGACAAGCACGTTGGGATGGTGAAATCTTGGCAGGTTTTTCCTGTCTGCTCTCCTCGAGCAAAGGAGACATTGGAGGCGGGACATAAATGTCTTGCAGGAAACTGTAGGTCATTTCGTGAAGTTGGACAAGCACGATGGGATCTTGAAATCTTGGCAGGTTTTTCCTGTCTGTTCTCCTCGTGCAAAGGAGACATTGGAGGATGTACATAAATGTCTTGCAGGAACTGTAAGTCATCTCTTAAAGTTGGAGAAGCACAATGGGATTTTGAAATCTTGACAGGTTTGTCCTGACTGTCCTCATCGTGCAAAGGAGACATTGGAGGCGATACATAAATGTCTTGCAGGAGTTCTAGGTCATCACTTGAAGGTGGAAAACCCCGATGTGATTCAGAAACCTTGGCAGGATTTTCCTGTCTGTCCTCTTCGGGCAAAGGAGACATTGGAGGCGGGACATATATGTCTTGCAGGAACTGTAAGTCATCTCTTGAAGTTGGAGAAGCACGATGCGATTTTGAAATCTTTGCAGGATTGTCCTGTCTGTCTTCCTCGTGCAGAGGAGACATTGGAGGCGATACATAGAGGTCTTGCAGGAACTGTAGGTCATCACTTGAAGGTGGCCAAGCCCGATTAGATGGTGAAACCTTGGCAGGTTTTTCCTGTCTGTCCTTCTCGTGCAAATGAGACATTGGTTGCGGTACAGAAATGTCTTGCAGGAACTGTAGGTAATCACGTGAAATTGGACAAGCAGGATGGGATGGTGAAATCTTTGCAGGTTTTTTCCTGTCTGCTCTCTTCGTGCAAAGGAGACATTGGTGGCGGTACATAAATGTCTTGCATGAGCTGTAGGTCATCACTTGAAGGTGGCCATCCTCGATGTGATTTAGAAACCTTGGCAGGTTTTTCCTGTCTGCTCTCCTCTTGCAAAGGAGACATTGGAGGCGGAACATAAATGTCTTGCAGGAACTGTAGGTCATCTCTTGAAGTTGGACAAGCACGATGGGATTTTGAAATCTTGGCAGGTTTGTCCTGTCTCTCCTCCTCGTGCAAAGGAGATATTGGAGGCGATATATAGAGGTCTTGCAGGAACTGTAGGCCATCACCTGAAGGTATCCAACCACGATGGGATGGTGAAACCTTGGCAGGTTTTTCCTGTCTCTCCTTCTCGTGCAAAGGAGACATTGGCGGCGGACATTGAGGTCTTTCAGGAACTGTAGGTCATAACTTTGGGATGGTGAAATCATGGCAGTTTTTTCCTGTCTGTCCTCCTCGTGCAAAGGTGACATTGGAGGCGGTACAGAAATGTCTTGCAGGAACTGTAGGTGATCACGTGAAACTAGACAAGCACGATGGGATGGTGAAATCTTGGCAGGTTTGTCCTGTCTGTCCTCCCCGTGCAAAGGAGACATTGGTGGCGATACATAGAGGTCTTGCAGGAACTGAAGGCCATCACCTGAAGGTATCCAACCACGATGGGATGGTAAAATCTTGGCAGGGTTTTCCTGTCTCTCCTCCACTTGCAAAGGAGACATTGGTGGCTGTACATTTATGTCTTGCAGGAAATGTAGGTAATCACTTGAAGTTGGACAAGCACGTTGTGATGGTGAAATCTTGGCAGGTGTCTCCTGTCTGTCCTCCTCGTGCAAAGGAGACATTGGAGGCGGTACAGAAATGTCTTGCAGGAACTGTAGGTCATCTCTTGAAGTTGGACAAGCACGATGGGATGGTGAAATCTTGGCAGGTTTCTCCTGTCTGTCCTCCCAGTGCAAAGGAGTCATTGGTGGCGATACATAGCGGTCTTGCAGTAACTGAAGGCCATCACCTGCAGGTATCCAACCACGATGGGATGGTAAAATCTTGGCAGGTTTTACCTGTTTCTCCTCCACGTGCAAAGGAGACATTGGTGGCTGTACATTTATGTCTTGCAGGAACTGTAGGTAATCACGTGAAGTTGGACAAACACGTTGGGATGGTGAAATCTTGGCAGGTTTCTCCTGTCTCTCCTTCTCGTGCAAAGGAGACATTGGAGGCGGAACATAAATGTCTTGCAGGAACTGTAGGTCATCTCTTGAAGTTGGACAAGCACGATGGGATTTTTAAATCTTGGCAGATTTGTCCTGTCTCTCCTCCTCGTGCAAAGGAGATATTGGAGGCGATACATAGAGGTTTTGCAGGAACTGTAGGTCATCACTTTGGGATGGTAAAATCTTGGCAGTGTTTTCTTGTCTGTCCTCGTGCAAAGGAGACATTGGAGGCGGTACAGAAATGTCTTGCAGGAACTGTAGGTAATCACGTGAAGTTGTGCAAGCATGATGGGATGGGGAAATCTTGGCAGGATTGTACTGTCTGTCTTCCTCGGGCAAAGGAGACATTGGAGGTGGTATATAGAGGTCTTGCAGGAACTGTAGGTCATCATTCTCTGAATTTAACTGAACATGCTGGCTTTGCTGTGGCAACATATTATTTGAAGGATATAGGAGCACGGAGGCCAGCGGGGAAGTGTGCCTCTTTTGTAAATTTTTTACATTTGTAAAGTTCATGAGGCGATCAACAGCTTTCCGTAAAGCTCTCGTAACACGTCTCGACATCGCCCTCATTCACAGATGAGATAAGAGGTCGGTTATACAGCCCTTGCTGCAACAACATATTGTTCACTGAAGAAGGAACATACAGGCTTTGAACGGGTAGCATATTTAATGAAGAAGACGGTGTTTTAAAGTTCATGAGAAGATCTAGTGCACTCCTTCCAATCCGTTCACGCTTCTCGTACTTCAGAATGCAACGTTCGTTATCTTTCCAATTCAGATTCTTCTCGTGACAAATGTCGACATCTCTTAAAGCGTCGAGTTTGGAGTGGGAGAAGTTGAACCTCATCTTCCGTTCCTTGTGAACACGCGACTTGTTTGCAACGCCACAACCTCGAATAATTGAACCGCTGTTGTGCTTCACTTTAGCTTCCATCCTTACGAGACTCAGACAGGAGACTGGATGGTGGGCATCGAGCTGGGATCATTTTATACAGAGACTTACCACCTCACCAGAAGGAATCCACTGTCACCTCACTCTGAAGCTAGATTCATAAGAATATACAAATGACGATAACTGTAGAAGGCCTATTGTCCCAAACAAGGCAGCTCCTATTTATATTCATTCAATATCTTTCATATATATGCCTAACCTATGCTTGAAAGTATCAAGGGATCCTACTTTTATTATGTTACGTGGTAATTGGTTCCACAAATCAGCAATCCTGTTACCGAACCAGTATTTACCAAAATCTTAATTAATCGAAACTAATCCACTTTATAACTATTGCTTCGTGTTCTGTTTAGTGTTGATGCTTTTAATATCCCTTATGTTATATATATTTATTCACTTGTACACCTCTATCATGTCACCCCCTAATTCTTTCCCTTTCTAGAGAATATAATTATAGCTTAGGAACATAAGAATAAAGCCAACAGCAGAAAGCCTATTGGCCCATACGAGGCAGCTCCTATTTATAACCAATCTCTTTTGGTATATACATTCATTCACTTGTACACCTCTATAATGTCACCCCATTATTACCCGCCTTTCTAAAGAATATAATTAAAGCTTAAGAACATAAGAAAAAAGGCAACTGCAGAAATCCTATTGACCCATATGATGCAGCTCCTATTTATAACCAACCTATCTAAAACGATAGGATGGTGAAATGCAGAAATGTAGGTAACTGCAGAATGCACCTCCGCAACGTTACGCGATTATTGGCTCCATAAATCAATCACCCTGTTACCGAATCAGGTTTTACCCAGATGTTTCCTAAATCTGAACATAAGAATAAAGGTAACCGCATAGGTCTTATTGGATCTGCCCACACGAGGCAGTTCTTATTTATAAGCACCCAATATCATTCATATATATATATATTTAAACTATAATATATAATTAGACATATATATATATGTCTAAACTATGCTTGAAACAATCAAGGGATTCTTCTTCTAATATGTTACGCGGTAATTAGTTGCACGATTCAACAACCCTGTTACCGAACCAGTATTTACCCAGGTCTTTCCAAATCTATCCTTATCCAATTTATACTCGTTATTTAGAGTTCTCTCTCTCTTGTGTTAATACTTTTAGTACCGTATTAATATTCCTTTTTTATGCCCATTCATCCACTTATACACCGTTATCATGTCACCCCCTAGTTCTTCGCCTTTCTAGAGAATGTAATTTAACTATTGTCAATCTTGCTTCATATGACATTTCTAATTTTGAGGATTATCTTTGTCATCATACGCTGGACGCGTTCTATTAATTTTTTATCCATTCTACAGTACAACGACCAAAATTGAACTGCATAATCTAAATGGCACCTAACCAGATCAACATAAAGCTGACGAACAACACCAGGTGTCTTATTAGTAACGTTTCGATTAATAAATTCCAGTGTCCTATTTGCCTTAATACTAACATTTATGCGTTGTTGTTTTTTTGGTTTCAATTCTTACTAATTATAACTCCTAGATCCCTTTCGATTCTAAACATAACTTATTTAAAAATATTCTAAGCAAATCAAAGGAATGTAGTATCATACAAATTTATCAGATCGAATACCAATGACCCAAAATGGATAACAAAACATCTGAAGAGCCTTATAGGTAGAAAGAGATCATGATATAAGTAGATTAAGAATAGGGACGTCACTTAACAAGAATTCATTCATATGGTTAAAAGGTAAACAAAAAAAAAAGAGATAAGGAGGGCAATCAAAATCTATGAACTTCGCATAGCAGGGAGGGCAAAGGCAAATCTTAAAGTATTTTTCAGTTATATCTAACAAAGATTAAAGAAGGAATAGGTCCATTAAATACAGAGATAGGTCAGATATTGGATTATGACGAAGAGGTGAGTAGTATTTTTATTAAATATTTTAAGGAGTTGGGCAACAAAATAATAATACACTTAGGGTATACTACACGAACAGCAGGAGTATAAGAAACAAAATAAACGATTTAAATGCTCCTGTATCACAGAAAAAAAGATATTATTGCACTAACCGAAACGTGGATGATTGTAGACAGTAGAGAACTATTTGCTGAATATCAAATAAATGGATTTAAACTATTTCACACATATACAGATATTAGACGATGAAGTGTTTGTCAGGGTGCTTAAAGAATGCAAAGGAAATTTCCGAGCCACTGTCTACCATATTTAATAAATCAATAGAGTCAAACAGAGTGCCAGAGTCATGGAAGGTTGCTAATGTGGTACTAATTTTTAAGAAAGGAGATAGATCACTTGCGTCAAACTATCGGCCAATTAGCCTAACGTCTATTGTGGAAAGTTACTTAAATCGATTATTGCAAACACAGTTCGTCTTCATGATCTCGTGGTATCTGCTGGATCTCATGGTATCGTTCCTTTTTTACTTGGTGGGGTTGTATTTGTAAGCCGAAGCAGTAGAAAATCATTTGCCCAGTTTAAAATCCAATGTTTGTATTATGATTCTTTATATTTTTTTTTATTTTGGGATATTTTAATATATATCATTTTTTAAAGATATATATTAGGTTATCTTGTATTCTACAAATGGAATATCGTTGTTAAAACTTCTCTGACTGAGTTTTATAATCAGAGAGATAGTTTTTGCATCTTTGCGATTGCCATCTTTATGGTTGCCATGCCCAATGTGCTAATAATTCTGTGTTGACAAAGGGTCCAACTTATCCATCCAAGAAAGTTAAAAAATGTGAAACTTTGTGAACCCATCATTTCTATTTTTAATGTGTAACATTTATATGAATAACAGAGATCATAGGTAGGAAAAAATGAAATGTCAAATTTATGAACAAATTTATTAAAAAATAATTGGGTTTTCCAAAATTATACAACGAATTTTTACAATAACAGATTATATACAATATATGACACTAAAATAAGAATAACATGCTTGGTCAGGAATGTCATCCAAATATGCTAGTTCTACACGGACATGCAGGACTTACAGTACCAGCAAACCACCAGTCACTAAACGGGACGGAACACGTTCTCCAAATGAACTTTTCTCAAGATAAATCTGACTGAAGAATGTTTGCTAAGTGAGGAGTTGAGGTTGTTCGCGCTCATTGATTGAGAAGTGGTCATGCCGATGATTGACTAGTTCCTTCCTGATGAAAATGTATTTCAGTGATTTTTCGTTACATGGATCTTTCTTGGTGACAAAATATTCCACATGTCGGTTGGCTGAAGGTTGCTGGGGAGACTTATCTGGTACAGGAATCCGGCGTTGAATGCCATAGTATAAAGTGGAGAAGGGTGGCTTGAACAGCAGATCATCATTCCCCGAAGAAGACGGCATACATGGGCCAAGTGAAAACATCTCAGGGAAACACTTCTCAGGAATTAACTGGCTGTCTTCCTCTTGTACGGGACAGAAGGGTGGCGTTGCACAGAGATCTTCAAAGAACTGTAGGACATCAATCCCTGTAGGAGATCTATCACTATTGCTTGTTGAACACTGGGCAGGTATTACCTGTCTACTGTCCTCGTGTACAGGAGAGATGAATGGGGGTGCACAGATATCTTCAATGAACTGCATGTTATCAATTCGAACAGGAGACTTTACACTTTGGCCAGTAGAACATCTGGTAGGAATTTCTTGTATGTCATCCTCGTACAATGTAAAGATAGGTGGCGAGGTACAGAGATCTTCCAGAAACTGTATGCAATCAAACCTTGTAGGAGACCTTACACTCTGACCAGTTAAACACTTTGCAGGAATTGCCTGTTCGTATTCCTCGTGCAAAGGAGACATTGGAGGGGGTACATAGAAGGTTTGCCGGACCTGCATGTCATCACATGATTTGAAGTATTTCTCTCTGTCGTCTTCGTGCAAAGGAGACATTGGAGGCGGAACATGAAGGTCTTCCATGAATTGTCGGCGATCACCTGAAGGTAGCCAACTGCGATGAGATGGAGAAACCTTGGCATGATTTTCCTGTCTGTCCTCCTCATGCAAAGGAGACATTGGTGGCGGTACATAAATGTCTTGCAGGAACTGTAGGTCATCACCTGATAGTATCCAACCTCGATAGGATGGTGAAATCCTGGCAGGTTTTTCCTGTCTGTCCTCCTCGTGCAAAGGAGACATTGGTGGCTGTACATATATGTCTTGCAGGAACTGTAGGTAATCGCGTGAAGTTGGACAAGCACGTTGGGATGGTGAAATCTTGAAAGGTTTTTCCTGTCTGCTCTCCTCGTGCAAAGGAGACATTGGTGGGGGTACATAAATGTCTTGCAGGAGCTGTTGGTCATCACTTGAAGGTGGCCAACCTCGATGTGATTCAGAAACCTTGGCAGGATTTTCCTGTCTGTCCTCTTTGGGCAGAGGAGACATTGGAGGCGGTACATAAATGTCTTTCAGGAACTGTATGTCATCTCGTGAAGTTGAACAAGCACGATGGGATGGTGAAATCTTGGCAGGTTTGTCCTGTCTGTCCATCTCGTGCAGAGGAGACATTGGAGGCGTACATAAATGTCTTTCAGGAACTGTATGTCATCTTGTGAAGTTGAACAAGCACGATGGGATGGTGAAATCTTGTCAGGTTTGTCCTGTCTGTCCTCGTCCACAGGAGACATTGGAGGCGGTACATAAATGTCTTGCAGGATCACTAATTTCCAACACTAATACAATACTATTGTATTATTATAAACTAGTATTAAAATATACTAATTACTGTAGTTACTAAAATTTACTAACAGTAGTGTTCACATGAACTAATTATTATATCTGTATAAGAATACTGGAATTTTTACGAAACCAAGCGCCAGTATTGCGTCAGATTCTACCTAGTTAAACACATTTATATCCAGTGTGTTAGAGAATTGAATGTGATTCTCTAAAATCATCAGTATTCTGTGTGATAACTATTTACGGATAACATAACTCCCAAATAATTCCAAATCGAGAGTTTTTAGTTACAATTATTATCAAGTAATAATTTTACCTTCACGCGTGAATGCCATGGAGAAAACTAAAATCTTCTCCATTTCTTGTTTACTACTGTATGACGAGAAAGTAATAATATTTAACTCCCTGGAATTACAACCCAGTCTTTATTAAAGCATTTCAGCCACAATTGCGTGAAATAATATTATTCGTGATAAATAATTTCTGTGGCGAATGCGGGACGCTAGTGGGTGAGGGGGAGAAGCCATTGTTGTTGGTGTGGACGAGACGCCTGAGTGCGGCGTGAAGTCTCGTGTTGCGGAATTGAGCAACAAGGTCTTGGTGTCAGAGTCTGGGACACGTGACGTTGAAGTTATCAGCAAGAATTACCCTGGTACTCAACATAGAACTAGTTAATATCGTTCTACGTGATCTGCAGTGACCGGCTAACTAATAACGAGTCGACATTCAAGCCAAGCTATCAACCACGTGTACGCCATAGCGAGAGTTGGAGCTTGGGACGCGGATTCGGCAAGCTTCAACATAATCAGTACCCAGCTAAGTATCAGTAATCAGCTAAGTATATAATTCCCTTTTGATGCATCATTAGAGATTGTATATGTCGGGGCAGCTTGTCGTTAGATCGAGCGACCTTAACAAAACCCATGTTAGTACCATAACTAATTTGTTTTTCCATTTTCTTGAATATAGATATTTCAGTAGCCTAGTTCAATGCTACGTAATATCCCTTAAATTACAGCTCGCATGTGAAGAGTCCACGAGCTGTTACCTTACTCCGTGTTATTCATCTCCCATTGTTTCTACAAGGAATTCCAGAGATCCCGAGGATGAGTCGTAAATGATGTCATTGAAATCGTCTTAAAGCTAAGACCTTTCGTATTCATTTATTTACTTTAAAATTCATTACTTCTATATTCTAATATTTAATTGGATGCTGATCATGTACACTGGAGATAATTCGTGTTTATTAGAATGATTAATTTCTGATGTTAATTATCTTTATAATTACTGGTGATAATCTTCTATAGATTTCTTTAATTTGGTCATCAGATTAGTTATTACACAATGAACTGGTGCACGAACCACACTAGTTCCTAGACATATATGAAGTTCTAGCAATAACCCCCTAATGTAGGTGTTTGAGGCTTTGATTCAAGTTAATTATCTATACAGCCCATTAATTAGTTAAGTGATTATACTTCCTAATATTTAACCTCCTCCGAATTAATTTCCCTACCGATTTTCGTATCATCGGCAAATTTGCAAATGTTGCTACTCAAACCTGAATCTAAATCATTTATATATATTATAAACAACAGAGGTCCCAGGACAGAGCCCTGAGGTACTCCACTAACAACATTATCCCACTCTGGTTTAACCCCATTTATACTAACTCTCTGTTTCCTTTGGTATAGCCATGCCCTAATCCAGCTTAATATTGCACCCCCAATACCATGAGACTCTATCTTTTAATCAGTCTTTCATGTGGCACTGTATCAAAAGTTTTGCTAAAGTCAAGGTACACAACATCACAATCCTTACCACTATCAACTGCCTCAACTATGCTAGAATAAGAAGATAACAAATTTGTTAAACATGAACGGCCATTTATAAAACCATGTTGCGACTTAATTATTAATTTATGTTTTTCAAGATGAAATTTATGTTTTTCAAGATGATATTTACCAAGATCTTAACTAAATCGAAACTAATCAACTTTATAACTATTGTTTCGTGTTCTGTTTTGTGTTGATGCTTTTAGTACCCTTTTAATATCCCTTATGTTATATATATTTATTCACTTGTACACCTCTATCATGTCACCCCCTAATTCTTTCCCTTTCTAGATAATATAATTATAGCTTAGGAACATAAGAATAAAGCCAACAGCAGAAAACCTATTGGCCCATACGAGGCAGCTCCTATTTATAACCAATCTCCTTTGTTACATACATTCATTCATTTATACACCTTTATAATGTCACCCCATAATTACCCGCCTTTCTAAAGAACATAATTAAAGCTTAAGAACATAGGAATAAAGGCAACTGCAGAAAGCCTATTTGCCCATACGAGGCAGCTCCTATTTATAACCAACCTATCTAGAACGATGGGATGCAGAAATGCAGGTAACTGCAGAATGCACCTCCGCAACGTTACGAGATTATTGGCTCCATAAATCAATCACCCTGTTACCAAATCAGGTTTTACCCAAGTGTTTCCTAAATCTGAACATACGAATAAAGGTAACCGCATAGGTCTTATTGGCGCTGAACACACGAGGCAGTTCCTATTTATAAGCACACAATATCATATATATATATATATATATATATATATATATATATATATATGTATGTATATATATATATATATATATATATATATATATATATATATATATATGTATATATATATATATATATATATATATATATATATATATATATATATATATACATATATATATATATATATATATATATATATATATATATATATATATATACATATATATATATATATATATATATATATATATATATATATATATATATATATATATACATATATATATATTTATATATATATATATATATATCTATATATATATATATATATATATATATATATATATATATATATATATATATATATATATATATATATATATATATATATATATATATATATTTATATATATATATATATATATATATATATATTAGTATAGTTTGGTAGCACTCTTTCCTGTAGACATATATTATTAAATATGACCGAAAAAGTAAGATTAATAATTCTAACACGAATTTTCTCAATCTTTCGTACATTTCTTTTCACTGTTGGAGGTAATTCAAAAATCAATTCTCCAAAATTCATTTTTATTTCTAGTCTACTAGAAATAATAAGACTAGAAATAAAAATGAATTTTGGAGAATTGATTTTTGAATTACCTCCAACAGTGAAAAGAAATATACGAAAGATTGAGAAAATTCGTGTTAGAATTATTAATCTTACTTTTTCGGTCATATTTAATAGTATATATATATATATATATATATATATATATATATATATATATATATATATATATATATATATATATATATATATATATATATATGTCGTACCTAGTAGCCAGAACGCACTTCTCAGCCAACTATGCAAGGCCCGATTTGCCTAATAAGCCAAATTTTCCTGAATTAATATATTTTCTCTAATTTTTTTCTTATGAAATGATAAAACTACCCATTTTATTATGTATGAGGTCAAATTTGTTTTATTGGAGTTAAAATTAACGTAGATATATGACCGAACCTAACCAACCCTACCTAACTTAACCTAACCTATCTTTATAGGTTAGGTTAGGTTAGGTAGCCAAAAAAGTTAGGTTAGGTTAGGTTAGGTAGGTTAGGTAGTCGAAAAACAATTAATTCATGAAAACTTGGCTTATTAGGCAAATCGGGCCCTGCATAGTAGGCTGAAAAGTGCGTTCTGGCTACTAGGTACGACATATATATATATATATATATATATATATATATATATATATATATATATATATATATATATATATATATATATATTGTGACGGTGTTACCCCCCCCCCTTATATTTCGCCCACGCCTGCAGTAAGAGTCTTGTCCACTTTACCCAAGCGTTCTCTACGTCGCAGGCATCAATTTGATATATGTGGGAGAGTGGAGTGTTCTCGGAGAGCCGAGAAATTTGTGAAACAATAAGATTTTGGCCTGTGGTTTAGGCCCTTTAGGAAGCCAAGATGGCGCTGGCTCTCCTGTTTCCCCGCCAAAACGGTGTGACGTCAGTGACACCGGATTGGTCACCAGCAGCAATGTGACACAGGGAGCCAATGAAAACCTCCCGTGGCGAATGTGACGTCACGAAGGAAGGGGGTCCGGGCAGCGCGCCGTGTTGGCGCCATCAGTCAGACACGACACGTCAAGGAGGTTGGACGTGCGATGATTGGTCCTGTCAGTTTGACAGTTATTTCCCGCTCCCGTGGATTTTACACGTCACCTGAAGTCTGCCAGTACTCTGTGAGGTCTTCCTTAGTTCATGTGTTGAACCAGAGAGGGAATCGACGGTTATTGAGCAACAAGTGCTCCAGGACAGGTACTATGCAAAAAGAAGTGAAGTCTGTGCAGTGACGTAGGCGACGTCTGAGGCAGTTCACTCATTCGTGACGGCGTAGTGGCTGACCAGAGCCACTGGGTAGCAGAGGAAGAAGAGGACTAGCTGGGAATCCGGACGACTGTAGCTGAGAAGTAGGCGGGCAGCCGTAGTTGGGAGAAGTCGACGGCCAGGAGACCGACTCCAACCCTACAAGAAGTCGAGGAGGAGCACGGACCTGCAGGGAAGAAGGCACGGAGACGACGCGCTAAACGGTGGGACGGCGAGTGGTTCATGGTGGACACGACAACGTGTGTGTGGGGATGTTCCCGACACAAGGCAGGAGCCAGGACCAGGAGCTACCAACTCAACTCTCATCGGAGGATAGGTTGAAGTAGGTGTTTCTAGTTTCCCTCCCAAATTCCCCTTTAGTCAGCTATATTATTCGGCTATATATTTAGCTTGAGGATTTTGTATGTTGTGAGCAAGGCTCACCTATGTCACAGTAAGGCACCAGTGTGCAGAATAGTACTATCAAGAGTACTTATAATATTTATGTTTATTATTGGTGTGTACAGGCACCCGGAACAATTGATGAATTTACTGTGTTTTGTATATCTTTCAGGAGACTTTGGTGAGAACATATAGTGATAAATTATATATAATATTATGCCAGTATTTGGAAGTTAGGCTATGTGCCCAGTAACTATTTATTTACCATTTATTGATGCCTGATTTATCTATATTATATATGTCTATGTTCGTGCATTGAATAACCATTTGTGAGTGCAGTGATTTATTGTTTTGTCGCCCACGAAAGGAAGCACTGAGAATTCCAGTGTTAAATACTCCATAAGTTACCATTGAAATGAAGGGCAGTGTGTAAAACCATTATAGTGAATTATTGTCGCATTTATTATAGAAACGATTGTTTGAGCCCAAGTACAGTGTAGCGAAGTAATACGTGCTATTGTTGCCAATATCGAGTTTGCGAACTTCTAGTGATCTTTGGGAACTTAAAGAAACAGCACGCGTGCCGCTAGAGAAACAAGCAATAAAAACTTTCGCGCGGAAGGGGGCGCTCAGCTGATTGTGACATTGACGAGAGGGGGAGTGTTGCCACCGTAGCGAGCGTATAATATTCGTGGGAACGAACGACTCCCGCCAGGATCAGCTGATTTATTTATTGATATGACCTTGTGACATCTTTTATGAATTTTAGGTAAAATACAAAATACTTTTGTGTTTATATCATCCCCTCCATTTATCTTGTGGCTATATTATACTGGAAAGCAAAGAGTGATACAAGTAAGTACCTACCTGAGATCCTGATCTATTGAGTGTGACCTTGCCAAGGATACCACTAATGCAACCAGTCTACTGACGTGTTACTGGACACCGAAAACACCAGTTGGCGACCTTGTGGTTAATAGTAAAGCCCTATTGTTGGGGCGGGCACATGACAGTTAAATGAACGAGTCGTGTTCCCACTCCTTCTCAATCAGAGGCCGGTTGGGATTGACTGGGATACTCTCCTGGCGTGCAGTTGCGCCGCGAGGATAGAGTGAAGACCCGCAGGGCTACGGTGAGTGACCTTGAATATAACTGTTGCTCACCCAGAGTAAGAGTAAGATAAGAGTAAGTGTAAACCCCAACATTGGCGACCTTGCCAGGATTAAGTACCGTTAAGGTTGCTCACCGAGTAGAGAAAGAACTGAAAACCCCAACATTGGCGACCTTGCCAGGATAAAGTACAGTTAAGTTTGCTCACCGAGTAGAGAGAGAACTGAAACCCCAACATTGGCGACCTTGCCAGGATTTCGATCGAAATAAAGGTTGCAGTGGTGGTAGTTGGCAGTGGTATTAGAGATCAGGTGCAGGTTATCACTCATAGCACAAGATGGAGGATGATAAAGTAACAAGGTTTATTGACACTAGAGATGAACAGGTGCTGGAGGAGTGCACCAAGGCACAGTTACAGGCAATAGCGGATCATTTTGGAATAAAGCTGAGATCTGCCAGAATTGGTGAAAGAAGACTGGAGATAATGGCACAGCTCAGGGTACGAGACGAAGCTTTGGGGGAGGAACGGCCCCAAACACCTGCCAGTGTGGGAGAACACCTGAGCATTGGTGGAAGCAGCAGGGGATCCAGCGGCAGCAGGCACAGCGTTAAGCTGGAAATAATGAAGTTGCAGCTGGAAGCACAACTGAAGCGTGAAGAGCGAGAAGCACAGCAGCGCAAAGAAGAGCGAGAAGCAGAAGCACAGCTGAAGCGTGAAGAGCGAGAGGCACAGCAGCGCAAAGAAGAGCGAGAAGCAGAAGCGCAGCTGAGGAGAGAAGAAGCACAGCTGCGCAGGGAAGAACAAGAGCGAGAAGCACAGCTGCGCCGGGAAGAACACGAGCGAGAAGCTAGGATAAGACAGCAGGAGATAGAAGCCAACAAGGAGGTGGAGCTGAAGCGAGCTGAACTAGGACTAGGTGCACCTGCTCCGCCGCAACAGGAAGACCGACGAGTGAGGGGAACGAGATCTACCGGTCTTTGTGCCAAATGAAGCCGAAAGTTTCTTCGACCACTTCGAAAGGGTTGCAGCTCTGAAGAGGTGGCCGAGGGCGGAGTGGGCGGAGCTAGTTCAAGGGAGGCTCACAGGTGAAGCTCGTGAAGCCTACACTATGCTCGACTTCCAAGAATGCACCAACTACGACGCGGTAAAGAGAGCTGTGCTCCATTCCTTCAAGCTCACGCCGGAATGTTTTAGGAAGAGGTTCAGGGAATGTACCCGTTCACCAGGAAAGTCTTATGCGGAGACGGCGAGGGACATGGAAAGAAAGTTCCTTAAGTGGCTGGACTCTGAAGGAGCGAGGTCGGTTGAAGAGGTCAAGGAGCTAATGGTCATGGAAAAGTTTATGTCCGTGCTCTCTCCTGAGATCAGGGTGAGAGTAAAGGAGGCGGACATAAAGGACCTGAGGGCCGCAGCCGACAGAGCCGACATGCTAGAAGAAGCATTACGCCCACGTCGAGAGGGACAGCACCGATCACCCGTATACTCCAGTAACAGTAGGAATTATAGGAGGACGGATAGATGGAGGACAGGAGGGAGTTCTCCCAAGTCCCACCTCTCGAGTTGGGACAACCGAGGATCAAAAGGTGCTGCAGAGCCGATGAAGAAGAACCAAGCTGAGAGCTCGGGAGCTGTTGCTGCAGCGAAGGAGACAACAAGTGGTGCGAGAAAGACACAGGGAGCGACGGCCTCTGGAGGCAGCGCTAAGGCGAGTGGTGGCGGATGGTCTCCGACGAGGGTCCGCTGCTACAACTGCGGAATAATCGGACACGTCGCGCGGGAATGCAGACGCCCTAAGCAGCGGGGGCACGTTGCTTTAGTGAGGTTCGAGGACCAGAGGGCCGAGAGGGTGCGGGATGAACCCGTGCTGAGTGGGGAGAAGAAAGTTCACCCGTTCGTGTGTCAGGGAACCGTAAGGATGGGGGACGCAGACCCCATCCCAGTGAAAATATTAAGAGACACTGGGGCTGATTTTACCCTGGTGAGTGAAACCCTGTTCCCCGAGGGTTACGAGAGTACCAGTGTGGGGGTGGCAAGTGTGACCACAGTGAGGATGCCCCAACACCAGGTAACGTTGAATTCCGATTATGGCTGCCAGACCCTAGTGGTGGGGGTCTGTACATCAATGTCCAAGATGGAGGCGCAGGTCATCTTGGGAAATGACGCATGTGGAGGATATGTCCTTCCGAATCTCTTGAAAGGCGAAGAGTGCCTAGAACAATACAAGGAGACGGGCGGAGTGTTAAACGCCTGTGGGGACGAGAAGGGAATCGCTCCGGTGGCGTTCCCAGTTTGTGCTGTGATGCCGAGACAGCGCGAAAACAAGGAGGTTGTGGATCTGATGGGGCTGAGGAGACGTCCGACAGCCTGGGAATAGATCACCTCTTCATAGGACCCGGAGAACGAGCGGAGGGCGAAGGTAGCCCGGATGGTGAGTTGCAGGTGACCCTCACCAGTTCTCTAGGTGTAGACCGCACTCGTCTTGGAGAGTTGCAGCAGATGGAGTTCCCCGAATTGATTAGTGAGACCAAAGGAGGACGTGTTGGTCCTGAGAAGGCTACTCATTTTTACCTTCAAGACGGCATGCTGATGAGACAGTGGAGACCTGTGAGGATGGAGGCCGGAGAAGAGTCTCTAAGTACGAGGCACCAGGTAGTGTTGCCGGCCCAGTGCAGAGCGGCCGTGTTGGACCTATCGCACTCCGTGGACTCTGCAGGTCACCTCGGGGTGACCAAGACGCTTCGAAGGATCAGGGAGTACTTTTACTGGCCAGGTATGGACGCCGAGGTGAGGCGCTATTGTAAGACGTGCTTACCGTGCCAGAGGGCCGGGAAGAGCCAATCCGCGATACCGAAGGCCCCATTGATCCCTGTTCCAGCGTTTGGTCCTGCATTCGAGCGTCTCTTAGTGGACGGGATGGGTCCTTTGCCAAGGACGAAGCGAGGGAATACCTACCTGATGACGATCATGTGTGCGTCCACCATGCTGTCCATGCTGAAGGAACAATGGACACCGGGAGTGACCGTGGGAACGGTGAATGAGTATGTCCAGAAGTTCAAAGAGCGTCTCGCTCTAGCTAAGGAACTAGCTGGGAAACATCTGAAGGAGGCGCAGCGTAAGATGTCGGAGTGGTACGACAAGAGAGCTACGCAGAAGGTGTTGCCCTTTGGGATGAAAAACAGTGATGTTTCCAGCGAATGATGAATGATTTGCTGAGGGGTGCCGCAGGCTGCACAGTATACATCGATGACATCGTCGTGTACGCCGACGATTGGAAGACGCATCTGGAGAGACTCAGGGAATTGTTCAGAAGGCTAGAGGAGGCTAACTTGACTGTAAATTTGGCCAAGAGCGAGTTTGGGAAAGCTCACTTAGAGTACCTTGGTTTTGTCATTGGCCAAGGTGAAGTCACCCCGGTTGATCACAAAGTATCAGCCATTAAGGAATACCCCGTGCCCAGGACGCGTAAGGAGTTGCTAAGGTACCTCGGGATGATAGGGTACTATCGGGGGTTCTGCAGGAATTTTTCCACAGTGGCGCATCCCCTAACCGAGCTACTCTCCAAGAATGTACGATGGAGATGGGGAGAGGCCTGCTAAGAGTCTTTTGAAAAGACCAAGAAATTGTTGATGGAGGCCCAGTATTAATATCCCCAGATTTCGCAGCCGGATTCATCCTATACGTAGACGCCAGCGACGTTGGAATAGGGGCCATGTTGGCTCAAGAAAGGAGTGAAGTACATAGGCCAGTAGTGTTCTACTCGAAGAAGTTTGTAAAATACCAGCGGGCCTATAGCACCGTTGAGAAGGAGGCATTGGCGCTAGTTATGGCCCTGAAGCACTTTGATGTGTACGTGGGAGGAGGGGCGAGACCTGTTCTGGTGTTCACAGATCACAACCCTCTCACATTTTTGTACAAAATGAAGAACTCCAACCAACACCTGACGAGGTGGGCGTTGTTACTGCAAGAGTACCGGCTGGAAATCAAGCGCATCAAGGGAAAGGACAACGTAGTAGCAGATGCCCTATCCCGTATACACTAACCAGACATGACTCTTATTTTAAGGGGAGGGGTATGTGACGGTGTTCCCCCCCCCCCTTATATTTCTCCCACGCCTGCAGTAAGAGTCTTGTCCACTTTACCCAAGCGTTCTCTACGTCGCAGGCATCAATTTGATATATGTGGGAGAGTGGAGTGTTCTCAGAGAGCCGAGAAATTTGGGAAACAATAAGATTTTGGCCTGTGGTTTAGGCCCTTTAGGAAGCCAAGATGGGGCTGGCTCTCCTGTTTCCCCGCCAAAACGGTGTGACGTCAGTGACACCGGATTGGTCACCAGCAGCAATGTGGCACAGGGAGCCAATGAAAACCTCCCGTGGCGAATGTGACGTCACGAAGGAAGGGGTCCGGGCAGCGCGCCGCGTTGGCGCCATCAGTCAGACATGACACGTCAAGGAGGTTGGACGTGCGACGATTGGTCCTGTCAGTTTGACAGTTATTTCCCGCTCCCGTGGATTTTAC
The DNA here is from genome assembly GCF_040958095.1 of Procambarus clarkii. Lineage (NCBI taxonomy): Eukaryota > Metazoa > Arthropoda > Malacostraca > Decapoda > Cambaridae > Procambarus > Procambarus clarkii. Next base: position 7,845,950 of record NC_091179.1, read on the forward strand.
GCGTCACCTGAAGTCTGCCAGTACTCTGTGAGGTCTTCCTTAGTTCATGTGTTGAATAGAGAGGGAATCGACGGTTATTGAGCAACAAGTGCTCCAGGACAGGTACTGTGCAAGAAGAAGTGAAGTCTGTGCAGTGACGTAGGCGACGTCTGAGGCAGTTCACCCATTCGTGACGGCGTAGTGGCTGACCAGAGCCACTGGGTAGCAGAGGAAGAAGAGGACTAGCTGGGAATCCGGACGACTGTAGCCGAGAAGTAGGCGGGCAGCCGTAGTTGGGAGAAGTCGACGGCCAGGAGACCGACTCCAACCCTACAAGAAGTCGAGGAGGAGCACGGACCTGCAGGGAAGAAGGCACGGAGACGACGCGCTAAACGGTGGGACGGCGAGTGGTTCCTGGTGGACACCACAACGTGTGTGTGTGGGGGTGTTCCCGACACAAGGCAGGAGCCAGGACCAGGAGCTACCAACTCAACTCTCATCGGAGGATTGGTTGAAGTAGCTGTTTCTAGTTTCCCTCCCAAATTCCCCTTTAGTCAGCTATATTATTCGGCTATATATTTAGCTTGAGGATTTTGTATGTTGTGAGCAAGGCTCACCTATGTCACAGTAAGGCACCAGTGTGCAGAATAGTACTATCAAGAGTACTTATGATATTTATGTTTATTATTGGTGTGTACAGGCACCCGGAACAATTGATGAATTTACTGTGTTTTGTATATCTTTCAGGAGACTTTGTTGTGAACATATAGTGATAAATTATATATAATATTATGCCAGTATTTGGAAGTTAGGCTATGTGCCCAGTAACTATTTATTTACCATTTATTGATGCCTGATTTATCTATATTATATATGTCTATGCTCTTGCATTGAATAACCATTTGTGAGTGCAGTGATTTATTGTGTTGTCGCCCACGAAAGGAAGTACTGAGAATTCCAGTGTTAAATACTTCATAAGTTACCATTGAAATGAAGGGCAGTGTGTAAAACCATTATAGTGAATTATTGTCGCATTTATTATAGAAACGATTGTTTGAGCCCAAGTACAGTGTAGCGAAGTAATACGTGCTATTGTTGCCAATATCGAGTGTGCGAACTTCTAGTGATCTTTGGGAACTTAAAGAAACAGCGCGCGTGCCGCTAGAGAAACAAGCAATAAAAACTTTTGCGCGGAAGGGGGCGCTCAGCTGATTGTGACATTGACGAGAGGGGGAGTGTTGCCACCGTAGCGAGCGTATAATATTCGTGGGAACGAACGACTCCCGCCAGGATCAGCTGATTTATTTATTGATATGACCTTGTGACATTGTTTATGAATTTTAAGTAAAATACAAAATACTTTTGTGTTTATATCATCCCCTCCATTTATCTTGTGGCTATATTATACTGGAAAGCAAAGAGTGATAATAGTAAGTACCTACCTGAGATCCTGATCTATTGAGTGTGACCTTGCCAAGGATACCACTAATGCAACCAGTCTACTGACGTGTTACTGGACACCGAAAACACCAGTTGGCGACCTTGTGGTTAATAGTAAAGCCCTATTGTTGGGGCGGGCACATGACAGTTAAATGAACGAGTCGTGTTCCCACTCCTTCTCAATCAGAGGCCGGTTGGGATTGACTGGGATACTCTCCTGGCGTGCAGTGGCTCCGAGAGGATAGAGTGAAGACCCCCAGGGCTACGGTGAGTGACCTTGAATATAACTGTTGCTCACCCAGTGTAAGAGTAAGATAAGAGTAAGTGTAAACCCCAACATTGGCGACCTTGCCAGGATTAAGTACCGTTAAGGTTGCTCACCGAGTAGAGAGAGAACTGAAAACCCCAACATTGGCGACCTTGCCAGGATAAAGTACAGTTAAGGTTGCTCACCGAGTAGAGAGAGAACTGAAACCCCAACAACATATATATATATATATATATATATATATATATATATATATATATATATATATATATATATATATATATATATATATACATACATATATATATATATATATATATATATATATATATATATATATACATATATATATATATATATATATATACATATATATATATATATATATATATATATATATATATATATATATATATACATATGTATATATATATATATATATATATATATATATATATATATATATATATATATACATATATATATATATATATATATATATATATATATATATATATATATATATATATATATATATATATATATATATATACTAATCCACAAGGCCCTACGCCTTGGTGCCCCAATTCACACTGAATACAAGTGTATTTGCAACAGGGTGGAAGCAGACCAATACGGACTGCATGGGTTGCATTGCGGAAGCACAAAGGGCTGGCATGCAAGACACAACGAGGTCAATGACATCATCAAGAGAAGCCTCGTCTCAGCTGGGTGCCCAGCGGAGAGAGAACCTCGCATCCTAGGGGTCCAAAACCCGGATTTCCCCGTACTTTGCCCTGATGGCATCACCATATACTCATGGAAGGAGGGTAGACAGTTGGTGTGGGACTACACATGTGTATACACCCTGGCTGACACGTATGTACACTTCGGAGCTGGTCAAGCAGGTGGGGCGGCCAACCACAGGGAAACAGCAAAATCACTCAAGTACAGGCGACTGGAAGGTCAATACCTCTTTGTTCCCATAGCGTCTGAGACGCATGGCCCCTGGGGCAAGAGTGCCTTGGGATTTCTCAAGGAATTGGGTTCCAAGCTCATTGACGTCACCAGAGACCCAAGGGCTTCCAGTTTTTTATTTCAGCGTCTCAGTGTGGCGATCCAGAGGGGAAATGCTTGCTGCGTCCTCGGTTCCTGTCCAGAAGCGGAGGAGCTTCAAGAGATCCATAACCTTTAGGCATTTGTCTTGTATGTTTTGTAACCTTTAAATACACAATAAAGGAACAAAAAAAAAAAAAAATGGGAAGGGGGTGGTAGGAGAAAAGCACACAGAAACTGTATTGGAGGGGACCTACATTCCCTCCAATGCGTTATGTGTGGTTTCCTCCGAGGCTATGGGTCCTCCTTCTTCCAGCCAAAGGTGGTACTCAATTAAAAAAAAAATATATATATATATATATATATATATATATATATATATATATATATATATATATATATATATATATATATATATATATATATATATATATACATATATATATACATATATATATATATATATATATATATATATATATATATATATATATATATATATATATATATACATATATATATATATATATATATACATATATATATATATATACATATATATATATATATACATATATATATATATATATATATATATATATATATATATATATATATATATATACATATATATATATATATATACATATATATATATATATATATATATATATATATATATATATATATATATATATATATATATATATATATATATATATATATATATACATATATATATATATTAGTATATTTTGGTAGCAGTCTTTCCTGTAGACATATATTATTAAATATGACCGAAAAAGTAAGATTAATAATTCTAACACGTATTTTCTCAATCTTTCGTACATTACGCTTCACTGTTGGAGGTAAATCAAAAATCACTTCTCCAAAATTCATTTTTATTTCTAGTCTGACGCGACACGGGCGCGTTTCGTAAAACTTATTACATTTTCAAAGACTTCACATATACACAACTGATTAGAACTTGCGTTTCCCTGAATTTATATCTACATTTTGAGTGAGGTGGGAAGGGTGATGTGGCATTACATTTGAGTGAGGTGGGAAGGGTGATGTGGCATTAACACAAGACAGAACAGGGGTATAGGGGATATTAATAGGGTATTAAAAGTACCAACACAAGACAGAACAGAAACAATGGGTATTGAATAGAAGTGTTTGTAGAAAGCCTATTGGTCCATATTTCTTGATGCTTCTATATTGGAGCGGAGTCTTGAGGTGGGTAGAATATAGTTGTGCAATAATTGGCTGTTGATTGCTGGTGTTGACTTCTTGATGTGTAGTGCCTCGCAAACGTCAAGCCGCCTGCTATCGCTGTATCTATCGATGATTTCTGTGTTGTTTACTAAGATTTCTCTGGCGATGGTTTGGTTATGGGAAGAGATTATATGTTCCTTAATGGAGCCCTGTTGTTTATGCATCGTTAAACGCCTAGAAAGAGATGTTGTTGTCTTGCCTATATACTGGGTTTTTTGGAGCTTACAGTCCCCAAGTGGGCATTTGAAGGCATAGACGACGTTAGTCTCTTTTAAAGCGTTCTGTTTTGTGTCTGGAGAGTTTCTCATGAGTAGGCTGGCCGTTTTTCTGGTTTTATAGTAAATCGTCAGTTGTATCCTCTGATTTTTGTCTGTAGGGATAACGTTTCTATTAACAATATCTTTCAGGACCCTTTCCTCTGTTTTATGAGCTGTTGAAAAGAAGTTCCTGTAAAATAGTCTAATAGGGGGTATAGGTGTTGTGTTAGTTGTCTCTTCGGAGGTTGCATGGCTTTTCACTTTCCTTCTTATGATGTCTTCGATGAAACCATTGGAGAAGCCGTTATTGACTAGGACTTGCCTTACCCTACAGAGTTCTTCGTCGACTTGCTTCCATTCTGAGCTGTGGCTGAGAGCACGGTCGACGTATGCGTTAACAACACTCCTCTTGTACCTGTCAGGGCAGTCGCTGTTGGCATTTAGGCACATTCCTATGTTTGTTTCCTTTGTGTAGACTGCAGTGTGGAAACCTCCGCCCTTTTCCATGACTGTTACATCTAGAAAAGGCAGCTTCCCATCCTTTTCCGTCTCGTAAGTGAAACGCAGCACGGAACTCTGCTCAAATGCCTCCTTCAGCTCCTGCAGATGTCTGACATCAGGTACCTGTGTAAAAATGTCGTCAACATACCTGCAGTATATGGCCGGTTTCAAGTTCATGTCGACTAAGACTTTTTGCTCGATGGTACCCATGTAGAAGTTTGCAAACAGGACACCTAGGGGAGAACCCATGGCGACCCCATCTACTTGCTTATACATGTGCCCATCAGGGCTCAAGAAGGGTGCCTCTTTAGTACAAGCTTGGAGTAGTTTCCTCAGAATACTTTCTGGCATGTCAAGAGGAGTACAGGCTGGATCACGATACACTCTGTCGGCTATCATTCCGATTGTCTCGTCCACAGGTACGTTGGTAAACAGCGATTCTACGTCCAACGAGGCTCTTATCCCTGTGGCCCGTGCGCCCCGCAGTAAGTCCACAAATTCCTTTGGAGACTTCAGGCTGAAGGCGCAAGGAACATAAGGAGTCAGCAGGCCGTTGAGTCGCTTCGCCAGTCTGTACGTGGGTGTGGATATCTGGCTAATGATTGGCCGAAGTGGGTTTCCAGGCTTGTGCGTCTTGACATTTCCATACGCATATCCAGGTTTATATTCCCCAATGATCTTTGGCAAGTGGAGTCCGGATTTCTTGGCGTTCACAGTTTCGATCAGTTTGTTGACCTTTGCTTTTAATTCGGCTGTAGTGTCCTTCGTTACCCTTTGGAACTTAGTTTGGTCAGAGAGTATGATGTTCATTTTCGCCAGATATTCGTCTTTTTTAAGAATGACATATATTGGCGACTTGTCACCTCTCCTGACAACTATCTCCTTGTTCTCACGAAGGCTTTTAGCTGCCGCTTTAAGCTCGGGGGACAGTATGGTGCTTCTGTAGTTGCCTCGATTCTTTCCTCCTTCTGCAATAAGTTCTGCTTGTAAGGTATCTTTGGTAGTGACCTTTTTTTGTGTCTCGAGGTCGAATATGTCGTCCAACAGAATTTCCAACTCTACTTTCCGGGCCATTTCACTCGGTCTGGACATAACATGACAGTTTATGCCCAGATTTAGGAGAGTGACTTGGTCCTCAGTGAGGTTAATTCCTGCAAGGTTCAGGAAGCCATCTCTTGGTCGTGGAATTGCCATAGGTCCTCCATATAATGTTGTTAGTTTCTTGATAATCCTTGTTTCAGTGCTGAGGTGATGTTGGTCTGTGAGGATGTCGAGGTGTTGTTCAATGCGGGTACGGATACTATGGTCGATGTTGCTATTTCTCCACTCGTTTGTAGCATGAAGTAGTTGCGTTTTGTTGTCTTTGATTTCATTCTCTGCCTTGTATATCTGATCACGAATCAGATCCTGGCGATATTTTATCGTGAAGGCTTGATTCCTTGCTGCTGGGTCGTGCACTTTAACATTAGTATATTTTGGTAGCAGTCTTTCCTGTAGACATATATTATTAAATATGACCGAAAAAGTAAGATTAATAATTCTAACACGAATTTTCTCAATCTTTCGTACATTACGCTTCACTGTTGGAGGTAAATCAAAAATCACTTCTCCAAAATTCATTTTTATTTCTAGTCTGACGCGACACGGGCGCGTTTCGTAAAACTTATTACATTTTCAAAGACTTCACAAATACACAACTGATTAGAACTTGCGTTTCCCTGAATTTATATCTACATTTTGAGTGAGGTGGGAAGGGTGATGTGGCATTACATTTGAGTGAGGTGGGAAGGGTGATGTGGCATTAACACAAGACAGAACACTAGGGGATATTAATAGGGTATTAAAAGTACCAACACAAGACAGAACAGAAACAATGGGTATTGAATAGAAGTGTTTGTAGAAAGCCTATTGGTCCATATTTCTTGATGCTTCTATATTGGAGCGGAGTCTTGAGGTGGGTAGAATATAGTTGTGCAATAATTGGCTGTTGATTGCTGGTGTAGATATACAAGGCAGAGAATGAAATCAAAGACAACAAAACGCAACTACTTCATGCTACAAACGAGTGGAGAAATAGCAACATCGACCTTAGTATCCGTACCCGCATTGAACAACACCTCGACATCCTCACAGACCAACATCACCTCAGCACTGAAACAAGGATTATCAAGAAACTAACAACATTATATGGAGGACCTATGACAATTCCACGACCAAGAGATGGCTTCCTGAACCTTGCAGGAATTAACCTCACTGAGGACCAAGTCACTCTCCTAAATCTGGGCATAAACTGTCATGTTATGTCCAGACCGAGTGAAATGGCCCGGAAAGTAGAGTTGGAAATTCTGTTGGACGACATATTCGACCTCGAGACACAAAAAAAGGTCACTACCAAAGATACCTTACAAGCAGAACTTATTGCAGAAGGAGGAAAGAATCGAGGCAACTACAGAAGCACCATACTGTCCCCCGAGCTTAAAGCGGCAGCTAAAAGCCTTCGTGAGAACAAGGAGATAGTTGTCAGGAGAGGTGACAAGTCGCCAATATATGTCATTCTTAAAAAAGACGAATATCTGGCGAAAATGAACATCATACTCTCTGACCAAACTAAGTTCCAAAGGGTAACGAAGGACACTACAGCCGAATTAAAAGCAAAGGTCAACAAACTGATCGAAACTGTGAACGCCAAGAAATCCGGACTCCACCTGCCAAAGATCATTGGGGAATATAAACCTGGATATGCGTATGGAAATGTCAAGACGCACAAGCCTGGAAACCCACTTCGGCCAATCATTAGCCAGATACCCACACCCACGTACAGACTGGCGAAGCGACTCAACGGCCTGCTGACTCCTTATGTTCCTTGCGCCTTCAGCCTGAAGTCTCCAAAGGAATTTGTGGACTTACTGCGGGGCGCACGGGCCACAGGGATAAGAGCCTCGTTGGACGTAGAATCGCTGTTTACCAACGTACCTGTGGACGAGACAATCGGAATGATAGCCGACAGAGTGTATCGTGATCCAGCCTGTACTCCTCTTGACATGCCAGAAAGTATTCTGAGGAAACTACTCCAAGCTTGTACTAAAGAGGCACCCTTCTTGAGCCCTGATGGGCACATGTATAAGCAAGTAGATGGGGTCGCCATGGGTTCTCCCCTAGGTGTCCTGTTTGCAAACTTCTACATGGGTACCATCGAACAAAAAGTCTTAGTCGACATGAACTTGAAACCGGCCATATACTGCAGGTATGTTGACGACATTTTTACACAGGTACCTGATGTCAGACATCTGCAGGAGCTGAAGGAGGCATTTGAGCAGAGTTCCGTGCTGCGTTTCACTTACGAGACGGAAAAGGATGGGAAGCTGCCTTTTCTAGATGTAACAGTCATGGAAAAGGGCGGAGGTTTCCACACTGCAGTCTACACAAAGGAAACAAACATAGGAATGTGCCTAAATGCCAACAGCGACTGCCCTGACAGGTACAAGAGGAGTGTTGTTAACGCATACGTCGACCGTGCTCTCAGCCACAGCTCAGAATGGAAGCAAGTCGACGAAGAACTCTGTAGGGTAAGGCAAGTCCTTGTCAATAACGGCTTCTCCAATGGTTTCATCGAAGACATCATAAGAAGGAAAGTGAAAAGCCATGCAACCTCCGAAGAGACAACTAACACAACACCTATACCCCCTATTAGACTATTTTACAGGAACTTCTTTTCCACAGCTCATAAAACAGAGGAAAGGGTCCTGAAAGATATTGTTAATAGAAACGTTATCCCTACAGACAAAAATCAGAGGATACAACTGACGATTTACTATAAAACCAGAAAAACGGCCAGCCTACTCATGAGAAACTCTCCAGACACAAAACAGAACGCTTTAAAAGAGACTAACGTCGTCTATGCCTTCAAATGCCCACTTGGGGACTGTAAGCTCCAAAAAACCCAGTATATAGGCAAGACAACAACATCTCTTTCTAGGCGTTTAACGATGCATAAACAACAGGGCTCCATTAAGGAACATATAATCTCTTCCCATAACCAAACCATCGCCAGAGAAATCCTAGTAAACAACACAGAAATCATCGATAGATACAGCGATAGCAGGCAGCTTGACGTTTGCGAGGCACTACACATCAAGAAGTCAACACCAGCAATCAACAGCCAATTATTGCACAACTATATTCTACCCACCTCAAGACTCCGCTCCAATATAGAAGCATCAAGAAATATGGACCAATAGGCTTTCTACAAACACTTCTATTCAATACCCATTGTTTCTGTTCTGTCTTGTGTTGGTACTTTTAATACCCTATTAATATCCCCTAGTGTTCTGTCTTGTGTTAATGCCACATCACCCTTCCCACCTCACTCAAATGTAATGCCACATCACCCTTCCCACCTCACTCAAAATGTAGATATAAATTCAGGGAAACGCAAGTTCTAATCAGTTGTGTATTTGTGAAGTCTTTGAAAATGTAATAAGTTTTACGAAACGCGCCCGTGTCGCGTCAGACTAGAAATAAAAATGAATTTTGGAGAAGTGATTTTTGATTTACCTCCAACAGTGAAGCGTAATGTACGAAAGATTGAGAAAATTCGTGTTAGAATTATTAATCTTACTTTTTCGGTCATATTTAATAATAATATATATATATATATATATATATGTCGTACCTAGTAGCCAGAACGCACTTATCAGCCTACTATTCATGGCCCGATTTGCCTAATTAGCCAAGTTTTCATGAATTAATTGTTTTTCGACTACTTAACCTACCTAACCTAACCTAACCTAACTTTTTCGGCTACCTAACCTAACCTAACCTATAAAGATATGTTAGGTTAGGTTAGGTAGGGTTGGTTAGGTTCGGTCATATATCTACGTTAATTTTAACTCCATTAAAAAAAAATTCACCTCATACATAATGAAATGGGTAGCTTTATCATTTCATAAGAAAAAAATTAGAGAAAATATATTAATTCAGGAAAACTTGGCTTATTAGGCAAATCGGGCCTTGCATAGTAGGCTGAGAAGTGCGTTCTGGCTATTAGGTACGACATATATATATATATATATATATATATATATATATATATATATATATATATATATATATATATATATATATATATATATATATATATATATATATATATATATATATATATACACACATATATACCCTGTGGGCGCCACAGGGAACGGACGCTGGGAGGAGGCTCTGCCGGCCATGTGCCATTATCTTGTGACATCCTGACCCCACCGGACCCAGACTCAACAGTGTGCAGTGTGAACATCCCGGGAAGGTGTGAGAGTGGCGGGAAGTGTCCAGGGTGAACTATCGCAACCAAAAACAATCAAACAAGTGGATTGGCAGTGTGGAATCGTTTGAACTGCAGTGAGGGCCAACAAGGGCGCCCTGAGGGGTCCCTCAGTTATGGGGGTGGGGGGTGGTGGGGATGGGGTGTTGTTGTGCGGTCAGTCGAGGGGGGTGACCAGTGTGTAAGTGTTTATGAAAATATCCCTGAAAAATAGATACCTCGGCTCCCGGGAAACAGGTATCGTGTTTTAAGTGCATCGAGTCCACAGTGAACCAGATTATATTGTGCAGTGATATATCACGAAATTATACAAACGTGTTAGTGTCACCCCTCTGACCCCCCCCCCCCACCTCCCCATACCCGCTAATGTGTACCGTCACCCAACCCAAGAGTCACCTCAACCACCCTGCCCCACCCCAACCGCGACCGCTACCTTCCTGTGTCCACCCCCTCACGCTACGTCCGCCCAGTGCCCACCCAGCCTTCGCCCAGCGCCCGCCCAGCGCCCACCCAGCCTTCGCCCAGCGCCCACCCAGCGCCCACCCAGCGCCTGTCCAGCGCCCACCCAGCGCCCGCCCAGCGCCCACCCAGCGCCCGACCAGCGCCCGCCCAGCGCCCGCCCGGCGCCCACCCAGCGCCCGCCCAGCGCTCGCCGATGTCGCAGGTCACGACTGACAGCCAGGCTTCTCTAAGCTAAGAGGAGCCATCAATCGACGACAGGTATGGCACATGCCAAGTGTGCGACAAGGTGTGGAGACTCAAACGTAACGGAGATGTGCGCAAGCATGCTCACAACGGAACCGATTGTCCGGGTATGTGGCGGCCTCCCAAAGAGGGTATCAATCAAGGCCCCACTCCAGCAGTCAGGGAAAACACCTCCAACAGCTTCATTTCGACTGAGAATCTACTAGAAGCCATCAAAGCAACATCGGTTGGAACCTTGCAGCACATCCCTAAAGCTGCCCGGCCCCAGGCAGCAGCCAAACTATCCAGCCTCTTGAAAAAGGTCAATGACTCCCCCGGAACCATCCAAGCATGGTACAACCTTCTCCTGTTTGGTAACATATGCCTAGCTGTCCCTGCAAGGAGAGACAAATCACTAGCTTCGTCGGTCATTATGGCTATAAATAGTTTTCCTACAGAGGACAACCAGGCACCCCTCCCCACCCGTGCCAAAAACACCCACGGTAGGAAAGGTATCAACAGCAGAACCGAGGCATCCAAAATCAGAGAAACAGTCAGCAAGAAAATAGAAGAAGGCAACACAATAGGGGCGATCAGAGTCATCACCAGTGAAGACACAGTTGCCACCAGGGATGCCCATACAGCACAAGCCCTGAGGAAAAAGCACCCACCCAGAGCTCCTCGTGATGACAGTGTTCCCCTAGTCGGTGTCACCAGAGCAGAACCCCTGTGTGTGCTCGAATCCATGGTGCATAAAGCAGCTTTATCCTTCCCACCAGGATCAGCAGGTGGGTTCACAGGACTACGACCCAACCATATCAAACAAATGCTCAACCCTGCACTGGGAGACATTGCACAGGGCCTCCTGGTGGAACTAACTAGATTCGCCAACACATGTCTAGCTGGCAACATACCAGAAACCATACGGCCTCTCTTTTTTGGCGCTACCCTCTGTGCCCTGAGGAAAAAAGATGGAGGAATCAGACCGATAGCTGTGGGCAATTCACTCCGGCGTCTCGTCGCTAAGGCTGCTGCTAGAGCAGTTAGTCAGGCAGCAGCCGACATGCTGAAGCCAAAACAGCTTGGGTTTGGCATTCCCCAAGGGTGTGAGGCAGCGGCTCATGCAGCTAGAGCCTACATTGCCAACATTACGGATGAAAAAGCCCTGATAAAGCTGGACTTCAAAAATGCTTTCAATCTGGTTAGAAGGGATGCAGTACTCAGTGCAGTTCATCGCCTTTTTCCTTCCCTCTACCCGTTTGTAAACTCATGCTATAGCAAGAATCTAACTCTGCTTTTTGGGGAACATGAAATTGAATCACAAGAAGGTGTCCAACAGGGTGACCCCCTTGCTCCTTTTCTTTTCTGCCTAGTTATCAAGGAAGTCACCGATAACCTGTCCAGTGAGCTCAACATTTGGTTTTTGGACGATGGTACTCTAGCCGGCTCCCCAGCCTCACTCTTGGACGACATAAGAAAAATTCAGGAGCAAGGAGCAAGCCTAGGCCTCACTCTGAACCCTTCCAAGTGCGAAATAACCTCCACCAACCAGCACATATTAGAGCAAATAAAGGTTGTTTTGCCTGACATTCATACAACCAACCCTGAGGACAGCACACTCCTAGGTGCTCCTCTCGGAAGGAATGCCATCGACGGGGTCCTTGGTATGAAGATCACTGACCTGAAGAGGATGAACGAGAGGATTGAAGACATCGATGCTCATGATGCACTTTACCTCATCACCAGATGCTTGTCCCTCCCCAGGCTGACCTACTTTCTAAGATGTTCGCCATCTTTCAACAATATTAAATTAGAAGAGTACGACAGCTTGCTGAAATCAACACTAGAAAAAGCCCTCAATCTTTCCCTCAGCGACTTACAGTGGAAACAGGCCTCCCTTCCTGTCAGACTCGGGGGCCTTGGCGTGCGCACAGCAACACAAATTGCTGTACCAGCGTTCCTGTCCTCTTCAGTGGGGTCTGACAACTTGGTGAAGGAAATCCTACCTGAGCACCTTGTTCAACAGGCTGGGGTACATGATCCCAGCTTCATAGACTGCACAACCAAATGGGTCTCTCTCGCAGGACCAGTACCCCACCCACCGCCTTCTGAAGCCCATAAGCAATCCAGCTGGGATCGCCCCATTGCCGACCAAGAAGCTGCGACTTTGCTAGAAGCTGCGACAACACCACATGACACTGCCCGACTTAGAGCTGTAGCAGCTCCCCATGCAGGTGATTTCCTATTAGCAGCCCCAATGTCAGCAACCGGCACCCGTCTCACACCGCAGGCCCTCCGAATTGCCGTGGCTCTCCGCCTCACTGCCCCAATCCACACCGAATACAGGTGTATTTGCGGCGAGGCAGAGGCCGACAGATACGAACGGCATGGCCTTCTCTGCCAAAGGACAGGAGGATGGCATGCAAGACACGGCGAGGTCAATGACATTATTAAGAGACGCCTTACCACAGCCGGTTGTCCATCAGAGAGAGAGCCCCGTTACCTAATGTCCCGCAACTCTGATGAGCCTGTCGGTCGCCCAGACGGAATCACGGTGAACCCCTGGAAGAATGGTAGACAGTTGGTGTGGGACTACACATGCGTTTCAACTTTAGCCAATACCTATGTTGACTTCAGTGCTACACAAGCAGGAGGAGCTGCTAATCACCGGGAAGCGGCCAAGTCACGTAAATACAGAGACCTTGAGCACCACTACAATTTTGTCCCCATTGCCTCAGAGACACTTGGTGCCTGGGGTAAAAGTGCTGGTAGCTTTTTGAAGGAGTTGGGGTCTAAGCTAATCGAAACAACTAGAGACCCTAGAGCTGCCAGTCTTCTTTTTCAGCGCCTTAGTGTGGCAATCCAGAGAGGAAATGCTCACTGCATCCATGGTTCCTGCCCTCCATCTGAGGAGCTGGAAGAGCTGTACAACTTGTGACAAGCAGCCTTGCACCCTGCATGTAATCAATATTGTAACTTTTTTTGTGTAATGACATTTTCAAATAAAGTTAGATAAATATACACACATACCAAAAGAATAGGGGTGGTAGGAGAAGAAAATATCAAAGTGTTCAGTGAGGATCCACAAGGTCTTCTCTGAGTACTCTTTATTTTCTTCTCCGAGGCTATGGGTCCCTACACTTGCACCAGAGGTGGTACCCCTATATATAAATATATATTTAACATTTTTATTTTATTATATATATATATATATATATATATATATATATATATATATATATATATATATATATATATATATATATATATAAATAAATAAATATATATATATATATATATATATATATATATATATATATATATATATATATATATATATATATATATATGTCAAAACTATGCTTGAGACAATCAAGGGATCCTTCTTCAAATATGTTACGCGGTAATTAGTTGCACGACTCAACAACCCTGTTACCGAACCAGTATTTACCCAGGTCTTTCCTAAATCTAACCTTATCCAATTTATACTCATTATTTCGAGTTCTCTCTCTCTTGTGTTAATACTTTTAGTACCGTATTAATATTCCTTTTCTTATGCCCATTCATACACTTATACACCGTTATCATGTCACCCCCTAGTTCTTCGCCTTTCTAGAGAATGTAATTTAACTATTGTCAATCTTGCTTCATATGACATTTCTAATTTTGAGGATTATCTTTGTCATCATACGCTGGACGCGTTCTATTATTTTTTTATCCATTCTACAGTACAACGACCAAAACTGAACTGCATAATCTAAATGGCACCTAACCAGATCAAGATAGAGATGATGAACAACACTAGGTGTCTTATTAGTAACGTTTCGATTAATAAATTCCAGTGTCCTATTTCCCTTAATACGAACATTTATGTGTTGTTGTTTTTTTGGTTTCAATTCTTACTAATTATAACTCCTAGATCCCTTTCGATTCTAAACATAACCTATTTAAAAATGTCTGTCCTCGTGCAAAGGAGACATTGGAAGCGATACATAGATGTCTTGCAGAAACTGTAGGTCATCACGTGAAGTTGGACAAGCACGATGGGATGGTGAAATCTTGGCAGGTCTTTTCTGTCTGTCCTTCTCTTGCAAAGGAGACATTGGAGGATGTACGTAAATGTCTTGCAGGAACTGTAGGTCATCTCTTGAAGTTGGACAAGCACGATTGGATTTTCAAATCTTGGCAGGTTTGTCCTGTTTCTCCTCCTCGTGTAAAGGAGATATTGGAGGCGATACATAGAGGTCTTGCATGAACTGTAGGCCATCACCTGAAGGTATCCAACCACGATGGGATGGTGAAACCTTGGCAGGTTTTTCCTGTCTCTCCTTCTCGTGCAAAGGAGAAATTGGCGGCGGTACATAGAGGTCTTTCAGGAACTGTAGGTCATCATTCCCTGAATTTAACTGAATATGCTGGCTTTCCTGTGGCAACATATTGCTAACATCAGACAACATCCTGTTACCAAACCAGTATTTAAAAAGATCTTAACTAAATCGGAACTAATCCACTTTAAAACTATTGTTTCGTGTTCTGTTTTGTGTTGATGCTCTTAGTACCCTTTTAATATCCTCTTTGTTATATACATTCATTCACTTGTACACCTCTATCTTGTCACCCCCTAATTCTTTCCCTGTCTAGAGAATATAATTATAGCTTAGGAACATTATAGCTTAGGATAAAGCCAACAGCAGAAAGTCTATTGGCCCATACGAGGCAGCTCCTATTTATAACCAATCTCCTTTGTTATATACATTCATTCACTTATACACCTCTATAATGTCATCCCATAATTACCCGCCTTTCTAAAGAACATAATTAAAGCTTAAGAACATAAGAATAAAGGCAACTGCAGAAAGCCTATTGGCCCATACGAGGCAGCTCCTATTTATAACCAACCTATCTAGAACGATGGGATGCAGAAATGCAAGTAACTGCAGAATGCACCTCCGCAACGTTACGCGATTATTGGCTCCAGAAATCAATCA
The DNA here is from genome assembly GCF_040958095.1 of Procambarus clarkii. Taxonomy (NCBI): domain Eukaryota; kingdom Metazoa; phylum Arthropoda; class Malacostraca; order Decapoda; family Cambaridae; genus Procambarus; species Procambarus clarkii. Next base: position 7,861,718 of record NC_091179.1, read on the forward strand.
CCCTGTTACCGAATCAGGTTTTACCCAGGTGTTTCCTAAATCTGAACATAAGAATAAAGGTAACCGCATAGGTCTTATTGGCGCTGAACACACGAGGCAGTTCCTATTTATAAGCACCCAATATCATAATATATTCTTCTAAACTATGCTTGAAACAATATAGGGATCCTTCTTCTCATATGTTACGCGGTAATTAGTTGCACGACTCAACAACCCTGTTACCGAACCAGTATTTACCCAGGTCTTTCCTAATTCTAATCTTATCCAATTTATACTCATTATTTCGAGTTCTCTCTCTCTTGTGTTAATATTTTAATACCGTATTAATATTCCTTTTGTTATGCTTATTCATCCACTTATACACCGTCATCATGTCACCCCATAGTTCCTCGCCTTTCTAGAGAATGTAATTTAACTATTGTCAATCTTGCTTCATATGACATTTCTAATTTTGAGGATTATCTTTGTCATCATACGCTGGACCCGTTCTATTAATTTTTTATCCATTCTACAGTACAACGACCAAAACTGAACTGCATAATCTAAATGGCACCTAATCAGATCAAGATAAAGCTGACGAACAACACCAGGTGTCTTATTAGTAACGTTTCGATTAATAAATTCCAGTGTCCTATTTGCCTTAATACGAACATTTATGCGTGTTTTTTTTTTCAATTCTTACTAATTATAACTCCTACATCCCTTTCAATTCTAAACATAACTTATTAAATAATATTCTAAGCAAATCAAAGGAACGTAGTATCATACAAATTTAACAGATCGAATACCAATGACCCGAAATGAATAACAAAACATCTGAAGAATCTTATAGGTAGAAAGAGATCATGATATAAGTAGATTCAGAATAGGGACGTCACTTAACCAGAATTCATTTATGTAGTTAAAATGTAAAAAAAAAAAGAGATAAGGAGGGCAATCAGAATCTATGAACTTCGCATAGCAGGGAGGGGAAAGGCAAATCTTAAAGGTTTTTTCAGTTTTATCTAACAAAGATTAAAGGAAGAATAGGTCCATTAAATACAGTAATAGGTCAGATATTGGATTATGACGAGGGGGTGAGTAGTATTTTTATTAAATATTTTAAGGAGTTGGGCAACAAAATAATAATACACTTAGGGTATACTACACGAACAGCAGGAGTATAAGAAACAAAATAAACGATTTAAATGCTCTTGTATCACAGAAAAAAAATATTATTGCACTAACCGAAACGTGGATGATTGTAGAGACTAGAGAACTATTTGCTGAATATCAAATAAATGGATTTAAACTATTTAACACATATACACATATTAGACGAGGAGGGTGAGAAGCCATATATGTTAGGGAAAATTTGAAATGTAGTCTCAAAGAGGGAATCAAAGCTGAGCCACACAGAAACTAATTGGCTACAATTAAACTAAAAAGCAAATAATCTAATAATAGGAGTTCTATACAGGCCACCGAACTTAGACAGGATGGAAGCAAAGCACCTATGGAAAGACATATCTAAAACATCTAGGTCTAACATTATTTGTGTCATGGATGAGTTTAATTTTAGTGGACTAAATTGGTTTTACAGAACAGGGAATAATGAAGCAGAAGATTTTTTAGAATTAATTGACGATTGCTTTCTTACGCAACACATTAAGGATCCAACGCGGAAAAGTAATATTTTAGATTTGGTGTTAACTAACAGAGAAACACAAATTAATGACATCGAAATTGGGAGTGAGCTAGGAAATAGTGATCACAAAGAAATCAGATTTAGCATAGAATGGAATAGATCTGTAGGAGAAAGATCTGTCAAAGTGCCAGTATTTCGAAAAGCTGATTTTAATAGCCTAAGAATTTTTTTGGGTCAAATAGATTGGAAAGTCTTGGGCATGGGGGGTGGGCCGGTCTTGGAATGAGACGTCAACCCAGCAATATGTGACGTAAAAAGGGACTTGGATGTGGATTCAAAATATAACATATTTAAAAATATTCTAAGCACAGCACAGGAACGTAGTATACCATATAAATTGAATAGAACGAACACGTGAGTGATCCACAAATGGATAACAAAAGATCTGAAGAACCTTAGAGGTAAAAACAGAGTGTGGTACAAAAGGTTTAGGAGTGGGAAAGTCTGTTTAGAACAGGAATTCGTACAACTGGTTAGAAATGTTAAAAAAGAGATAAGAAGGGCAAATAAAAATTATGAAGTTCGCTTAGCAGGGCAAGCAAAGACAAATCCTAAAGGGTTTTTCAGATATATCGAACAAGGATTATTGAAAGGATAGGTCCATTTATAACTGAGACAGGTCAGATAACGGATAATGACGAAGAGATGAGTAGTATTTTTAATCAATATTTTATGTATGTATTTACCAAAGAGGAACTTAACAATATGCCTTCAGCCGAACAAGTCTATGTGGGTGGGGGACGAGAACAGGTTGACTAGTTTAGCAGTTACCAGGGAGGATGTAATTAAACAAATAGTAAAACTCAAACCAAACACATCCCCAGGACCGGATGAAGTGTTTGTCAGGGTGCTTAAAGAATGCAAAGGAGATTTCCGAGCAACTGTCTATCATATTTAATAAATCAATAGAGTCAAACAGAGTGCCAGAGTCATGGAAGGTTGCTAATGTGGTACTAATTTTTAAGAAAGGAGATAGATCACTTGCATCAAACTATCGGCCAATTAGCCTAACGTCTATTGTGGAAAGTTACTTCAATCGATTATTGCAAACACAATTCGTCTTCATGATCTCGTGGTATCTGCTGGATCTCATGGTATCGTTCCTTTTTTACTTGGTGGGGTTGTATTTGTAAGCCGAAGCAGTAGAAAATCATTTTCCTAGTTTAAAATCCAATGTTTGTATTATGATTCTTTATATTTTTTTATTTGGGGATATTTTAATATATATATATCATTATTTAAACAAATATATTAAGTTATCTTGTATTCTACAAATAGAATATAGTTGTTAAAACTTCTCTGACTGAGTTTTATAATCAGAGAGATAGTTTTTGCAACTTTGTGATTGCCATCTTTATGGTTTCCATGCCCAATGTGCTAATAATTCTGTGTTGACAAAGGGTCCCAACTTATCCATCCAAGAAAGTTAAAAAATGTTAAACTTTGTGAACCCATCATTTCTATTTTTAATGTGTAGCATTTATATGAATAACAGAGATCATGGGTAGAAAAAAAATGAAATGTCAAATTTATTAACAAATTTATTAAAAAATAATTGGGTTTTCCAAAATTATACAACGAATTTTTACAATAACAGATTATATACAATATATGACACTAAAATAAGAATAACATGCTCGGTCAGGAATGTCATCCAAATATGCTAGTTCTACACGGACCTGCAGGACTTACAGTACCAGCAAATCACCAGTCACTAAACGGAACGGAACACGTTCTCCAAATGAACTTTTCTCAAGATAAATCTGACTAAAGAATGTTTGCTAAGTGAGGAGTTGAGGGTGTTCGCGTTCATTGATTGAGAAGTGGTCATGCCGATGATTGACTAGTTCCTTCATGATGAAAATGTATTTCAGTGATTTTTCGTTACATGGATCTTTCTTGGTGACAAAATATTCCACATGTCGGTTGGCTGAAGGTTGCTGGGGAGACTTATCTGGTACAGGAATCCGGCGTTGAATGCCATAGTATAAAGTGGAGAAGGGAGGCTTGAACAGCAGGTCATCATTCCCCGAAGAAGACGGCATACATGGGCCAAGTGAAAACATCTCAGGGAAACACTTCTCAGGAATTAACTGGCTGTCTTCCTCTTGTACGGGGCAGAAGGGTGGCGTTGCACAGAGATCTTCATAGAACTGCAGGACATCAATCCCTGTAGGAGATCTATCACTATTGCTTGTTGAACACTGGGCAGGAATTACCTGTTTATTGTCCTCGTGTACAGGAGAGATGGGTGGGGGTGTACTAACATGCAGTTCATCTTCAATGAACTTCATGTTATCAATTCCAACAGGAGACTTTACACTTTGGCCAGTAGAGCATCTGGTAGGAATCTCTTGTATGTCATCCTCGTACAATGTAAAGATAGGTGGCGAGGCACAGAGATCTTCCAGAAACTGTATGCAATCAAACCTTGTAGGAGACCCTACACTCTGACCAGTTAAACACTTGACAGGAATTGCCTGTTCGTATTCTTCGTGCAAAGGAGACATTGGAGGAGGTACATAGAAGGTTTGCAGGAGCTGCATGTCATCACATGATTTGCAGTATTTTTCTGTCATCTTCGTGCAAAGGAGACATTGGAGGCGGAACATGAAGGTCTTGCAGGAATTGTCGGCGATCACCTGAATATAGCCAAATGCGATGAGATGGAGAAACCTTGGTATGATTTTCCTGTCTGTCCACTTCGTGCAAAGGAGACATTGGAAACGGAACATAGAGGTCTTCCAGGAATGGTAGGTTTTCACCTGAAGTAGGCCAAACACGATAGAATGGTGAAACCTTGACAGGATTTTCCTGTCTTTCGTTCACTTGCAAAGGAGACAGTGGAGGCAGAACATAGAGGAGTTGCAGGAACTGTAGGTCATCACCTAAAGGTGGCCAACTCCGATGAGATGCACAATCCTTGGCTGGATTTTCGCGTCTGTCCTCGTGTAAAGGAGACATTGGAGGCAGTACATAAAGGTCTTGCAGGAACTGTAGGTCATCACGTGAAGTTGGATTAGCACGTTGGGATGGTGAAATTTTGGCAGGTTTTTCCTGTCTCTCCTCCTCGTGCAAAGGAGACATTGGTGGTGGTACATTAATTTCTTGCAGGAACTGTAGGTCATCACTTGAAGGTGACCAACCCCGATGTGATGCAGAAACCTTGGCAGGATTTTCCTGTCTCTCCTCCTCGTGCAAAGGAGACATTGGAGGCGGTACATAAATGTCTTGCAGGAACTGTAGGTAGTCACGTGAAATTGGACAAGCACGTTGGGATTGTGAAATTTTGGCAGGGTTTTCCTGTCTGTCCTCCTCGTGCAAAGGAGACATTAGAGGCGATATATAGAGGTTTTGCAGGAACTGTAGGCTATCATCTGAAGGTATCCAACCACGATGGGATGGTGAAACCTTGGCAGGATTTTCCTCTCTGTCCTCCTCGTGCAAAGGAGACATTGGAGGCGGTACATAGAGGTCTTGCAGGAACTGCAGGTCATCACCTGAAAGTTGCTAACCCCGATGACATGGAGAAACCTCGGCAAGATTTTCCTGTCTTTCCTGGTGCAAAGGAGACATTGGAGGTGGTACATAGAGCTCTTGCAGGAACTACACGTTTTCATGTGAAGTTGGCAAAACAAGATGGAATGGTAAAACCTTTCCAGGATTTTCCTGTTATTTGTTCTCTTGCAAAGGAGATATTGGAGGCGGTACATAAAGGTCTTGTAGGAATTGCAGTCCATCACCTGAAGGTAGCCAACCACGATGGGATGGTGAAACGGTGTCAGGATTTTTGTCTGTCCTCCTCGTGCAAAGGAGACATTTGAGCATCACCTGAAGTTGACCAACCACGATGAGCGTGTGAAGCGCTGGCCGGATTTTCGCGTCTGTCCTCGTACAAAGGAGACATTGGAGGTGGTATATAGAGGTCTTGCAGGAACTGTAGATCATCACTTGAAGGTGGCCAACCCCGATGAGATAGAGAAACCTTGTCAGGAATTTACTGTCTGTCCTCTTCGTGCAAAGGAAATATTGGAGGCTGTACGTGCAAAGTAAATATTGGAGGCTGTACATAAGTGTCTTGCAGGACCTGTTGTGTCATCAAATGAAGTGCAGTTTTTCTTTCTGTCTTCTTCGCGTAAAGGAGACATTGGAGGCGGTACATAGAGGTCTTGCAGGAACTGTAGGTCCTCACCTGAGGGAATCCAGCCACGATGGGATGGTGAAACCTTGTCAGGATTTTCCTGTCTGTCCTGTTCGTGCAAAGCAGATATTGTTGATGGCACATAGAGGTCTTGCAGGAACTGTAGGTTTTTACCTGAAGTTTGCCCAAGACAATGGAATTGTGAGACTTTGTTAGGATTTTCCTGTCTGTCGTTCTCGGGCAAAGGAGACATTGGAGGCAGTATATAGAGGTCCTGCAAGAACTGTAGGTCATCATTCCCTGAAGTTAACTGAACATGCTGGCTTTGCTGTGGCAACATATTATTTGAAGGAGACATGAGCACGGAGGCCAGCGAGGACGTGTGCCTCTTTTGCACATTTTTTTACATATGTAAAGTTCATGAGGCGATCAACAGCTTTCCGGCCCTTTCGTTCTAAGCTCTTATAACTCATCTGGACTTCGTCCTCTTCCACAGATGAGATGAGAGGTGGGTTATACAGGCCTTACTGAAACCACATATTGTGCACTGAAGAAGAAGGGACATTCAGGCTTTGAAGAGGTAGAATATTAAAGGAAGAAGACGGTGTTTTAAAGTTCATGAGACGATCAGGTGCACTCCTAATCCGTTCAAGCTTCTCGTACTTCAGAATTCGACCTTTGTTATCTTTCCAATTTTGATTCTTCAGGTGACAAATGTAGTGGGAGAATTCTAGCAGGCTTTATTCTTTTCTTTTTATGAATATTCAAATATATACTTTATTTTTATTTTTTGTTACTTGAATAATGTATTATTGTTATTTTATTATTTTGTGAGCTTCTTAGTGAGTTAGTTCTGAGTTAGTGGACTGTATATTCTAATTCAGCTTGCTAGAACTTATCTCACACAATGGGAGGGACAAATGCAACTTGCACCACCTTATGAAAATGGTGTAAGCTGTACTTGTGTACCTAATTGTTACAAACTATAAATTATAAATCATACCACATATGGTGGTCTGTTCTTATAGTATAATTTCTAAAGTATAATATACTGTTCTTATAGCTAATTTAATTATGTATACTACTCTATCTACTGTATTAAGGAACATGTAGGCCTTAGCTGATACTGTAGGTGGGGCCTGCTAAGGCTGGCATTCTCTTAACACTTGCTAAGGGTGTGACTATATGTCCTCAGTGTGCATAAAATGGCTGCCTGGGCATGCTAGTTGCTTGATATACACAGTTATATTGGGGGCCAGCTCTGCTTGACACAGTAACTTTCCTCACAATTACCGGTTTGTGATGTTTAGAATTAGTGGTTGTACATTAACATATAAAGTATATGTATGACATGAATAAGGGGGGTGTATAATGCTGAGTACGTACTTGTTTGGGATATAAATCCCACAGTATAACCGCCTAACCTATTTAAGGATAAAAATGGCCAAATTTATACAATAAATACTTGGTAAGACGAATACTCAGGTATTGCTGTGGTTGTTGAGAGGTTGTTGTGATTGTTGCTCGCTTGTTGACACGTAATCCAGGTGTCTTAACGAGTTTTACCGGCTTGTAAGGAGCCACCTCTACAGCGTGTGTTCTTTGTTATGATTCTGTGGTAGCGTACCTGACTACGCCTTCCTAGGGGAAACGTCCTAAAATATTTGGTGGTTTTATTTATGATTAAGGAATAGGGAGTTAAGCTATATTCCTGGAGTTGGAAATTATATTCAGTCCTAGTGAACATTTTTTTATTGAGTTTAAATACTAGACTGAGGTTTAAAAGAAATAAGAGTTTAATATATTGCATCTGTTGGTTGACGTCACGGAATATCTGTTCTCTGATTTCTTTATGGGGTAACTGTATTATTTTGTGTGTCAGATTTCCGACAAATGTCGACATCTCTTAAAGCGTCGCGTTTGGAGTGGGAGAAGTTGAACTCCATCTTCCGTTCCTTGTGAACACACAACTTGTTTGCAGCGCAACAACCTCGAATAATTGAACCGCTGTTGTGCTTCACTTTAGCTTCCATTCTTTCGAGACTCAGGAGACTGAAAGATGGGCATCGTTGTTGTTTTAGATTTAGCTACTCAGAACGAAGTGTCCATGTAGCATGGGCAAAGGTGAGCCCGTAATTGAGTTCGGTTAATCGCGATAACCTTGTTACTGTGATAAGTCTAAGTTTTAAAAGGGTCTAAGTTTTAAATGGAGGTGGGGATTCCTCTGTTTTCCCGGTTTATTTTTCGCTTCTGTTTTAGTGCACTGGTTTTAGTCTTGTTTTAATAACATTATCTTGGTGGCGGATGTAGATGCAGAATGCTCCCTAGTGAGTCCCACTCCTCAACGGTTTTTCTAATCCTTGTAGTCACAGTGGAATTTGCATCTAATGCAGCTGCTGTCTTTTGAATAATGTTGAGTTTGATGTGCAGGGCTTCAGTGGCCTCACATTCCTGTAAGTAGTGCAATAGTGGCGCCTCAGTGTTATATCGATAAGTGGTAGTACTTGCTTTAAGGTAATACCCGAACTTACGTCTATAGGTCTCGGTGGAGAGGAGGTAGGCATCGAGCACTGCTTGCTTCAGTTCCTGGTAGTCGGTTTCAGATGCTATAGTACTGAGAGTCACTGCAGCTCTACCTGTTAAATGAGACCTGACAAGCACAGACCATTAATCCTGTAGCTAGCTAAGTTGGGTAGCTAGAGCCTCAAATGAAGTAAAAAAGACATCTACTTCTGCCTCAACAAAAGATGGCATTAACTTAATTGCATGTAAAAGGTTAAAACGTACCGGAAGTTTAGCTTCAGCTTGTTGGCGCCGAGTGTGGTGTGTGGTTTCTAAGTCAAGTTCTTCCTTACGGTGGTCTAGAGCACTGGCGGCTTGCTTCTTATCGTGTTCACGTTGTATCTGCAGGTCGTGTTCTTTTAATTCAAGCTGTTTCCTCTCACGCTCACGTTGGAATTCAACCTGCTCTCTTTGTAGGGCAGCTAGTTCTTTCTGGAGCTGAAGAGCTTCCTTTTCACGCTCACGTTCTAAGGTAGCTTCACGTTCCTTCCTCTGGAGAGTTTCCTTTTCAAAGGCAGCTTGTTCACGTTCGGCGTTAGCGAGTTCTAGCTTCAATTTCATGGCTACCAAGGCGTTCTTGTCTGCAATTAATTAAGTAATGGTCATGAGATTCAGGAGTAATAGCATTATTGTCTAATAAGTGGTCCAAGATGAGGTTGTGCAAATCAGTTTAGTAGCTCTATGTGGGGCAGTAAGGTTGTACTCATTTACTAGAGTCAGCATCTCCGCCTTGGTGCACGAACTAGTGTGCTCACTTCATCGTTTGGATTCTGTCTAAATGTGGAAAGACGAAACATGGTGAATGATAGTAAATATATGCAAGAGAATACTCAGGTGGTTGTACCAAAATATGAAATGTCAGAGTGATAGGATGACGTAGCAACGGTAAACTATCCTGTTTGAACTTAATAGTTAAGGTTACAATTAACTTTAGTAAGTGATCAAAAATGAAACTAAGCGTTCCAAGGAAGTAGGGAATCTCGTATCCTGTTTGAACTTAATAGTCAAGGTTACAATTAACTTTAGTAAGTGATCAAAAATGAAACTAAGCGTTTCAAGGAAGTAGGGAATCTCGTACCCGGTACTTTATATGACGAGGATAAGGGCAAGAGGAATCCTACTTGAATGGTGAGACAGTTGTCTCGAAGGTAGTCCAAAAAAGTAGGGATTTCTTACCTTGTCTCTAATGACGAGAGCAAAGGTAAGAGGTTTTCTACTAAAACTAGATAGTACTTGCAGAATTAACAACCTTTGTGCTCAGGAAAAGAAAGTTAACTCCCTACCTGTGTAAGTACCATATCTCTGACCGACATGTAGGGATGCGAAGTTTCAAATAATGACGAGAACTGCTTGTAGGGGTCCCAACCTTACAGCATAGTCCATGCGAGAAGAACTTTGGCCCTCTATATCCTCCTGCGTTCGGGTTGCAAAGATGTGGATGTACTTGACCCGAAGACAGACCAAAGTACCAGGGTACCAAATGGGATGATCTGTCTGAATGAAAATTCTCCTGTAGTGACGAGAATAAGGTGGAAAGACAGGATATAGCAAAGATTATGGAACAACCAATCACGAGTATGACTGTGGCCACAAGACACCACGTAATCCAAAGTCATCCAACAATCATAAAATGCTACATCTGGAAAGTAAACAATATGAAGCATCATTAAAATTAGTCAAAGAATAAGAGTTCTGAAAAATTAAATTTGTAATAAAGCCAAGTACAGTTACCACAACTTTAAGTGAAGGGTCTAGAAGCATAACCTGAGCTAGGCTCCTAGGACAGGCTCCCAATTTGTGATGGTAACGTTGGTGGTCGTGCAGTCTCTGTAATGCCAGTCACAAAATATTAAAAAAAAAGTTAAACTGCAAAGGTGTCTTCACAGTGAGATAAACTGTAGGATAAAGCAGAGGGAAAAATATTTAAAAATACTTTACTTTAAAAATAAATTAAACAAATTACAAAAAATATCCAGGCTTGGCTTTGATACAAATTGTGCAAAACAAACAAGATGAACAATCAAATTTATGTTACGTTAAGGTACAAAATAAAATATGGTGCAGAATGCTGCTAGTTAGTCTGACTAAATCCGTTACCACACCGAGATGTGTCAATGGGTCTACTCAGTTGAGCACACAGGAGTAATCTGAATCTTGGAGAGCTTGGTAGCCCTATTTATACAGAATATCGGCCGGACAGATGACGCTGATGGCTTCTTTAACTATGAACCAGCTCACTTCAACTGCTTGTTTCGGAGGGCGTGGCCTCCCAGCGACCCAGGTGTGAGGTGGGGTGCCGGCCATGGTGAAGGGTGGTGGTACTGTCTAAATGTCTGGATGTAGTTGTTGTTCTTGACAGCAGTTCCTTATTACATAGACGTGAATGACTAGAATCGGTGATAAGGGAGCAGGCCGAATCTCTTACTAGAGAATTTACCGTGACAATTGGTATACATAACATATGTAAGTAGTGTGATAAAATCAATAACAGTATGGTGGGAGGAGGGGTGATGGTGAGTACAATGTTGGAGGAGAGAGGGAGGACTGGCTGGCTGAGTGTTGCAGTTCACACTCGCGGAGTTCTGAGTGTGTTATGGTGTGTGTGTATAGTGAGTAAATGTGGTGTAAATATGCATAAATGAACATGAAACATTGGCGTGAATGTTATATAAAGAACAAATAAAATGTATTTGCAACTGTGCGCCAAAAAATGGTGGGAGGAGGAGTGATGGCGAGTACGATGTTGGAGGAATGACGGAGGACTGGCTGGCTGGGTGTGGCAGCTCACACTCGTAGAGTTCTGAGTGTGTTTATGGTGTGTGTGTATATAGTGTGTGATACTGTACAGTGTGTAAATAGATTGTATTTATATACATAAATTAGCACGATACATTGGAAATATGTGCCAGATATGTGTACACATGTGTCATGCACGTGACACAGTGTCTTCGGACAGTACGGATGTTCTACTGCCATAATATAGTGTACGTGTTCATCATACATAGGATTGGCACATAAAAACAAATAAAATTTATTTGGAACTGTGCGCAAAAAAATGAACAAAAATATATTCGCGGCAGCACACGCATCCTGCCCCTGGTGCCCCTCTGGCTCTGGGAGTGTAAGCGAATGGGGAATTATGACGTCACATGCCAACTTACGGACTCCATAGCAGCCAAAGTAAGTACAATTTCGACTTTCAGTTACTTTACCCATACTCAGGGAAGGGGTTTTAACACTTTCAAAACAAAAAATAATTTTTTCCAGATAATTTATTTCCTGCACACTGGAGGGGGGGGGGGGGTCATATTTGGAAGCCGAGCAGTTGAGGGGTTATATAATGCTATAAATATAATTATACACACTATAATACTTGTTTGTACCAGCAACGGGGCACTCTGGTGTATTACTTTAAGAGCAGTGAGCTTTATACACGAGCTGTGTGTACGAGATCTGGTAACAAATTATGGGGGCCTGCAACCAGGGGACTGTTCCCACTTTATATAAAATAATTACTTATTAACTTGTCTTATGTACTTATATTTATAACTTGTATTAATTCAAACTTGCCTTCCTAGGTAACAGTGTGACCTAGAAATTATTGTGCCAAGTATTTCCGTAACAGCAAGTACTGTCCTCTGTGTTCCGTCTACTCTGCCAGTGTCAACCAACACACTTCACGATTTTGAGGTTAGTTTTATATTTGTTGCTTGTGCAGTTGGCCAGGCAGTGTTCAGTGTCGTTACAATTATAAGTAAATAATTAGTGAAGTGCCAAGTGTTAACCATGGAGAATCAAGTGGAGTTGTTGCTATCACAGTGTAAGTTTGAAGGGATTAAGAACCTGACAAAGTCTGCCTTGATTTGTATAGCAGGTAAACTAGAGTTAACCGCCAGTAATAAAATGGTTAAAGCACAGATAGTGAAAGTGATAATTACCCACTAAGTGGAAGATGGTAAACTAGGAGAAGAGGTCTTGGGAAATCTAACTGATGGGACAAGTGAGCAGCTAGCATTAAGACGTTTTGAGTTAGAATCTCAGCTTGAGTTTGCTAGGCTTGAGGCTCCGCAGAAAAAAATTAAATTTGAGGAAAACGCTCAACAGAGAGACATTGAGGCACAGAATGCTAGACTTGCAGATCAGTTGCAGTTAGATGCAGCTAAGCAGAAACAACTAGAAATACAACGACAAATGGCAGAGGACAATAATAGAGTAGAGACACAGAGACTTGCAGCTGGACATGGTAATACTAGCAATATTCAAAACAATACCAACCCTCAATCTAAGATAAATAAATATGTCGAGTTGCCCAAATTTAATGAGGAAGACCCTGAGGTTTTCTTTTCTCACTTTTCCAAGATTGAAGTCAGTATGGACTGGCCTATAGACCAGTGGGTAGCTATAATACAGAGTCAATTTAGGGGAAAGAGTCAAGAGGTATTCACATCTCTTCCTGATGCAAATAGCTTTGACTATCAATTTGTTAAGAAAAGCATCTTAAATACATGTCAGTTAAATGTCAGAGGCACATCGACAGAAATTCCGTAATTTAAAGAGGGCACATGAACAAACCATTGCTGATTTTACTAGGTTGAAAACTAACTATTGTGAGAGATGGCTCAAATCACTTTCTATTACAGAGTTTGAAACTCTTAAAAATCTTCTCATTACTGAAGAAGTTTATCTGGAAGAAGTCTTCCAGATAAAGTTTCTACCTATATGGCGTAACAGAAGAATACCACAGATATATACGAGCTCTCCAAGCTCGCTGATGAGCATGAATTGCTAACAAGGGCGCATGTCAAATAATTTTCACAGTTGAGTAAACTATAATGCTCATAAAAATATTTATCAGAACAAAACCAATACTAATTCTCCAGCTACTTCCTACTTCCTACTACAATTTAATTTTAGTTGAAGTATTTTCATGTTGTATTTTCATGTTATATTTCATGCAGTCAAAAAAATGAAATCAACCTTCAGTTAATTTCATTTTTTTCTTAGGGGACGGGAGGGATGTTACGAATCTTACTAGGATTCTAACATTACCCTTGATGCTTATATACTTTATTGTCTTGTTCTATAATTAATAGTTGATATTGTGGTAGGACGCCTGCCCTGGGAACCGACGCGCTTGGTCAGAGGCGTGGCAGTTTTGGTCGAGAGGAGACATGTTTTTAAGTTAAGTCCATGGTTATTGTTATTTTAGCTAAATACTCGGTTAATTCTCTGGTTAGATGATTGTGTATTATCCCAATTAATAATTCATGTGCTGGTGATATTGCTCATTGCTCAATAAGGATTTTTATTTATATTATTGCATGCTAAAGAATATTTCTGGCTATTATCTGTACCATTTAATTGTTATGTTTGTCACCCTTAGCGTAGATATATTGTTTTCCCAATTTATGCAGTGTTTTTCTTTTACCCCTAGACACCTGTTGGCAAGGCTGATATAATATATATTGATCACTGCGGGAAAAGAACCGTACTAAGTCTCAAGGGTTGTAACATCCTTCACCAGGAAGACAACCGCATGTTATAGCCATTGTGACACATTAGAGCAAAGGTCCACCAATAGAAAATATTGCTGATACCAAAAAAAATCCTATTAGAGCAATGTGGAGAGGAGGATGCTGATTGTATAATGGAGGGACTCCTCAATGATACTATGATCAAGAGATGGTGGAGCTTTAAATTATAATTTAATCAAATTTTAGGCTTGATTAAGCATCATAATTCAATCAAGTGCGTAAGAATTCCTTACGGACTTGGAATGTCCTGTGGTGAGGGATGGAATCAAGATGACAGGCATGAATGGGAGGTGAACTACTATCCCGCTCTGGCTCACTCTGGCTCCCAGGTGTTGAAAAAACATAGAAAATAACTCATAATAGTTGAAAACATGTAGAGCAAGAAGTAGTTATGTTAAGTTTGGAAGATGAATAAATAACAAAAAATATATACCTACATTATGTTATGTCTGGCAGGTATTGAATAAAGTATTAGGAGAGGTGAATATTCTATTTTCATTATCCTACTATGATAATCTCGGAGTCTGGTTTTTTTGCTGAGCTAAGGAGGGGTGACAGCCCCACAGGGAGCTGACCGAGATTACAGGGAGTTGAACGGCACACACAGCGCTCAGCACTAAATGGTTCAGTCTTATTCTCAATGCTTACTGTTTACATTTTGGTTGATGTAGGTCTTAGAGCGAGCAAGCCTTGAACTCAGTGATAATGAACAAGCTAATTTAAAATTATATATTTAATATCAAGACTACGATTTCCCACGTTACGCTAATTACTTTAAAGATGTAAAAAAAAAAAAACTTAAAAACTAGAAAATGATTACTACTACATTCAGTAAAACGCTTACTGACTTGACTAAGTGATGGTAAAAACTATTTTATCAAGTCGGACAAAGAACTTTAAACTAAAAAACTATTCTATCCCCATAGTCTGATACAGTCTTCAGTCCACTGCTCCTGCTTTACTGAGAGAGAGAGAGAGGGCTGCTAACCAGTAGGGGGGGGGGAGGGGGTTCCAGTGCATCCTATGCACCTATGTTTACAAAATATAACACCGCTCGCTCACGGCTCATTCAGGGTCCAAGGTGAAACACAGTCACTCAGGGTTCTGTGTTCAAGACATGAACTAATGACGTTCCTCTTATCGTATCTCTGATGTACGCCGCTGTGAGTGAGAGTCAACTCTTGTTAAGAGTTAGGTGGGTGGTGGTGGTGTCACTGAGTTTATTGAGTTATGCTATTTAATTGATTGGTGGATGCTATTTAGATGCTGGCCCTGATTTGATTTGATTTGATAGGCATGTAATTTGTATGTGGGGAATATGGCACACCTATGGGAGAGAGAACGGGGACTTTTAAACCTAGTCGCCCCAGGCAAAAACTTTTAAGAATGAATGAATGGCGCGTTTGAGGTGGAGTGGAGATCAGACCGGGTGTTTGCTGACGAGGTCTGCCATGTCAACGATTTGCTGAGACACGCTGTTTATGCTGGGTTGGAATGTATGTAGGACCTTTAAATTAGGCTTCCTAGATAACTTGATAGTGTAAACTTAAACGAAGATGATATATGCTTAATAATATTATTGAATTCGTGATAAAAAATGTAGACGGACTAACCCAAAACTCTACTTTTTTTTAAATTCTATTCGGATTAAGAAATGGTTCTCACAAGATGTTTTAAAACAAACAAAATCAAGTCAGACTGAGAACTTTAAACTAAAAACCCTTTTAACTGAACTAGAACAAGGTTTTCCTCATTCAGTAAACGCTTGCCGACTTTGACTTAGTTTACTGAGTGATGCTGGCACTGATTTTATTTTATTTGATAGAAAAAAAATTGAAGACTGGTAGACACCTTTTAATTTAAGATGTAAAAAAAATTTCCCTCATTCAGAAAATGCTTAATGACTTTGTCTGAGTTTACTGAATGATACTGGCACTGATTTGATATGACAGAAATAAAATTGAAGACTGGTGTACGATGAGGTTCGTTACTCAGACTCCAAGCACAATTAAAGATCTATATCTCAGACTATAGTC
Source organism: Procambarus clarkii (assembly GCF_040958095.1). Classification (NCBI taxonomy): domain Eukaryota; kingdom Metazoa; phylum Arthropoda; class Malacostraca; order Decapoda; family Cambaridae; genus Procambarus; species Procambarus clarkii. Next base: position 7,877,678 of record NC_091179.1, read on the forward strand.
ATTATTTGTTATGAATACAGAGACATGCGTGTAAGCCCCCACAACCTCGGAGAGGGCAAGTATACAGACCTGAGCGCTAGGTGTAGGGGGGAGAGGGGCTGGCCGGAGCGTGGTATGGTGGGAGGTATTGCCTCATTTAGCTTAGTTATGCGACAAACTTCACAGAGTTGACCTGCCCTCGAATGCTCGCTCCCCACCCCGGGCTATGTGGTCGACCCACTGGGGTGTGACACGGAGAACCTCATACTTATGTGGTGGTGGTGGTGGTATGTGGTCCACTATGCTCTCCTCGTTAGAGGCGAGGCTGGAGGGGGAGGGAGAGGGGTGGGCTTGACTGGGTATGGTTGAGCCTAATGTTGTCATTCACCGCAGTTGTGCCTCGACCTTCAAAGAGGTGACCCGCTATGTGCCCATGGGCCCATGTGGTCATGTAGTGAGTATGTGCCGCAGCTCCTTACCATTCTGGAAGCAAGGTGGGGGGAGTGAGGGGATAGACCCCCCCCCCACTCTGTTTACTAAACTAATACGGATCATGCTCACCCCTCATTTAATGCTGAGACCTCCTACCGTGAACCCCCCCTCCAGTCTGACATTAAAACTAATCACCTGCGGATAAAGACATCATAGACCCTCACCGCAAGCAGAGAATTGGTAAAATATATCCACTTCACTACATAAAACAGACATTTTGTTTAAAAAAATAACACGAGAATGTGAGAGCCACACTATTAGTCAAAGCTACCAACTAGCTCCCCTCTCTACTTCCCTCCCCCTTAACCTTCTTCACATAACATATCCTAATCGTCCATCTTTAAATCCCGATCTTTTAGGCTGGTCCATCCATGGGAGGGGGTCCCTTTCCATGCCCTCAACATACCCTTCTCGATCCTACATACAATTATTGTTATTAACTATTTATATATATAACTACTTACACTCTATGCTATCTACACTTTTATTTTCATATTACACACCTGCACATATGCTCAACATACCTACTGACACATACCCCTTTACCCTCTCTACACCCCCTCCCCCACCCACACACGGAGTCAGTGGAACACAGGATTCTACCTGAAGACTAGTGCCGCGCGGCCGGACGGCACGCGCCCACCCCCAGAACCCTTGAGGATTACAGCCACGTGCAACACCTGACCAGGGGGCCTAATTGGCTCACCTGCTCAGGTGTTGGGCACGGTTCTAATCCTCAACTTCACTACTTGCACCACTAAGTACACAGAACTCTCTGATCTTCCTGCACCACTAAGTACACAGAACTCTCTGATCTCCCTGCACCACCAGGTACACAGAACTCTCTGATCTCCCTGCACCACTAAGTACACAGAACTCTCTGATCTCCCTGCACCGCCAGGTACACAGAACTCTCTGATCTCCCTGCACCACTAAGTACACAGAACTCTCTGATCTCCCTGCACCACCAGGTACACAGAACTCTCTGATCTCCCTGCACCACCAGGTACACAGAACTCTCTGATCTCCCTGCACCACCAGGTACACAGAACTCTCTGATCTCCCTGCACCACCAGGTACACAGAACTCTCTGATCTCCCTGCACTACCAGGTACACAGAACTCTCTGATCTCCCTGCACCACCAGTTACACAGAACTCTCTGATCTCCCTGCACCACCAGGTACACAGAACTCTCTGATCTCCCTGCACCACCAGGTACACAGAACTCTCTGATCTCCCTGCACTACCAGGTACACAGAACTCTCTGATCTCCAAGCACCACCAGTTACACAGAACTCTCTGATCTCCCTGCACCACCAGGTACACAGAACTCTCTGATCTCCCTGCACTACCAGGTACACAGAACTCTCTGATCTCCCTGCACCACCAGGTACACAGAACTCTCTGATCTCCCTGCACCACCAGGTACACAGAACTCTCTGATCTCCCTGCACCACCAGGTACACAGAACTCTCTGATCTCCCTGCACCACCAGGTACACAGAACTCTCTGATCTCCCTGCACTACCAGGTACACAAAACTCTCTGATCTCCCTGCACCACCAGTTACACAGAACTCTCTGATCTCCCTGCACCACCAGGTACACAGAACTCTCTGATCTCCCTGCACCACCAGGTACACAGAACTCTCTGATCTCCCTGCACTACCAGGTACACAGAACTCTCTGATCTCCAAGCACCACCAGTTACACAGAACTCTCTGATCTCCCTGCACCACCAGGTACACAGAACTCTCTGATCTCCCTGCACTACCAGGTACACAGAACTCTCTGATCTCCCTGCACCACCAGGTACACAGAACTCTCTGATCTCCCTGCACCACCAGGTACACAGAACTCTCTGATCTCCCTGCACTACCAGGTACCAATCACACACAAACTGGAACTGCCAAGATCTTGCACCATTGCTCTAGACATTTTTGAACAACAACAACACAACATGCATAGACACACACACACACATATACACACACACTCCTACATATACACTGAGTATATGTAAGAGTAAGGGGAGACATGATAACCACCTACAAAATTCTAGGGGGAATTGGCAAAGACAAACTCTTTAGCACGAGAGGAAGGGGACAAGGGGACACGGGTGGAAACTTAGTACCCAGATAAGCCACAGAGACATTAGAAAGAACTTTTTCAGTGTCAGAGTAGTTAACAAATGGAATGCATTAGGCAGTGATGTGGTGGAGGTTGACTCCATACACAGTTTCAAATGTAGATATGATAGAGTTCAGTAGGCTCAAGAATCTGTACGCCAGGTGATTGACAGTTATGATGCGGGACCAAAGAGCAGAGCTCAACCCCCGCAAGCACAACTAAGTGAACTAGGTGAATACACACGCACATATACACACACACGCACACATGCACATATATACACTCACGCACTTATACACACGACCAGAGATTACAATGGGCCTGATAGCTGAGTGAATAGCGCTCTGGACTCGTAATCCTAGAGCCCGGGTACGATCCCCGGTGATGGCAGAATCAAATGGGCAGAGTTTCTTTAACCCTGATGCTCCTATTACCTAGCAGTATATAGGTACCTGGAAGTTAGACAGCTGTTAAGGGCAGCTTTTTGTGTGTGTATACTCACCTATTTGTGCTTTTGTGCTTGCGGGGGTTGAGCTCTGGCTCTTTGGTACCGCCTCTCAACTGTCAATCAACTGGTGTACAGATTCCTGATCCTACTGGGCTCTGTCATATTTACATTTGAAACTGTGTGTGTGTGTGTGTGTCTGTGTGTGTGTGTGTGTGTGTGTGTGTGTGTGTGTGTGTGTGTACTCACCTAGTTGTCTCCTAGTTGTGCTTGCGGGGGTTGAGCTCTGGCTCTTTGGTCCCGCCTCTCAACCGTCAATCAACAGGTGTACAGGTTCCTGAGCCTATTGGGCTCTATCATATCTACACTTGAAACTGTGTATGGAGTCAGCCTCCACCACATTGCTTCCTAATGCATTCCATTTGTCAACCACTCTCACACTAAAAAAGTTCTTTCTTATATCTCTGTGGCTCATTTGGGCACTCAGTTTCCACCTGTGTCCCCTAGTGCGTGTGCCCCTTGTGTTAAATAGCCTAGTGTGTGTATGTGTGTGTATGTGTGTGTGTAGGTGTGTGTATGTGTGTGTATGTGTGTGTATGTGTGTGTGTGTGTGTGTAGGTGTGTGTATGTGTGTGTATGTGTGTGTGTAGGTGTGTGTATGTGTGTAGTTGTGTGTAGGTGTGTGTATGTGTGTGTATGTGTGTGTAGGTGTGTGTATGTGTGTGTGTAGGTGTGTGTATGTGTGTATGTGTGTGTAGGTGTGTGTATGTGTGTGTATGTGTGTGTATGTGTGTATGTGTGTGTATGTGTGTATGTATGTATGTATGTATGTATGTATGTATGTATGTATGTATGTATGTATGTATGTATGTATGTATGTATGTATGTATGTATGTATGTATGTATGTATGTGTGTGTGTATGTATGTATGTGTGTGTATGTATGTGTGTGTATGTATGTGTGTGTATGTATGTATGTATGTATGTATGTGTGTATTGTTGGGGTTTCTTCTTCTCTACCCTTACTCTGGGGTGAGCAATAGTTATGCTCGAGGTCGCTCACAGTAGCCCTGCGGGTCTTCACTCGATCCTCACGGCGCCACTGCACGCCAGGAGAGTCACCCAGTCAATCTCAACGGCCTCTGATTAAGAAAGAGTGGGAACACGACTCGTTCACTTGACTGTCATGTGCCCTCCCCAACAATAGGGCTCTACGGTTAACCACAAGGTCGCCAACTGGTGTTTTAGGTGGCCAGTAACACCATCAGTGGACTGGTGGAATTAGTGGTAGCCTTGGCAAGGTCACACTCCAAAAGATCAGGAATCAGGCAGGCACTTATTGTTATCACTCTATGCTTTCAGTATAATATAGCCACAAGATCAATGGAGGAGATGATAAAAACACAAAGATAGTTTTGTATTTTACTTAAAATGTATGAAAGATGTCACAAGGCCAAACAATAATAAATCAACCAACTGATCCTGATGTGGCCGTAATTCCCACGGTTAGTATGCGATCACTAAGTGGCAACACCTCCCCTCCTTGTCAAATGTCAAGAACAGCTGATCGCCTGGCTCCCGCGCGCGAAAGCTTTTGCTTGTTTCCTAGATTCACGCGCGCTGTTTCTTTAAGTTCTCCAATATTACTATAAACTGGCACACTCGTTATTGGCACAATAGCACATATCACTTAGTTACACTATACTCAGGCTCAAACAGTCTTTTCTACAATCAATGCTATAATGACTCACTGAAATGGTTTTCCTTGCCCTTCATTCAATGACATATTATAAAGTATTAAACACTGGAGTTTTCAGTACTTTCTCTCGTGGGCGATAACGCAATAATTCACTGTACTCACAAATGATTAATCACTGAATGAACATAGACATTTATAGTGTATATAAATCAAACATCAATACATGGAAAATAAATAGTTTCTGGGCACGTAGCCTAACTTCCAAATACTGGCATAATATTATATATAATTTATCACTATATGTTCACATCAAAATCTGTAGAAAGATATACAATACACAGTAAATTTATCACTTGTTCCTGGTGCCTGTACACACCAATAATCAACATGAATATTACAAGTACTCTTGATAGTACTACACGGCAAACTGGTGCCTTACTGTGACACGGGTGAGACACTCTGACACTAAAAAAGTTCTTTCTAATATCTCTGTGGCTCATTTGGGCACTCAGTTTCCACCTGTGTCCCCTTGTGCGTGTTCCCCTTGTGTTAAATAGACTGTCTTTATCTACCCTATCAATCCCCTTCAGAATCTTGAATGTGGTGATCATGTCCCCCCTAACTCTTCTGTCTTCCAGCGAAGTGAGGTTTAATTCCCGTAGTCTCTTCTCGTAGCTCATACCTCTCAGCTCGGGTACTAGTCTGGTGGCAAACCTTTTCCAGTTTAGTCTTATCCTTGACTAGATATGGACTCCATGCTGGCGCTGCATACTCCAGGATTGGCCTGACATATGTGGTATACAAAGTTCTGAATGATTCTTTACACAAGTTTCTGAATGCAGTTCGTATGTTGGCCAGCCTGGCATATGCCGCTGATGTTATCCGCTTGATATGTGCTGCAGGAGACAGGTCTGGCGTGATATCAACCCCCAAGTCTTTTTCCTTCTCTGACTCCTGAAGAATTTCCTCTCCCAGATGATACCTTGTATCTGGCCTCCTGCTCCCTACACCTATCTTCATTACATTACATTTGGTTGGGTTAAACTCTAACAACCATTTGTTCGACCATTCCTTCAGCTTGTCTAGGTCTTCTTGAAGCCTCAAACAGTCCTCTTCTGTTTTAATCCTTCTCATAATTTTAGCATCGTCCGCAAACATTGAGAGAAATGAATCGATACCCTCCGGGAGATCATTTACATATATCAGAAACAAGATAGGACCGAGTACAGAGCCCTGTGGGACTCCACTGGTGACTTCACGCCAATCGGAGGTCTCACCCCTCTCCGTAACTCTCTGCTTCCTATTGCTTAGATACTCCCTTATCCACTGGAGCACCTTACCAGCTACACCTGCCTGTCTCTCCAGCTTATGTACCAGCCTCTTATGCGGTACTGTGTCAAAGGCTTTCCGACAATCCAAGAAAATGCAATCCGCCCAGCCCTCTCTTTCTTGCTTAATCCGTGTCACCTGATCGTAGAATTCTATCAAGCCTATATGTGTGTGTGTGTGTGTGTGTGTGAGTGTGTGTGTGTGTGTGTGTGTGTGTGTGTGTGTGTGTGTGTGTGTGTGTGTGTGTGTGTGTGTGTGTGTGTGTGTGTGTGTGTGTGTGTGTGTGTGTGTGTGTGTGTGTGTGTATGTGTGTGTGTGTGTGTGTGTGTGTGTGTGTGTATGTGTGTGTGTGTGTGTGTGCACTCACCTAGTTGTGCTTGCGGGGGTTGAGCTCTGGCTCTTTGGTCCCGCCTCTCAACTGTCAATCAACAGGTGTACATTTTCCTGAGCCTATTGGGCTCTATCATATCTACACTTGAAACTGTGTATGGAGTCAGCCTCCACCACATCACTTCCTAATGCATTCCATTTGTCAACCACTCTGACACTAAAAAAGTTCTTTCTAATATCTCTGTGGTTAATTTGGGCACTCAGTTTCCACCTGTGTCCCCTAGTGCATGTGCCCTTGTGTTAAACAGCCTGTCTTTATCAACCCTGTCGATTCCCTTGAGGATCTTGAATGTGGTGATCATGTCCCCCCTAACTCTTCTGTCTTCCAACGAAGTGAGGTTTAATTCCCGTAGTCTCTCCTCGTAGCTCATACCTCTCAGCTTGAGTACTAGTCTGGTGGCAAACCATTGAACCTTTTCCATTTTAGTCTTATGCTTGACTAGATATAGACTCCATGCTGGTGTCGCATACTCCAGGATTGATCTGACATATGTGGTATATAATGTTCTGAAAGATTCCTTACACAAATTTCTAAATGCCGTTCTTATGTTAGCCAAATATGTATATGTGTGTGTGTGTGTGTGTGTGTGTGTGTGTGTGTGTGTGTGTGTGTGTGTGTGTGTGTGTGTGTGTGTGTGTGTGTGTGTGTGTGTGTGTGTGTGTGTGTGTGTGTGTGTCTGTGTGTCTGTGTGTGTGTGTGTGTGTGTGTGTGTGTGTGTGTGTGTGTGTGTGTGTGTGTGTGTGTGTGTGTGTGTGTGTGTGTGTGTGTGTGTGTGTGTGTGTGTGTGTGTGTGTGTGTGTTTGTATGTGTGTGTGTGTGTGTGTGTGTGTGTGTGTGTGTGTGTGTGTGTGTGTGTGTGTGTGTGTGTGTGTGTGTGTGTGTGTGTGTGTGTGTGTGTGTGTGTGTGTGTGTGTGCGTGTGTACTCACCTAGTTGTACTCACCTAGTTGTGTGTGCGTGTGAGTGTGTGTGTGTGTTGTGTGTGTTTTCACCTAGTTGTTCTCAGCTAGCTGTGCTTGCGGGGGTTGAGCTCTGCTCTTTCGGCCCACCTCTCATCTGTTAATCAACTGTTACTAACTACTAACTTTTTTTTCCACACACGCCAAAGAAAGCAGCCCGTAACAGCTGTCTAACTTACAGGTAACTATTTACTGCTAGGTAACAGTAACAGGGCGAAAGAAACTCTGCCCATCTATTTCCGCTTGCGCCGGGAATCGATTCCCGAACCACAGGAATACGTATCCAGCGTGCTGTATGCTCAGCCACCAGCTCCCTCTCACATACACACACCCTGTGTGTGTGTGTGTGTGTGTGTGTGTGTGTGTACTCACCTAGTTGTGCTTGCGGGGGTTGAGCTCTGCCTCTTTGGTCCCGCCTCTCAACTGTCAATCAACAGGTACTCACCTAGTTCACCTAGTTGTACTCACCTAGTTGTGTTTGCGGGGGTTGAGCTCTGGCTCTTTGGTCCCGCCTCTCAACCGTCAATCAACAGGTGTACAGATTCCTGAGCCTATTGGGCTCTATCATATCTACACTTGAAACTGTGTATGGAGTCAGCCTCCACCACATCACCCCCTAATGCATTTCACTTGTCAACCACTCTGACACTAAAAAAGTTCTTTCTAATATCTCTGTGGCTCATTTGGGCACTCAGTTTCCACCTGTGTCCCCTAGTGCGTGTGCCCCTTGTGTTAAACAGCCTGTCTTTATCAACCCTGTCAATTCCCTTGAGGATCTTGAATGTGGTGATCATGTCCCCCCTAACTCTTCTGTCATCCAACGAAGTGAGGTTTAATTCCCGTAGTCTCTCCTCGTAGCTCATACCTCTCAGCTCGGGTACTAGTCTGGTGGCAAACCTTTGAACCTTTTCCATTTTAGTCTTATGCTTGACTAGATATGGACTCCATGCTGGTGCCGCATACTCCAGGATTGGTCTGACATATGTGGTATATAATGTTCTGAAAGATTCCTTACACAAGTTTCTAAAGGCCGTTCTTATGTTAGCCAACCTGGCATATGCTGCTGCTGTTATCCTCTTGATATGAGCATCAGGGGACAGGTCTGGCGTGATATCAACCCCCAGGTCTTTCTCTCTCTCGGACTCTTGAAGTATTTCATCTCCCAAGTGATACCTTGTGTCTCGTCTCCTGCTTCCTACCCCTATCTTCATTACATTACATTTGCTTGGATTAAAATCTAACAGCCATTTGTTCGACCATTCCTGCAGCTTGTCCAGGTCTTCTTGAAGCCTCAAGCTGTCCTCCTCTGTCTTAATCCTTCTCATAATTTTGGCGTCGTCAGCAAACATTGAGAGGAATGAGTCTATACCCTCTGGGAGATAATTTACGTATATCAGAAACAGGATAGGTCCAAGTACAGAGCCCTGTGGGACTCCACTGGTGACTTCACGCCAGTCTGAGGTCTCACCCCTCACTGTAACTCTCTGCTTCATATTGTTTAGGTACTCCCTTATCCACTGGAGCGCCCTACCAGTTACTCCTGCCTGTTTCTCTAGCTTATGCATCAACATTTTATGGGGTACTTTGTCAAAGGCTTTCCGACAGTCCAAAAAAATGCAGTCCGCCCACCCTTCTCTTTCTTGTTTAATCTTTGTCACCTGATCGTAGAATTCTATCAATCCTGTAAGGCAAGATTTACCCTCCCTGAACCCATGTTGATGGGTTGTCACGAAGTTTCTTCTCTCCAGATGTGTTACTAGGTTT
>NC_091179.1:7894362-8104664 GCF_040958095.1 Procambarus clarkii
GTAAAGCTGCCTTCCAGTTGGGTGGGTGTGTAACACATGACGGTAAAGCTGCCGCCCAGTTGGGTGGGTGTGGAGCACATGACTCTAAACCTGCCACCTAGTTGGGTGGGTGTGGAGCACATGACTGTTAAGCTGCCGCCCAGTTGGGTGGGTGTGGAACATATGACTGTTAAGCTGCCGCCCAGTTGGGTGGGTGTGGAACAAGACTAGTTACTGTGTGACTCACCATAGATGTTAAGTGCCTTGTATAGTGACTGTTGTGAGTCAACAACAGGAGGTGTGGAGCACATGACTGTTAAGCTGCCGCCCAGTTGGGTGGGTGTGGAACATATGACTGTTAAGCTGCCGCCCAGTTGGGTGGGTGTGGAACAAGACTAGTTACTGTGTGACTCACCATAGATGTTAAGTGCCTTGTATAGTGACTGTTGTGAGTCTCTTGTTGAATCACTTGTGATATAAAAAGATTATCGGTGTGTATATGTATTTGTGTAAATGATTGTATATAATATGTATACGTATATATGGCATTAACAATTGTGTAACTAGCTTCAAATGATTGTCACTTGCTTAGCTAAATGAACTATGGGGTTCAGTTTCTTAACCCATTATGTGCCTCTATAACCCTTCCCGCAACCGCCCACGGGTTGGGTATGGGGTGCATAATAAAAAAGAAATTGAATTTCTACAGGAGTTGATGTAAGTTTTAAACATCTCTCATAAAATACAATCACCTGCCGTGACCAGGATTCGAACCTGGGTTATTGCGGCCACAACGCAATGTACTAACCACTATACGATCACGGCCACCGTGGGTGTGCATGTAGAGATGGGTGGTTGGTTGTAATTGACGAGAGTAGACCACTCTCTCTTTCTCCCTCCCTCCCCCCCCCTCCTACATACCTTTAGTATGTGTATCCTGGTCTCTGCACAAAGTTCTTACCAAAAAAATAAATGAACAAACCAACGTAAACTATCTAACCCAACTTATCCATATACAGAAAACGTGGATATGTGAGACCCGCTACTGTTCATTGAAATTCGTCCGTTAGGGGACCACAAGACACAAAGCGAGACGTGCAAGGTGAGAGGCCGGGTTGCATAAACAACATGAGGTCAACGTAAGGACTATCCTCAGGAATATGACAACAGAATTATTCATAACTCCATACATACCGTGCCTGTAAGGTCGCCCTCGCCTCCTATAACTCTGAGATGTTGGGGTTCACTGTATGTTTGGGTATTATGGATGGCTGGAGGGAAGATGAGGGAGAGAGAGAGATGGAGAAATGGAAGGAGAGAAAGCCAAACAGACAGTCAAGTAATCAACCACACACTGCTAGGCCTCGAGAAAGGTGAATGTCGTTTCTACCTTCATGAGCACACTTATGGACTGTCAGCTCCAACAACGTCATTAAATAGGTATGACAACATGTCTTTCCAAGCACCTGACATTGTACAGACAACAACGTCACGTTAAACAAGGTGTAATCTCTACCCCACAACCACATTATTGCCAGAGATATTCTCATCATCGTCAGAGATATTCTCATCATTTTCATCCTCACGCTCACATTCCCAGAACACAATGCAACACACAATATATATATATATATATATATATATATATATATATATATATATATATATATATATATATATATATATATATATATATATATATATATATATATATATAAACATATATATATATATATATATATATATATATATATATATATATATATATATATATATATATATGCAGAATAACCACATATGAAAAATAGAAAATGCTTAACGCGTTTTCGGCTAATTCGCCTTCATCAGAGCAAAGTAGAATCACGTTAAATCCAGTGTAATTGGCCTGTTATGTTGGACATTGTCTTCTGTGTTGGCATCGATATGTTCTTGTCTTGTCCTTACTCTCATGGTGGGTAGAGTAAATAGTTCCGTGATTTGGGTGTTCATGGTAGGTCGCTCTATTCTTATGTGAATTGCCTCAAGAATTTGTAATCTTCTTGAATCTTGGGTTTTGTCTATTATGCAAATATTCTTGTTCAACATTTCTCTTGTTAGAGTAATGTCATGGGCTTGTCTCATGTGATTCCTAGGGGCACCAGATTGAAGATGGCATGTCAAACGCCTCGTCAGCTTGTTTCAACTTTGCTCTGATGAAGGCGAATTAGCCGAAAACGCGTTAAGCATTTTCTATTTTTCATATGTGGTTATTCTGCATACTTGGATCAGTGTTTTTGTGATCATTGTTGCATATATATATATATATATATATATATATATATATATATATATATATATATATATATATATATATATATATATATATATATATATATATATATATATATATATATATATATATATATATATATATATATATATATATATATATATGTTTCATTGAATATGACCGCATATTCTGTATTTATTATTTTCTGGTTTAGGGCTTCTATCCCTCTAACTATTTTCTTAGCATCAGGGCTTAATTGAAATAGGAGTTCTCCAAAACTCATTTTCGTACTTTTAAGGTGAAGAAAAGAAGTGATTTACTATAGAGTGTATTACACTTATTTGTATAATTTGCACGACGTTTCGAACCTCCATGGTTCATTCTCAATTGAACAGATCTTACAATACTAGTTGATTTTATACCCGCATTAGGTCAGGTGATAATACAATGAAGGTGAAAACATGGGGGGATACATAAGGGATAAACATAGGGGCTGCAGAAGGCTTATTGGCCCATACGAGGCATCTCCTATCTAAACACAAAGATTAATCCAGTGTAATTGGCCTGTTATGTTGGACATTGTCTTCTGTGTTGGCATCGATATGTTCTTGTCTTGTCCTTACTCTCATGGTGGGTAGAGTAAATAGTTCCGTGATTTGGGTGTTCATGGTAGGTCGCTCTATTCTTATGTGAATTGCCTCAAGAATTTGTAATCTTCTTGAATCTTGGGTTTTGTCTATTATGCAAATATTCTTGTTCAACATTTCTCTTGTTAGAGTAATGTCATGGGCTTGTCTCATGTGATTCCTAGGGGCACCAGATTGAAGATGGCATGTCAAACGCCTCGTCAGCTTGGTCGACGTCATACCTATGTACTTACATTGAAGGTTACATCCTTCGTGGGGGCAAGTGTACATGTATACAACGCTTGACTGCTGTAGAGGGTTCTCCGTCGGCTTCGGGCTGTTTTTGATAAGGAGTTCGGAAGTCTTCTTGGTTTTGTAGAATATTATCAGGTTTATGTTTTGGTTAGGAGTAGTGCTTTTTACTCCTTTACGGATTATTTCTTTCATTATTCTTTCCTCTTTTATATGTTCACTGTGCATGGTTGATTTGTAATATAATTTTATTGGGGGTGTTGTGGTTTCTGTTCTAGGTTCTGAATTATACCAACGGTCCAAGTGTCTTCTTATAGCAGCGTTTATTTCCGCGTTGCTATATCCGTTGTTCACCAATACCTGAGTTACTCTTTCAAACTCTCTACTCACGTTGCTCCATTCAGAGCAGTGGGTAAGCGCTCGACGAATATAAGCATTGAGAACACTGGCTTTGTATCTTTGGGGGCACTCACTTCTACCGTTCAGGCATAATCCTATGTTGGTGGGCTTGGTATATACGTTGGTGCTTAAAGAGGTTCCTGTTTTTGTTATTAGTACACCCAAGAATGGCAGACTGTTATTTTCACTATTTTCATGTGTAAATCGGAGTACTGACTCTCTCTCTAGGTGTCTTTTTAGGTCAATTAGTTCATCTGAGTCTTTTACTATTACGAATATGTCATCTACATAACGGCAGTATACAGTTGGTTTTTGTCTGCTACTGAAGACCCTATCTTCGATGGTTCCCATATAAAAATTAGCAAATAAAACTCCTAAGGGGGAGCCCATTGCTACTCCGTCTATTTGTAAATACATGTCTCCTTGTGGACTGATGAAAGGGGCTTCCTTTGTACATGCTTCGAGAAGACTTTTCAAGTGTGGCTCAGGTATGTCTAATTTGGGGGTGCTCTCGTCTCTGTATACTCTGTCCAGTATCATTCCTATGGTTGTGTCGACTGGGACGTTGGTAAAAAGGGATTCAACGTCCAGGGAAGCGATGATTCCATCGGGCTGGGTAGATTTGATCAATTCTAGGAAATCTGCTGATGATTGTAGACTAAACTTACTTGGAGTGTATGGAGTTAGGAGTTCATTGAGTTTCTTTGCCAAGCGAAAAGTAAACAAAACAATTACAGCAATCAACGCAAAAAAAGGTAGTGTGCATTTCAATAAACTTCAAGGCGACTATGGCTTAGGATATGCCTACGGCAATGTTAAGACGCATAAACCAGGTAACCCACTACTCCCTATAATCAGCCAAATACCAACCCCAACTTATCACCTGGCAAAGAAACTCAATGAACTCAATATATATATATATATATATATATATATATATATATATATATATGTATATATATATATATATATATATATATATATATATATATATATATATATATATATATATACATATATATACATATATATATATATATATATATATATATATATATATATATATATATATATATATATATATATATATATATATATATATATATATATATATATATATATATATGTCGTACCTAGTAGCCAGAACTCACTTCTCAGCCTACTATGCAAGGCCCGATTTGCCTAATAAGCCAAGTTTTGGCTAATAAGCCAAAAAGTGAGTTCTGGCTACTAGGTACGACATATATATATATATATATATATATATATATATATATATATATATATATATATATATATATATATATATGTATGTCGTACCTAGTAGCCAGAACGCACTTCTCAGCCTACAATTCAGGGCCCGATTTGCCTAATAAGCCAAGTTTTCCTGAATTAATATATTTTCTCAAATTTTTTTCTTATGAAATGATAAAGCTACCCATTTCATTATGTATGAGGTCAATTTTTTTTTATTGGAGTTAAAATTAACATAGATATATGACCGAACCTAACCAACCCTACCTAACCTAACCTAACCTATCTTTATAGGTTAGGTTTGGTTAGGTAGCCGAAAAAGTTAGGTTAGGTTAGGTTACGTAGGTTAGGTAGTCGAAAAACAATTAATTCATGAAAACTTGGCTTATTAGGCAAATCGGGCCTTGCATAGTAGGCTGAGAAGTGCGTTCTGGCTGCTAGGTACGACATATATATATATATATATATATATATATATATATATATATATATATATATATATATATATATATATATATATATATATGTCGTACCTAGTAACCAGAATGCACTTCTCAGCCTACTATGCAAGGCCCGATTTGCCTAATAAGCCAAGTTTTCCTGTATTAATATATTTGCTCTAATTTTTTTCTGATGAAATGATAAAGCTACCCATTTCATTATGTATGAGGTCAATTTTTTTTAATTGGAGTTAAAATTAACGTCGATATATGACCGAACCTAACCAACCCTACCTAACCTAACCTATCTTTATAGGTTAGGTTAGGTTAGGTAGCGAAAAAGTTGGGTTAGGTTAGGTTAGGTAGGTTAGGTAGTCGAAAAACAATTAATTGATGAAAACATGACTTATTAGGCTTATCGGGCCTTGCATAGTAGGCTGAGAAGTGCGTTCTGGCTACTAGGTACGACATATATATATATATATATATATATATATATATATATATATATATATATATATATATATATATATATATATATATATATATATATATATATATATATATATATATATATATATATATATATATATATATATATATGTACTTAGTAGCCACAATGCACTTCTCGGCCTACTATGCAAGACCCAATTTGCCTAATAAGTCAAGTTTTTTTTAATTAATATCTTTTTCAAATTTATAAAATAAAATTTTATGAAATAATAAAGCTATTCATTTCATGATGTATGAGTTAATTTTGTTTAATTTGACTTAAAACTAATGTAGATATATGACCGAATCTTACCAAGCCTACCTAACTTAACCTACCCTATTCTAACCTAACCTAAACTAACATAACTATGTCAATAATTTATGTTTTTAATATAATATAATAATAATTATTCAAATAAACCAACTGGAAATTTGTTTTTGAAAATAAAGACAATTACTCGGCCTATTAGGCAAATCGGGCTTTGCATAGTAGGTTGAGAAGTGCTTCATGCTGGGGCCTCATACTCCAGGATTGGTGTTACATATGTGATATACACAGTTCTGAAGGAATCCGTACACAAGTTTATGAATGCAGTTCTAATGTTAGCCAGCCTTGCATACACCGCTGATATTATTAATTTGATGTAGGCTTCAGGAGACAGGTTTGGCATGATTTCACCTCCTAGATCTTTCTCTCTGTCCATTTCATGTAGGACTTCATCTCTCATTTGGTATCATGTGTCTGGCCTCATATTTCCTCCGTCTAATTTCATTACCTTACGTTGACTTAGGTTGTACTTTAGAACTCATTTGTTGGACCATTCCATCAGTTTATCTAGGTCAAATTGTAGCTTCATGTGGGGTAACCCTAGCAGGCATTATTTGCTTTTTAGTGAATATTTATTTTGTAATATTTATTTGATTATTTTTTAGTTTACTGCAATTTTCAGTTATGATTATAAGTGGGTTGTTCAACCTGCCAGGTTTTAGCCGGCTACACATAGTTGGGTTGGATATGTACAACTTATGCCACAATTAGTGGTTTATAATAAGCTATTCACAGTTACCTTTTATTCATATAAATTATACCAGATATGGTGGTAAATAAACTACATTGGTTAGTACTACTCTATCTTATAATTATATTAGTATACAACTTAAAGGGAGCCTCAACTGTGTGGTTGATATGGCCTGATAGACAGTTCCTTCATCAAATTAGGGTGTGGCACATGTAGTCTAGCTGTGCCATGTAATGCTGGCTGACACTGTGAGGCAGCTGCTGGGGAACTCAAAACAAGGAAAAATCACAGGTTATAGGTGGCCAGTTGGTCTATTATCTCCATATCACAAGTTAACCTATAAAAGAATGGGCTTTAATAATGGCTCCATTAACATATAAAGTACAGGTGTGACATGAATTAAATGGGGGTGTGTTGCTGAGTAAAACACTATTCACTTTGTTGGTGGTTAAGCCCCACTTCATAACTGCCAAAACCTATCTAAACAGTTAATGGCCAAGAACGATTATATTATTACCGATTATAAATAATCGGTAAGACGAATACTCAGCTGTCTCAGTTTTGTAGAGGTTCCTGTGGCAGGACTACGATAGAATAACCTATCGTGTGTGAAGCATGTTGCAAAATCTCTGGGAGCACTATGTCTCGTGTGTCGTGATTTTGCATTTTTTCCGAGACAATGACACCGCCTTCCCAAGGCGGTGTTCCAATAATATTTGATTCCAATACTCTGTCAATATTCTAGGTTTATTTAACAATAGCAAGGGAGCCTGTGGTTTTATGGTATAATTATCTAAGAACCAGTCATAGTGAATACTATTTTAATAAGTTTAAACACTAGACTGTGGTTTAAGGAATAACTGTGGAGTTTAAATATACATGATGTGTAAATATGGGTTTGCTGTGATGATGTCCCAGAATCTCCAATTTTCCTTAGCTTTGTTAATGGCTAACTATACTATGTTAACATGTGTGTCGGATTTCAGACATAATTCCGGGGGCGAGAAATATGGGTCGAAGTTCAAGGGTTAGGACTGCGACCATTTTATTCCTCGACCTCTGAATTATAAAGTTGCTTTAATTTGAGCTTGCACTGTCGTGCACCAGTCCTTTCTGGACGTATGTCCCGTACTGGCGCTTCGGGGGATAGAAGTCTTTGAATGTCTTCCTTTCCTGCCAGTTCTAAAGGAACTAATTTTTCTAATGTTTTGAGAGTTGTGTTGGCTTGGTACTTTACTTTCACCATTCTCAAGATGTCCTGGCGGTCTGGATAATTGGCCTATAGGCCACTCTCAGCGTGGCCCATCACTGTCCATAAGAACTATGCCACCAAGATTCAAGGTAATTTTGTTGTAGGAACTGTTGGCCCCGTAATGATACTCCCTCAGAGCAGTTTGGTATTCTCGAGTCCATACATCATTCAACCGACTTATCACTCGTGAGATATGTTTGAAACGTTGTACCAAGTCACTCTCTCTGACATAAGAAGGATCTTCAGATTCCTCGTCCGTCAGGGACACGAGAGGTCTTAGAAGTCCCCCATAACCCCGATGGGCTGGACTCAATGGTTCACGATTTGAAACATCATCCGAGAGGTAGTGGTATGACCCTTGACCTCTTGGTATGGTTCCTCTGCTTTTGTAGTAATCAAAATATACAAATATCCGGCTTTGACTACTACAAATGTCTAGGGTAAATAATTCAACTGCTTAAATCAGCAAAGCAATATAATTTAAGTAAGGGTAACAAAGAAATATACAAACATATAAATGAAATACAGGCAGCCAGAAATATTATTGCACCAGAATGAAATACCACAATAGCATTATATATATGTGGGAAAATCCTGGCAGCATAATTCCTTTTTATTCTGTGATTATTAAGTATTTCTGTTTATTTTTAATTGACCTTAATAAGATAATTGTTATCTGATTAATTTTCATAGTTAGTTCTTAGTTAGCTAATTAAGCAAGTAAATAATAAAGTGAGTAAGTAATTAAGTGAGTGGACTGTATGTACTGATTCAGCTGCCTGAATTCATCTCACTCAATTTGGGGGGACAATTTGCAGCTTTGACCACTTTGAGATGGCTCCTTCTTAAACCACAAATTGTTTACCTTATAAATCTAAATTATAAATCATTATTATTACTAAATTATTAGACCACTTATGGTGGTCTAATCTACTACTATTATGGCAATGATTAATTAATAATTATGAGCACTACTTTTGCAGTATTGTACAAAAAGAGGGCTTAGCTGTTCCTGTTGAAGGGGCCTGCTAAGGCTGTGTAATTGTAGCATCAAAGATGGGTGTGGTCTTGTGCCTCTGAGTGCCAGGTAATGGTGGCTGTCTGAGGCTACAAAGCTTGGTGTACTGCTAGGTAATAATTATATGTAAGGTCCAACTGTCTGCTCAGCTTTTTGTTACTCCAAATCACAATTACCTGTTTGGGATGTAAGGAAGGTTCCCTAAACATATAATTACAGGAATGACATGAAATATGAGTGTTAAGCTGTGTAAGCGTACGTGTTGGTGTGTTTTCTCCATACATAATTACTGCCTACCTATTTATGAATAAATTGAGCACAAATTAAACGTAAATACTTGGTAAGACGGATACTGTTGTTGCTGTGGTTGCTGAGAGGCTGTGTTGCTGGTTACACGCTTGTTGACACGTAATCTGGGTGTCTGACAAGTTAAATCAGCTTCTATGGCGACTCTCTACAGCGTGTGTCCTGATGTTATTGTTTCAGTTTGTAAGTGATGCCGCTCCCTCCTTGTTCCAATGTTTTGGTGGTTCTACTTCTAGATTTAATTTTACAGTAACAAGGGAGTCAAGCTATATTTTGGTGTTAGTAATTATATTCAGTCTTAGTGAACACTTTTTTATATAATTTAAACACTAGACTGTTGTATAAACAGAATTAGGGTAATGTAAATACGTGGCATCGATGATGTCATGGAATTACCCATTCTCTTTCTTTAAGGGGATACTTAAAGGAGATAACCATGTGTGTCAGATTTCTGACATAATTCCGGGGGGGGGGGGAAGAACACGGGTCGAAGTCCCAGCAAGCACTGCGATCACTTTATTCTTCTCCTACAGAATTATAGTGCTGCTTTAATTTGAGTTGACATTGTTGTGTTGCAGTCCTTTGGGTATGTATGTCCCGTACTGGCGTATCGGGTGCTGGAAGTCGTTGAACGTTTTCTTTTCCTGCCAGTTCTTTAAGGAACTAATTTCTCTAATGTTTTGAGAGTAGTGTTGCCTCGGCATTTTACTTTCACTATTCTCAAGATGCCCTGGCTGTCTGGATGAACAGAGACTATTTGGCCTATAGGCCACTCTGAGTGAGGCCCATCGCTATCCACCAGAACTATGTCAGCAGGGTTCAAGTTAATTCTGTTGTAGGGGTTGTTTGCCCCATAATGATACTCCCTCAGAGCTGTAAGGTATTCTCAAGTCCATACGTCATTCCACCTACTTATCACCCTTGATAGATGTTTGAAACGTTGAACCAAATCACTCTCTCGGACATACAAAGGATCCTCTGGTTCCTCGTCCGTAAGGGACACAAGGGTGTTGAGAGGGCTCCCATACATCAGATGAGCTGGACTTAATGGTTCATGCTGCAAAACATCATCAGAGAGGTAGGTAAGTGGTCAGATATTAACTCATGCTTCTATCTCTATGACTACGATTTCGAGCTCTTGTAGGTTAATCTTTTGGTGGTGTAGGGTTTTCTGTAGAGAACATTTCACCATACCAATCATGCCTTCATAGAAGCCTCCGAGCCATGGTGCTCTGGGAGGTATGAATTTCCAGTGGCACTGCCGTTGATTTAGGGCCGTGTGTACCTTTGGGTGTGTCCAGATTTTCCTCAGACATGCTTCTCCTGCCACTAAGTTGGACCCATTGTCTGAGATCATTAACTTAGGACAGGATCTACGTGAAGCAAACCTGCGGAAAGCCTGTAAGAATGCTTCGGCATTCATATTGGGAGTCACTTCTAGATGGACTGCTCTTGTTGTGGCACAAGTAAAAAGACAGATATAGGCTTTTACTGGTTTCCTGTCCTTGGTGCCTTTTAGTGTTAGTGCTCCTGTGAAGTAAGTAAGTAAGTAATTATCAAAAGAAGGCACCAAACCGGGAAGGCTATGTAGCACCATCAAATGTGCAGAATAATCAGAGGGCGCTAAATATCACCAAGGATGCCAATACGGGAACAAAAACGCATAAGGCGAACGATATCAAAAGTATCCGAGTCACCAAGAATTCTATTGAGGGACAGGTGACCGCGAGGAGCGGTCGGAAAGCAAGACACACGTTCGTCCTGGAAGTCAGGACATTCAAGAAGGACATGCACGACCGTAAGAGGGACAATGCAACTAGGACAATAAGGAGCAGGGCGGCGCTCCATCAAGTGACCATGGGTTAAGCGAGTATGGCCAATACGCAACCTCGCCAGAGCCGTTTTCCAACGCCGGTGACGATGGTAGGAGGACGGCCACGAGGAAACACAACATTTAAGAGTACGTAGTTTGTTACCAGTAACAGACGACCAAGAAGCCTGCCAACGGGTAAGGACGGAGGAATGGACAACCGGGTAAAAGTCGGAATATGGAATACCTTTACGAGAGATGGGACAAGAGCGGACAGCTTCCTTGGCGGCAGCATCCGCACGCTCATTTAAAGACACACCAATATGGCTGGGAACCCAACAAAACTCAACCGACTTAAATTTACTGTGAACAAGAAACAGCCAATGCTGGATCTCGACAACTACTGGATGAACCGGATTAAAGGACCCGAGAGCCATGAGGGCACTACGAGAGTCAACAACAACTACAAAGGAAGACTGACAACGAGAAAGCAGGAGATGAAGAGCATAGAGAATAGCATAAAGCTCCGCTGTAAAGATGCTAGTCTCCGGAGGTAAGCGGCACATATAAGTGCGATCAGGAAAAACAACAGAGTAGCCAACACCATCCGCAGACTTAGACCCATCAGTGAAGACAGAAACGGAGCGGGAGTGAGAAGAAAAGTGCTCGAGGAAAAGGCGTTTTAGAACCGTAGGAGGGGTAAAAGCTTTAGTGATACGGGTCAAGGATGTACAAAACCGCGGAAGAGGGACTCTCCACGGGGGCAAAGAAGGAACAACACGAGGAGAAACATTAGAAATACAAACGGAAAGAGAATCCTGTAGGCGAGATAACCGGACAGAAAGAGGGAGGTGGTGAAGAGGAACAGGAACCGCAGGAGGGGTAAAAGTTAAAGCACGACAGACGCGAGAGGAAGGATGTTGCAAGGACCGCGCAAGATAGCGAAGACAGTAGCGATCACGGCGGTCCTGGAGAGACAGGAAGCCAGTGTCAACATACAAGCTAAGGATGGGAGTCGAACGAAAGGCACCAGAACTGAGGCGCAACCCAGTATGGTGCAAAGCATCAAGACGGCGAAGAGTAGAAGGAGAAGCAGACAAGTAAGCAGGGCAACCATAATCGAGCTTAGACAGGACGAGAGAGGAATGTAAAGCAAGGAGAGTGCGCCTATCTGCCCCCCAAGAAGTATGGGACAAGACCCGAAGGAGGGTAAGGGCCTTAGAGCACTCAACACGGAGGTAAGAGATATGGGGAGACCAAGACAAACGAGTGTCAAGGAATAACCCCAAAAGCTTTGCGGAATCTTTGTATTCAAGGGGATGACCATAAAGTGACAAAGAGGGACGAAGAACGACCCGTTTCCACGTAAAAGTCATGGCACAAGTCTTAGAAGTAGAGAACTTGAAGCCATGATCGGTGGCCCAAGATGACACGGCATCAATTGCAAGTTGAAGCCGGCGCTGAAGGAGAGGCGAATCATCACCCTGACAGCAAAGGGTAAGATCATCGACATAGAGAGCGGAGAAGACACCAGAAGGAAGAGAGGAAAGAAGACCATTGAGGGCAACCAGAAAAAGAGTAGTGCTCAGAACACTACCCTGGGGCACACCTTCGTATTGCTGAAAAGAGGCAGAGAGAGAGCGGTACCAAGGCGCACCCGAAAGAAACGACGAGAGAGGGAGATGACCACGAAGGCCAAAAGAATGAAGTTGAGATAGAATATGATATCGCCAAGTGGTGTCATAAGCCTTTTCCAGGTCAAAAAGGACGGCAACAACGGAGGTCTTCGCAGCAAAAGTAGTACGAATATAGACCTCCAAGTTCACCAGGACATCTGTCGTGCTGCGGCACTTGCGGAAACCAAATTGAGAAGGGGAGAGGAGGTGATGGTGTTCCAGGAACCACATCAGACGAACGTTAACCATACGTTCAAAGAGTTTGCAGACACAATTTGTAAGAGCAATAGGGCGAAAGTCCTAAGGGGAAGTACCCAGAGACCCCGGTTTGCAAACAGGGAGGACAACGGCATCGAGCCAGTCCTCAGGGACTGACGACGACACCCAGATCCGATTATACAGACTCAGTAAATACTGAGACGTGCACGGAGGGAGATGGCGAAGCATCTCATAATGAATACCATCGGAGCCCGCCGCCGTAGAACCGCAGAGAGCCAGGGCAGAACGAAGTTCAGAGAGAGAGAGAAGGGATCATTATAGGGTTGCTGAAGATGAGTGCAGAAATCTAAAGGACGAGACTCAAGGACAGGTTTAGGAAGAAGGAAAGATTGGGGAAGATGAAGACAAGGGCTAACAGAAGAAAAGTGGGAACCCAGTTCGGAAGCGACCTGCAACGGGTCCGCCACAAGAGTATCATGGAGGTGAAGGACTGGTGAAACATCGGGAACGAACTTACCCGCTATCTTGCGGATACACTTCCAGATCTGGGTCAGAGGGGTTTCGGACGTAATATTTGAGACATAAGATGCCCAACATTCACGTTTAGCCGTATGGATGGCCCTACGGGCCACCTCACTCGCTTTCTGAAAGAAAAGAAAAGAATCGGTCGTCTGCCTACGGCGGTGCCTCTTCCAGGCTGCACGCTTACAGCGGACAGCCCTAGCACAGTTCGCATTCCACCAGGGAACGCACTTCCGTGGACCCCGAGAGGAAGAGCGAGGAATAGAGCGGAGGGCAGCGTTGAAGACAGTGTCATGAAAAAGGAGGAGAGCGCGAGAGAGAGGCAGAAGGGAGAGGTCAGAAAGAGCAGCACTGAGGGTAAATAGGATCCAGTCCGCCTTAGCAAACTGCCACCTAGGGAAAGAGAGGGAAGGGCGAAAAGAGAAAAAGGAAACAAGGATGGGGAAATGATCACTTCCATGGAGGTCATCAAGAATCTGCCACGTGAAATCTAAGTAAAGAGAAGAAGAGCAGAGAGAAAGATCAAGACAAGAAAGGGTGTGAGTCCGAGAGTCCAAATGAGTGGGCTCACCAGAATTCAGAAGAGACAGGGAAGAGTGCTCCTGTGAAATCTACTCCTGTAGTCTCAAAGGGACGAATATGTACAAATCGTTCCTTCGGAAGTGGAGGAGGGCCTGGATAAGGACACACTCTGGCATCATATCTCCGGCAAATAACACAGGATTTAATTATTGATTTCACTGTTTGCCTACCTTGGGGTAGCCAATACTGTTGTCTTAAGTCCGTGAGAGTATCTAATACCCCACCATGCAGAGTGCTGTATTTGTGTATGTGTAACAATTAATTTGCTTACTATTTGGTGACGATGGAGCAATATTGGATTTTTTGCTTCCAGATCTATGTCAGCATGCTGTAAGCGGCCTCCGCATCTGATTATGTTATAATTGTCGGTGTCTAACCAGAGACCCAGATCACTTTGTAGGTTCTTAGGAACATTGTCAAATTCTGTCATGATTGTGTCTATCTGAGCTCTTTTGACCCTGTACCTTAGGGCACTAGGAAATTTATGCTTGATTCCTATTTTCTTTAGAAAATCAAACACTACTTGGGTGACACCTATTAGTTTGTTCAGTTCAGAGTACCGAGTAGGATCAATTACCAAAGTCCGAGGTAGTTCTGGGTTCTCAGTGGGAACAGTGACATTGGTTACAATGACTTATGGCTTTTGTTCAGGCCACTGGTCGCTGATTAGCCACTGAGGTCCATTGAACCACATCTCTGCCTTTGTTAATTGCTGTAAAGTCAGGCCTCGGGAGAGATAGTCAGCTGGATTCTTTTTGGTGGGTACACATCTTAGTTTATACCCTGCTGACAACTCTCGTATTTCCTTAATGCGGTTACTCACGTAAGGATTCTTACTATTATTGTTTTTAACCCCTGTAACACTGCCTCATTATCTGACCATACCACTGTTTCTTCAAAGTGGATGTTGCTTAACGAGGTAATGCCCCCTTAAGGCCTTGATCAGATAATGAGCCAATCTTACACCTAGCAGTAAGGCTGTTAATTCCAGTTGTGGCAATGATCTTTTCTTTAAAGGTGCCACACTGGCCTTTGATGTTTGCAAATTGGCTTGCCCATTTGAGACCAGGTAAGCTACTGTGCCATAAGCCTTTCCTGAGGCATCACAAAATACATGTAGCTTAATTGGTTCATTTTCATTTACTACTGTGTTCCGAGGGAACTTGACAGACTCTAGGATACTTAAATCTTTCACTAGCTCTTGCCATTTTTCTTGTAAGGTAGGTGTTAGAAGATCATCCCAGTCAATCTTTTGTTGCCAACATTCCTGCATTATCAACTTTCCATTAATTAAGAGTGGACTTAATAGTCCTAATGGATCAAAGGGTTTGCTGACTTGTGAGAGTAATTTTCTCATTGTTAAGTTAGTGGTATCGGGCTTCACCGACTTCATTGTCAACTGATCTGTTGTCGTGTTCCATTCAACGCCTAGTACTTTTGTCCTTTCGGGTACCTGGTAGTCAGGAAATTCAGTTGCGATCAGTTGATTTAATTTGGCATTGTTGGAGACCCACGACTGGAGAGGCATATTGGCTCCCATTAATTCTCAATTGACCTCATGGTATATGTTCAACAGTTTACTCTCACTGTTGGTTGTTCCTTGAAAATTATCCACATACAAGTTTTTACTAATTTCTGTTTTGTTTGGGCTATTGGACTTCTTCAAGTGCATATCTAAAGTAGCTTGAAGCAGAAAAGGTGAAGAAGTGGCCCCAAGCAAAACATTCGGAAACCTGTAAGTGATTAATTCACTGTTTGGATAGTTAGGATCCTTGATCCATAGGAACTTTCTGTAGTTCCGGTCTTCTTCTTGGAGACCTACCGAAAGGAAAGCCTTACTGATGTCAGCCATATATGTATAAGTCCCAATACGGAACTTTAACAGCACATCGTATAGCCTTTGTGTCAGGCTAGGGCTAGTTTGAAGACAGTCAATTAACGAAATACTACTCTGCCTTGTCTTAGCGCTGCAATTAAATACTATCCGTAGTGGGGTAGTAGCAGAATTTTACTGTACAGGGTGGTGTGGCAGGTAGTGCCCTTCCTTTGGGTTATGATTAGTGACAACTTCGATAAATTTGTCATCGAGTTGCTTCTGTATTATTTCATGATACAACTTTAAGTTCTCAGGTTGTCTTCGTAAGCGCAACACCTGTGATCTTAATTGGTTTTGTGCCATAAAATAGTTCACGGCTAGCTGAGGGTGATTCAGCTTCCATGATAACCTGACCCAGTATTGATTATCTCTGTAGATAACCGAGTCCAGGTATTGTTTGTAAGTCCAGTCATCATCTGGGCTAGGTTGTTCAGGGACAATGCCGAGAGTTGCCAAGTCCCATAGTTTATGTACAGGGGGATCAAGCTCATCCTCGGACATGTCTCTGAGTTCCAGAGGAGACTGTTCTCCTAGTCATGCAACCATTACTGGGTTGGCATGTTGGTGGTCTACAGGTGCGTGTTGTTTCAGCCATAATACTGGGCCTGTTAGCAAATAGCCACCTGCAGATGGTAACAAGTGCATTCCTTGTTTTTCTTCCTTTCCTTTGATAAACTTATGGTGGACATCTGATCCACTAAGGATTCCAATATTGGAAAGGTGGTCTGATGTGATTTTATCAGCCAAATGGATTCTCTTTTCTTTCAGGAATTTGGCTGGTGTCCCTAGACCATATACATACAGGTCTGTTGGGAATCTATCTATTACCAGAGCTTGTATCTTTCGGACATATCCTCCTAAACGTACTTTGGGTTGTACTACCTTGAAGACTCGGGCACCTGTGTTAGTCAGGAATTTTGCTATGTCTATTCGTGTCTCTCTTACAGGTGTAAGTTTCAGAGCATCTACCAACCCCTTTGATATAAAAGTCATTTGGTATCCTTGGTCAAATAATCCATGTACGGTGGCTTTGGACTCTCCATTTATAATGATCAATTGAGCAGTGGGTAGAGTTGATTTATGATCAGACCTTGTTGACAAGACACTTATGTCAGGTAACACAGTACAAAGCTGTTCTGAAGTGGTAGTTCCTTCCTCCTCCTGTGGTTTGGCAATCTCTGTACTTGAGTCCCCACAAAGTGCTGTGTGGTGTTGACCCTTATGGCACCTATTGCAGGTGCGTATTTGAGTTGTATAGGTGTCGGGATTGTGTGCTCTTATACACTTGGTACATTTACGTAACTCCTTGAGTCGTTTTATGCGTGTAGCACGATCGGGGTAAACTTTACAATAGTATATGGAATGTGGTTGTTCACAGAACACACATGGTTTCCAGACGTTAACAGCATCTTGGGGAGTCACTGATTTGGGTGACACGTTAACTGTAGGTTTGGAGCGACCAACTGCATATGTGCCCATACTGCCTTGTTTCCACTTTGGGGAGGGGGAAATTCTTTTAAATTTGTTTGGAGTACTGTTTGTACTCTGTTGTTTACTATTAGTGGTAGACAAATGATTAGATGTCCCTTTTCCATCTGGGTTATCTCTTTGTCTCTCTATTACGGAATGCAAACCTTCGCTTATCTCCTTTACAGTCAGAGAAGACTTGTTATATAAGACAAACAACTTATCCAGTACGTCACTGGGTAATTTGCATTTCATATGGACTTGGATTATCCAATCAGATTCGTCCAGGTTCACTTTATTTTTAAGTGCCTTGAGCAAGGACTCAAGCTCCAATCTAAATGTTTGGAGTGAGTCAGCTGTACTATTTGGAGGGTTAATGTCCAACAGCTTATGGGTTAGAAGTCTGATAGTCCATGCAAATATGTAAATTTTGTTGTCTTTACTACATTGGCATTAGAATGCACAGAATCAACAAATTTGTTCCAGAAGTTGTCCCAACTCTCGTCCTCTGTACCAGAGAAAGTAGGGAGACTGAGTGATGGCAATTTGACTTCTGGTTGTGTCTGGTTTTGGGAAGCTGTGGCTGCAGTATTTGTATTGGCCTTATGTGTGGTTACTAAATCGTCAAAGTGTTGTAACTTTGCATTGGTACAGGCCTCGGAACAATAAGAGTGCTTGTTGTAAGTTCTGTTTGCTATGAGCCGAGATTGAAAAAGTTAGGCTAGAAAAATGTATATCAGTGTCTTCCTGTTATAATTAATGTATATGTAAATATTGTGTAAAATATTGCACTAATGTTATATATATATATATAGATATCCTAATCAGGATCTTGAATCCGGTTCGTTGAGGACCATAAATTATGTGGGAATATCCTGGCAGCTTAATTCCTTTTTATTCTGTATTCTGTTATTCTATTATTCTGTTATTCCTTTTTATCTCTGTATGCATAAGGAGTAAATATACACTCATTGGCAACCTTCTCATCCATGGTGGGGCCATAAGGAGGTCCCAGCCCTCTGTCACCTCGTGTGTCCGATTGAGTGCGGACTGTGTCGACGCGCGCTCCATTATCATTCCTGGAATAGCGCATTGTTGCATCTACTGCACAAACTCTTATAAAGAGATAGTGCCAGAAGATAAGAGCAGCAAATCTGGCACTCGGTCGCCGTCTTTATCAGTAAAAGAAAGCCGCTTTAGCGCGAATAAGAGTAATATCCAGTGAGAGATGGTGGCGCACAGACACCTCCTCAACCTTCCTCACACACCACCTCAACCTTCTTCACACCCTCCTCAACCTTCCTCACACACCTCCTCAACCTTCCTCACACACCTTCCTCAACCCTCCTAGACCCTCCTCACACACCTTCCTAGACCTCCCTCTCTACAACAAGCCGAGACAGGCTCCTGAGGAAGGTGATCCAGCAAGTGCCTACTAGCGCCCAATGCAGTGCCACCTTGAGGACCCACAATTCGGACCAATTTCAATAGGTTAGTATGTTTTAGTGTTATAATTTGATATTTAGTAATAATTGTAATATGTATTTGCAGGATATATATATATATATATATATATATATATATATATATATATATATATATATATATATATATATATATATATATATATATATATATATATATATATATATATATATATATATATATATATATATATATATATATATATATATATATAATAAAATTTTTTTTTTTTTTCTACAATTTTTTTCAATTTTGTATTTCGTTTGTTATCTGGGGATTTGCATGGAACTTGCACACCTTGCTCAACGGATGCGTATCTGCAAGGGTGCCAATTATGAACGAAATCGATAGACGTCAAGCTCAGCTACAGGTGGCCAAACTTTGATCTTATTTTACTCAGGTAAGTAATTTACAACTTCAAGGTACGTCATAGCTTTCATTTATTAATCAATTGACATGCAAATTACACATTATATGTAGAGTTTGTGCTTCTACAAACCGATGAAAACATTTTAGTCAAAAGTCCATTTGTTGATTTAAAAAAAAATTATAAACATCATATATTGCATATTTTTGGAAGGGTAACTTTGAATAATTACATTATTGCACTAAACACTTTTTTGATAAAACTGCTATCATCAATCCTTTATTATATGCTAATTTTAATATCTGAGTGTTATAGAAATGATTTTAGTTGACACATGTGTTCCCTGACATGGTTTGCAAATGTTGAAAATTCGTTGCATAATACGTTGTGTATTTGTTTTCTCCTTTTCTGTTTAAGGTGTGATGATGAAACTTGGACCAGTTGCAGCCCTTTCTATAACCATTTCATAAATAAATTTATAAACAAGTTGAACAACTTTTACTTTACCGTAATTAGCCACCTGAAGGTGGCCATCCTCTATGTGATTCAGAAACCTTGGCAGGATTTTCCTATCTGTCCTCTTCGGGCAAAGGAGACATTGGAGGCGGACATAAATGTCTTGCAGGAACTGTTGGTCATCTCTTGAAGTTGGACAAGCACGATGGGATGGTGAAATCTAGGCAGGTTTGTCCTGTCTGTCCTCCTCGTGCAAAGGAGACATTGGGGGCGGTACATAAATGTCTTGCTTGAACTGTAGGTTATCACGTGAAATTGGACAAGCACGTTGGGATCGTGAAATCTTGACAGGGTTTTCCTGTCTGTCCTCCTCGTGCAAAGGAGACATTAGAGGCGGTACATAAATGTCTTGCAGGAAGTGTTGGTTATCACGTGAAGTTGGACAAGCACGATGGGATGGTGAAATCTTGACAGGGTTTTCCTGTCTGTCCTCCTCGTGCAAAGGAGACATTGGAGGCAATACATAAATGTCTTGCAGGAACTGTAAGTCATCTCGTGAAGTTGGAGAAGCACGATGGGATTTTGAAATCTTGGCAGGTTTGTCCTGGATCTCCTCGTGCAAAGGAGATATTGGAGGCGATACATAGAGGTCTTGCAGGAACTGTAGACCATCACCTGAAGGTATCCAACCACGATGGGATGGTGAAACCTTGACAGGTGTTTCCTGTCTCTCCTTCTCGTGCAAAGGAAACATTGGAGGCTGTACATAAATGTCTTGCAGGAACTGCAGGTCAACACTTGAAGGTGGCCACGCCCGATGAGATGCAGAAACGTTGGTAGGTTTTTCCTGTCTCTCCTCGTGCAAAGGAGACATTGGAGGAGGCGGTACAGAAATGTCTTGCAGCAACTGTAGGTAATCACGTGAAGTTGGACAAGCACGATGGGATGGTGAAATTTTAGCACGTTTTTCCTGTCTGAACTCGTGCAAAGGAGACATTGGAGGCGGTACATAAATGTCTTGCAGGAACTGTAGGTAGTCACGTGAAGTCGGACAAGCACGTTGGGATGGTGAAATCTTGGCAGATTTTTCCTGTCTGTTCTCCTCGTGCAAAGGAGACATTGGTGGCGGTACATAAATGTCTTGCAGGAACTGTTGGCCATCACCTGAAGGTGTCCAACAACGATGGGATGGCAGGTTTTTCCTGTCTCTCCTTCTCGTGCAAAGGAGATAGTGGAGGCGGTACATGAATGTCTTGCAGGAACTATAGGTAACCACGTGAAGTTGGACAAGCACGTTGGGATGGTGAAATCTTGACAGGGTTTTCCTTGTCTGTCCTCCTTGTGCAAAAGAGACATTGGTGGCGGTACATAAATGTCTGGCAAGAACTGTAGGTCATCACCTGAAAGTATCCAACCTCGATGGGATGGCGAAATCTTGGCAGGTTTTTCTTGTCTGTCCTCCTCGTGCAAAGAAAAAAGAGGTACATAAATGTATTGAAGGAACTGTAGGTAATCAAGTGAAGTAGGACAAGCATGTTGGGATGGTGAAATCTTGGCAGGTTTTTCCTGTCTCTCCTCCTCGTGAAAAGGAGACATTGGAGGCGGTGCAGAAATGTCTTGCAGGAACTGCAGGTAATCACTTGAAGTTGGACAAACATGATGGGACGGTGAAATATTGGCAAGGTTTTTCTGTCTGAACTCCTCATGCAAAGGAGACATTGGAGGTGGTATATAGAGGTCTTGCAGGAACTGTAGGTCATCATTCCCTGAATTTAACTGAACATGCTGGCTTTGCTGTGGCAACATATTATTTGAAGGATATAGGAGCACGGAGGCCAGCGGGGAAGTGTGCCTCTTTTGCAAATTTTTTACATTTGTAAAGTTCATGAGGCAATCAACAGCTTTCCGTCCCTTCCGTTCCAAGCTCTCGTAACACATCTCGACATCGCCCTCATTCACAGATGAGATAAGAGGTTGGTTATACAGCCCTTGCTGAAACAACATATTGTTCACTGAAGAAGGAACATACAGGCTTTGAACGGGTAGCATATTAAATGAAGAAGTCGGTGTTTTAAAGTTCATGAGACGATCTAGTGCACTCCTTCCAATCCGTTCAAGCTTCTCGTACTTCAGAATGCAACGTTCGTTATCTTTACAATTCAGATTCTTCTCTTGACAAATGTCGACATCTCTTAAAGCGTCGAGTTTGGAGTGGGAGAAGTTGAACCTCATCTTCTGTTCCTTGTGAACACGCGACTTCTTTGCAGCGCCACAACCTCGAATAATTGAACCGCTGTTGTGCTTCACTTTAGCTTTCGTCCTTACGAGATTCAGACAGGAGACTGGATGGTGAAACTTGAAAACGTTCATAGAGCTGGCAAGTAGGGGGATGGAAGAACGGGGCGAGGCTGCAGAAATCTTGAGCAAGGATCCAGGGATGAGGTGAAGAGGGGAGATGAAACATCGGTGGCCCAACCACCGCGGATTTAAACTTGATCAGATGGAAGTTGAATTGAGTAGGGTGTCATTTGCAGTACCCACAGGGGCTGGGAACGCAAGCAGCTGGCAGTGGAGGTTTGATGTCAGATGTTGATGTTAAATCAGTTCGTTAGTAGTCTTCTTCCTTGTTGATTTCACTAAACTTTGATCGTTGGTCTTCTTTTTGGGCTTGTCGGTCTTGGTGGTCACGTTTCGTGTCGATGCTTGGAGGTGATCTTTCCTTGGGGGTGATGGTGTTCCAACAGATACGTCTTCATCCGATTCATCAGATGAGTGAAGAGCAGGGGTGTTGACACGCTGGGGTAGAGTTCTTGAAGGTTGAGTTCTTGAAGGTTGATGTCTTGAAGGTTGAGTTCTTGGAGGTTGAGTAGCAGTGGTAGGTACTGCAGCAGAAGGGGCTGCATAGTAGGTACCCTCTATAGGGTCACACCAAGGGTCGATTGCAGCGGAATTCGTCACTGAGACGGGTGAAGGGACAGCAGCAGCTGGAGAAGCGTGTGGAGCAGGAGCCGACAGTATGTCTGAAAGCGTGGCCTCGTTCACAGTGATGTCATGGTTAGTAACTGGAACTGTTGCAGAAGTGGGGGTCACAGGAGGCAGAGTCTTGTGAGCTGTGGGTACCCGAACAGGATCTGAAGTCTGCATTGCAGTGGCGGAATCGTCGTCGTCGGATGTAGAGTCGGCATCCTCTACAGGGTCAGTTGTTGTTGGAAATTTCCAACACTAATACAATACTATTGTATTATTATAAACTAGTATTAAAATATACTAATTACTGTAGTTACTATAATTTACTAACAGTAGTGTTCACATGAACTAATTATTATATCTGTATAAGAATACTGGAATTTTTACGAAACCAAGCGCCAGTATTGCGTCAGATTCTACCTAGTTAAACACATTTATATCCAGTGTGTTAGAGAATTGAATGTGATTCTCTAAAATCATCAGTATTCCGTGTGATAATTATTTACGGATAACATAACTCCCAAATAATTCCAAATCGAGAGTTTTCAGTTACAATTGTTATCAAGTAATAATTTTACCGTCACGCGTGAATGCCATGGAGAAAACTAAAATCTTCTCCATTTCTTGTTTACTACTGTAAGTCGAGAAAGTAATAATATTTAACTCCCTAGAATTACAACCCAGTCTTTATTAAAGCATTTCAGCCACAATTGCGTGAAATAATATTATTCGTGATAAATAATTTCTGTGGCGAATGCGGGACGCTAGTGGGTGAGGGGGAGAAGCCATTGTTGTTGGTGTTCACGAGACGCCTGAGTGCGGCGTTAAGTCTCGTGTTGCGGAATTGAGCAACAAGGTCTTGGTGTCAGAGTCTGGTACACGTGACGTTGAAGTTATCAGCAAGAATTACCCTGGTACTCAACATAGAACTAGTTAATGTTGTTCTATGTGATCTGCAGTGACCGGCCAACTAATAACGAGTCGACATTCAAGCCAAGCTATCAACCACGTGTACGCCATAGCGAGAGTTGGAGCTTGGGACGCGGTTTCGGCAAGCTTCAACATAATCTGTACCCCTTAGCTAAGTATATAATTCCCTTTTGATGCATCTTTAGAGATTGTATATGTCGGGGCAGCTTGTCGTTAGATCGAGCGACCTTAACAAAACCCATGTTAGTACCATAACTAATTTGTTTTTCCATTTTCTTGAATATAGATATTTCAGTAGCCTAGTTCAATGCTACGTAATATCCCTTAAATTACAGCTCGCATGTGAAGAGTCCACGAGCTGTGACCTTACTCCGTGTTATTCATCTCCCAGTGTTTCTACGAGGAATTCCGGAGATCCCGAGGATGAGTCGTAAATGATGTCATTGAAATCGTCTTAAAGCTAAGACCTTTCGTATTCATTTATTTACTTTAAAATTCATTACTTCTATATTCTAATATTTAATTGGATGCTGATCATGTACACTGGAGATAATACGTGTTTATTAGAATGATTAATTTCTGATGTTAATGATCTTTATAATTACTGGTGATAATCTTCTATAGATTTCTTTAATTTGGTCATAAGATTAGTTATTACACAATGAACTGGTGCACGAACCACACTAGTTCCTAGACGTATATGAAGTTCTAGCAATAACCCCCCAATGTAGGTGTTTGAGGCTTTGATTCAAGTTAATTATCTATACAGCCCATTAATTAGTTAAGTGATTACACTTCCTAATATTTAACCATAGACACTGATTCTTCCTGGAGTCTCTAATGATCACTTTTTATTAGTTTCCCTCTTTTCTTAAAAGCGGGTGGTCCTTTGTAATTACTTTCATTAATTTAATAATTAAATAAATAGAGTCAAGCCCCAAATGTTCCACAGTTGTTGGAGTTGAACCTGGAGCGTTGAAGACTTCTTCAGGAATAATGAAGGTAGGGAGACCATTCGCCTTGTAAAGAATTTTCAAAAGCCTCACAAATTCTCGGGGGTTATTGCCAGCAGTCATTCTGGCTGTTGATATCAAAGCTTTTACTGTGCTCTGCCCAATCAGCTTTGTCTTTGGTTGGGCGGGTTGGGATGGAGGCGGCGGTGTCAGGCTCGTTGAGTGGCTGGGTGACTGGGAACTAGGTCCCCATTGGCTAGTAGAGACAATACCAGGATGGTGTGCAGTGGCGATAGTTCCTCCTCCCTGAAGCTTCGGGAAGGTGGCTGCTTGGAAGTTGAATGTAGAGGCTGAGGTGGTAGTTGTAGAAATCTTGTCAGGTTTTTCCTGTCTCTCCTTATCGTGCAAAGGAGACATTGGTGGCGGTACACAGAGGTCTTGAAGGAACTGTAGGTCATCACTTGAAGGTAGCCAAGCCCGATGAGATGCAGAAACCTTGGCCGGATTTTCCTGTCTGTCGCCATCGTGCAAAGGAGATATTGGAGGCGATACATAAATGTCTTGCATGAACTGTAGGTAATCACGTGAAGTTGGACAAGCACGTTGGGATGGTGAAACCTTGGCAGGTGTTTCCTGTCTCTCCTTCTCGTGCAAACGAGACATTGAAGGCGGTACATAAATGTCTTGCAGGAACTGCAGGTCAACACTTGAAGGTGGCCACGCCCGATGAGATGCAGAAACGTTGGCAGGTTTTTCCTGTCTCTCCTCCTCGTGCAAAGGAGACATTGGAGAAGGCGGTACAGAAATGTCTTGCAGGAACTGTTGGCTATCACCTGAAGGTGTCCAACCACGATGGGATGGCAGGTTTTTCCTGTCTCTCCTTCTCGTGCAAAGGAGATAGTGGAGGCGGTATATGAATGTCTTGCAGGAACTATAGGTAACCACGTGAAGTTGGACAAGCACGTTGGGATGGTGAAATCTTGACAAGGTTTTCCTTGTCTGTCCTCCTTGTGCAAAGGAGACATTGGTGGCGGTACATAAATGTCTTGCAGGAACTGTAGGTCATCACCTGAAAGTATCCATCCTCGATGGGATGGTGAAATCTTTGCAGGTTTTTCTTGTCTGTCTTCCTCGTGCAAAGGAGACATTGGAGGCGGTACAAAATGTCTTGCAGGAACTGTAGGTAATCACGTGAAGTTGGACAAGCACGATGGGATGGAGAAATCTTGGCAGTATTTTCCTGTCTGTCCTCGTGCAAAGGAGACATTGGAGGCGGTACACAAATGTCTTGCAGGAACTGTAGATAATCACGTGAAGTTGGACAAGCATGATGGGATGGTGAAATATTGGCAGGGTTTTCCTGTCTGAACTCCTCGTGCAAAGGAGACATTGGAGGTGTTATATAGAGGTCTTGCAGGAACTGTAGGCCATCACCGGAAGGTGTCCAACCACGATGGGATGGCAGGTTTTTCCTGTCTCTCCTTCTCGTGCAAAGGAGACATTGGAGGCGGTACATAAATGTCTTGCAGGAACTGCAGGTCAACACTTGAAGGTGGCCACGCCCGATGAGATGCAGAAACGTTGGCAGGTTTTTCCAGACTCTCCTCCTCGTGCAAAGGAGACAGTAGAGGAGGCGGTACAGAAATGTCTTGCAGGAACTGTAGGTAATCACGTGAAGTGTGACAATCACGATTGGATGGTGAAATCTTGGCAGGTTTTTCCTGTCTGAACTCATGCAAAGGAGACATTGGAGGCGGTACATAAATGTCTTGCAGGAACTGTAGGTTGTCACGTGAAGTTGGACAAGCACGTTGGGATGGTGAAATCTTGGCAGGTTTTTCCTGTCTGTCCTCCTCGTGCAAAGTAGACATTGGTGGCGGTACATAAATGTCTTGCAGGAGCTCCAGGTCATCACTTGAAGGTGGCCAACCCCGATGTGATTCAAAAACCTTGGCTGGATTTTCCTGTTTGTCGTCTTCGGGCAAATGGAGACATTGGAGGTGGGACATAAATGTCTTGCAGGAACTGTAGGTCATCTCTTGAAGTTGGAGAAGCACGATGGGATTTTGAAATCTTGGCAGGATTGTCCTGTCTGTCTTCCTCGTGCAAAGGAGACATTGGAGGCGATACATAGAGGTCTTGCAGGAACTGTAGGCCATCACCTGAAGGTGTCCAACCACGATGGGATGGCAAGTTTTTCCTGTCTCTCCTTCTCGTGCAAAGGAGACATTGGTGGCGGTACACAGAGGTCTTGAAGGAACTGTAAGTCATCACTTGAAGGTGGCCAAGCCCGATGATATGCAGAAACCTTGGCCGGATTTTCCTGTCTGTCGCCATCGTGCAAAGGAGACATTAGAAGCAGTACATAGATGTCTTGCAGGAAATGTAGGTCATCACGTGAAGTTGGACAAGCACGATGGGATGGTGAAATCATGGCAGGTTTTTCCTGTCTGTCCTTCTCGTGCAAAGGAGACATTGGTGGCGATACATAGAGGTCTTGCAGGAACTGTAGGCCATCACCTGAAGGTGTCCAACCACGATGGGATGGCAGGTTTTTCCTGTCTCTCCTTCTCGTGCAATGGAGATAGTGGAGGCGGTACATAAATGTCTTGCAGGAACTGTAGGTAACCACGTGATGTTGGACAAGCACGTTGGGATGGTGAAATCTTGACAGGGTTTTCCTTGTCTGTCCTCCTTCTGCAAAGGAGACATTGGTGGCGGTACATAAATGTCTTGCAGGAACTGTAGGTCATCACCTGAAAGTATCCAACCTCGATGGGATGGCGAAATCTTGGCAGGTTTTTCTTGTCTGTCCTCCTCGTGCAAAGAAAATAAAAGTACATAAATGTCTTGAAGGAACTGAAGGTAATCACGTGAAGTAGGACAAGCATGTTGGGATGGTGAAATCTTGGCAGGTTTTTCCTGTCTCTCTCTCTCGTGAAAAGGAGACATTGGAGGCGGTGCAGAAATGTCTTGCAGGAACTGTAGGTAATCCCTTGAAGTTGGACAAGCATGATGGGATGGTGAAATATTGGCAGGGTTTTTCTGTCTGAACTCCTCGTGCAAAGGAGACATTGGAGGTGGTATATAGAGGTCTTGCAGGAACTGTAGGTCATCATTCCCTGAATTTAACTGAACATGCTGGCTTTGCTGTGGCAACATATTATTTGAAGGATATAGGAGCACGGTGGCCAGCGGGAAAGTGTGCCTCTTTTGCAAATTTTTTACATTTGTAAAGTTCATGAGGCAATCAACAGCTTTCCGTCCCTTCCGTTCCAAGCTCTCGTAACACATCTCGACATCGCCCTCATTCACAGATGAGATAAGAGGTTGGTTATAGAGCCCTTGCTGAAACAACATATTGTTCACTGAAGAAGGAACATACAGGCTTTGAACGGGTAGCATATTAAATGAAGAAGACGGTGTTTTAAAGTTCATGAGACGATCTAGTGCACTCCTTCCAATCCGTTCAAGCTTCTCGTACTTCAGAATGCAACGTTCGTTATCTTTACAATTCAGATTCTTCTCTTGACAAATGTCGACATCTCTTAAAGCGTCGAGTTTGGAGTGGGAGAAGTTGAACCTCATCTTCTGTTCCTTGTGAACACGCGACTTCTTTGCAGCGCCACAACCTCGAATAATTGAACCGCTGTTGTGCTTCACTTTAGCTTTCGTCCTTACGAGATTCAGACAGGAGACTGGATGGTGAAACTTGAAAACGTTCATAGAGCTGGCAAGTAGGGGGATGGAAGAACGGGGCGAGGCTGCAGAAATCTTGAGCAAGGATCCAGGGATGAGGTGAAGAGGGGAGATGAAACATCGGTGGCCCAACCACCGCGGATTTAAACTTGATCAGATGGAAGTTGAATTGAGTAGGGTGTCATTTGCAGTACACACAGGGGCTGGGAACGCAAGCAGCTAGCAGTGGAGGTTTGATGTTAAGTCAGTTCGTTAGTAGTCTTCTTCCTTGTTGATTTCACCAAACTTTGATCGTTGGTCTTCTTTTTGGGCTTGTCGGTCTTGGTGGTCACGTTTCGTATTGATGCTTGGAGGTGATCTTTCCTTGGGGGTGATGGTGTTCCAACAGATACGTCTTCATCCGATTCATCAGATGAGTGAAGAGCAGGGGTGTTGGCACGCTGGGGTAGAGTTCTTGAAGGTTGAGTTCTTGAAGGTTGATGTCTTGAAGGTTGAGTTCTTGGAGGTTGAGTAGCAGTGGTAGGTACTGCAGCAGAAGGGGCTGCATAGTAGGTACCCTCTATAGGGTCACACCAAGGGTCGATTGCAGCGGAATTCGTCACTGAGACAGGTGAAGGGACAGCAGCAGCTGGAGAAGCGTGTGGAGCAGGAGCCGACAGTATGTCTGAAAGCGTGGCCGCGTTCACAGTGATGTCATGGTTAGTAACTGGAACTGTTGCAGAAGTGGGGGTCACAGGAGGCAGAGTCTTGTGAGCTGTGGGCACCGAACAGGATCTGAAGTCTGCATTGCAGTGGCGGAATCGTCGTCGTCGGAATCCTCTAAAGGGTCAGTTGTTGTTGGAAATTTCCAACACTAATACAATACTATTGTATTATTATAAACTACTATTAAAATATACTAATTACTGTAGTTACTATAATTTACTAACAGTAGTGTTCACATGAACTAATTACTATATCTGTATAAGAATACTGGAATTTTAACGAAACCAAGCGCCAGTATTGCGTCAGATTCTACCTAGTTAAACACATTTATATCCAGTGTGTTAGAGAATTGAATGTGATTCTCTAAAATCATCAGTATTCCGTGTGATAATTATTTACGGATAACATAACTCCCAAATAATTCCAAATCGAGAGTTTTTAGTTACAATTGTTATCAAGTAATAATTTTACCGTCACGCGTGAATGCCATGGAGAAAACTAAAATCTTCTCCATTTCTTGTTTACTACTGTAAGACGAGAAAGTAATAATATTTAACTCCCTAGAATTACAACCCAGTCTTTATTAAAGCATTTCAGCCACAATTGCGTGAAATAATATTATTCGTGATAAATAATTTCTGTGGCGAATGCGGGACGCTAGTGGGTGAGGGGGAGAAGCCATTGTTGTTGGTGTGGACGAGACGCCTGAGTGCGGCGTGAAGTCTCGTGTTGCGGAATTGAGCAACAAGGTCTTGGTGTCTGAGTCTGGGACACGTGACGTTGAAGTTATCAGCAAGAATTACCCTGGTACTCAACATAGAACTAGTTAATATTGTTCTACGTGATCTGCAGTGACCGGCCAACTAATAACGAGTCGACATTCAAGCCAAGCTATCAACCACGTGTACGCCATAGCGAGAGTTGGAGCTTGGGACGCGGTTTCGGCAAGCTTCAACATAATCTGTACCCCTTAGCTAAGTATATAATTCCCTTTTGATGCATCATTAGAGATTGTATATGTCGGGGCAGCTTGTCGTTAGATCGAGCGACCTTAACAAAACCCATGTTAGTACCATAACTAATTTGTTTTTCCATTTTCTTGAATATAGATATTTCAGTAGCCTAGTTCAATGCTACGTAATATCCCTTAAATTACAGCTCGCATGTGAAGAGTCCACGAGCTGTTACCTTACTCCGTGTTATTCATCTCCCAGTGTTTCTACGAGGAATTCTGGAGATCCCGAGGATGAGTCGTAAATGATGTCATTGAAATCGTCTTAAAGCTAAGACCTTTCGTATTCATTTATTTACTTTAAAATTCATTACTTCTATATTCTAATATTTAATTGGATGCTGATCATGTACACTGGAGATAATACGTGTTTATTAGAATGATTAATTTCTGATGTTAATGATCTTTATAATTACTGGTGATAATCTTCTAAAGATTTCTTTAATTTGGTCATAAGATTAGTTATTACACAATGAACTGGTGCACGAACCACACTAGTTCCTAGACGTATATGAAGTTCTAGCAATAACCCCCCAATGTAGGTGTTTGAGGCTTTGATTCAAGTTAATTATCTATACAGCCCATTAATTAGTTAAGTGATTATACTTCCTAATATTTAACCATAGACACTTATTCTTCCTGGAGTCTCTAATGATCACTTTTTATTAGTTTCCCTCTTTTCTTAAAAGCGGGTGGTCCTTCGTAATTACTTTCATTAATTTAATAATTAAATAAATAGAGTCAAGCCCCAAATGTCCCACATTATGGTCCTTATCGAACCGGATAAACATAAAATATAAATATACCTACAAATTAGTAATAACTAATCACCGTGTGAAGTAGTCTAGACTAACCATTTTAAATAATTGTGTCTACCGACAGCGTAACACATGTAACACATAGGTTAGCCTAAGTCACACCAAGTCATTGCTACTTACACCTCATGTATAAGGTAGCACTCGTGGGACACAGTCAATTACCCACAACACTTAGACCTATACCTCATACTGAAGTAAGAATCTTTAGGTCACCAGGAGCAACAGCTCATAACTTTTATAACAATTCCACACTAACACCTGCGTTAGAGTGGCCTCACCATCTAACCATTATTTATTTAGGTGGTAATGACATCCATCCTACTCGTCATCCAGCCGAGGTGATCAATCACCTTAAAACCATAATTTCTTCATTTAAGCTCATCAGCAATTCGGTAGTATTCACATTAGTGGAACCTCGCCAACTGAGTCATGATAATCGTTGGGGAGTAACACCAGAATATTACCAGAGAGTTGCCAAATACATAAACTTTAGGCTGAAAAAACGAGTGAGATTGGATGCCACTTATATCCAATTTTCAACCAGACCATATAGACAAAACCTGGCAAGAGATGGTGTACACCTGTCAGGTGAGTCTAGGTCACATGTAGTTGACAAATTGATCAACACAATCAATTATCACAAACGGCTGTGGCTAGCAAGCCAAATTTAACTGTAAATAACTGTTTTCACTTGTGTGTGCAAGTGCACGCTTATAAACTATAAAATGCAAAAAAAACAAAAATACAGCACAATTATATTCACATTACTGCACCACAATAATCTTTACCAATCTTATTAGGTAGAAATTTAGGCTGTGATTGTGCTGAATTTGGCACAAACACAGACTAAATAAATTTGTAGTTTCTTAGGTAGGAATTATCACAACTAGACTTGAGCTAGTTAGTAGTATATGTATTATACCCTTTGTGCTGACCCTATCAAGGGTGGGATTAAACTTTGAGATAACTCTGATTAGAGTATATCCATATTATTTCATCTTGTACTCATTATTTGTGTGTATCTATTTTGAGTATTGCTGGATGATCACCATTACATCTAATGGTGATATAGA
This sequence comes from Procambarus clarkii, assembly GCF_040958095.1. Taxonomy (NCBI): domain Eukaryota; kingdom Metazoa; phylum Arthropoda; class Malacostraca; order Decapoda; family Cambaridae; genus Procambarus; species Procambarus clarkii. Next base: position 7,926,286 of record NC_091179.1, read on the forward strand.
AGAGCTAACCGGACGAGAGTTAACGGTGAAGTTCAAGCAGTGCTCAAAATAACTAGCTACTTGTTGTTAGGTAGGTACATTTAACCTCGAGTGAGGTAGAGTATAATTTAGCCACATTAAATTAGGCTATACTTAATATTACTTGTCAACCAATGAACAAGTACCCAAGCTTCATTAGTAATACTTATTCAGATCCCATGAAGTTTGGACTTAAACCCATCATGGTTACGCCTGAACAATTAAGGAGAACCTATATTGGCCTCAAAGGTCATTTAACCAGACTAATTAACAAGTCTGAGGGCTTGTCTAAAGCAACTCCCATTGATTCTTATCAATTAGAAACATCAGTGAGAGTGGCTGATCTGAAATTTAATCAAGTTAAATCTACAAGTCAGTCTTATCTTGATCTACTGAATACCATAGAAACTGATCCTGATGAATTGAATCGAATTATAGTAGATATTTCCCAGTATGAAGATGAGACTCAAGATAGACTTTACGTGCTATCTAATCTAGTAACACAATCTAAATCTAATACAAATAATGCTGTCTCAATCCAGTAACCAATTACCTGAGGTTCGTTTACCTACTTTAGACTTACCTACATTTACAGGGCTGGATACAGAAAATTGGGACAACTTTTGGACTTCATTTGAAGTTCATATACATAAAAAATCGTCTCTTGACAAGATTTCTAAATTCTCATACCTGCTTAGTCTTCTCAAAGGAGAGGCTAAAAAGGTCATAAATAACCTAGCTCTCACTGAGAGTAATTATGAGGAAGCTATAAAACTGCTAAAGTTGAACTATTGCAACAAGGAGTTGAGTATAGCTAACCTTTATTACCAGTTGCTAGATCTGAATGCACCAAGTAACAGACCAGACTCACTTCAAAGCTTCAGGCTAGAAGTAGAGTCTCTAGTGAAGGCCTTAGGTACTAAAGTTGATATACCAGCCTCAGAATGGTCAATCAAGTTACTTTTGCAGAGGAAATTACCTCGAAATATCTTAGCAGAAATTTGCTCACACTATAAAACCGAGTTTCTCACTCTTGACCAAATATTCGAGGGACTGAGAATAACGGTTAACAGGTTGAAGACCCATGATAAGATTAAACCTGAGTCTAAACCACCTAATATTGACACTTCAGTCAAAACCAAACCGACTTTAAATAAGTCTAATAAATATAAACCTAGGACTGCTCCATCCACTGGAAAGAGGAGTGGTAATGTAGGTACTTATTCAGTATCTCCTTCTGATGTAACCAATGACTTGTCTGCTAAAGAGACCAAGTCAAACAGAGAGAGAAGGTGTCTGTTTTGTAGTCAAGGACATGCCACCTACCAATGCCCTGTTTATCCTAACTTTAATACCAGGATTAAACGGTTACAAGAAATACACAGGTGCACCAAGTGCATGGGCTCTCATGATCACAAAAAATGTGTAGTGCAACTACGTTCATGCAGTAGATGCAACCAAGGTGTACATCAATATGCCTTATGTAGAAAAACTTCTACCCAATCCATGACAACTGGGGAGAATTCCACGAATTCTACCACAGTACAATATTGCAAAGTACATCAAGAAATAAATGTACTTGCTACTGACTAAGGCAATAATACTACTCTGCCTACAGCTCAACTTAGACTAATAAACAGGAAATCTAGAGTTAACACTAGAGGTCTTTTTGATCAAGGATCACAGAAAACCTTCATTACACAACAATTAGTCGAGCAGTTAAAATTAAAACCTGCCAAAAGTGTGAGATTGAATATTTTTTTTTTTTTTTTTTGAGATATATACAAGAGTTGTTACATTCTTGTACAGCCACTAGTACGCATAGCGTTTCGGGCAAGTCCTTAATCCTATGGTCCCTGGAATACGATCCCCTGCCGCGAAGAATTGTTTTTTCATCCAAGTACACATTTTACTGTTGCGTTAAACAGAGGCTACAGTTAAGGAATTGTGCCCAGTAAATCCTCCCCGGCCAGGATACGAACCCATGACATAGCGCTCACGGAACGCCAGGCGAGTGTCTTACCACTACACCACGGGGACTGCCTTCTGGTTTCTTGACTAATAGTGGACCTCGTGAATACCAAGTAGTTAAGGTATTAGTGAGACTTGGATCACTAGTCAAATACAAGCGGTACTAGTAGACAAACTTCCTACAGACCTGCAGGTCACAGGATTAGCTCGCACTGCGAAATATCTTAAACGAAACCGCATGAGGCTAGCCGATTACAAAATAAATTCTGACTGCCTCACTGATGTTGGAATACTTATAGGCGCTGACCATTATTATAAATTTATATCGGGATGCACCAGACAACACGGAATGAATTTGTTGTCATCTGCTGGAGGCAAATTGCTTACTGGACCGGTGCTTTTCCAACAAAATCCAGCGTCAACCAACCAACAATCTAACAATATAATAGTGGCGAGACTAGGCTTGGAACAGTCACCCCTACATTTCAGAGAAATATCTGAAGATATTGAGTCTGATCCACCTGTACATCGTCTGTGGGATTTAGACATTTTAGGTATTATCCCTGAACAACCAAGCCCTGATGATATGTGGACTTACCAGCAATATCTGGATACAGTTGTCTATAAAGATAAACAATACTGGGTGAGACTACCATGGAAGTTGAATCATCCACAACTTCCAGTTAATTATTTTATGGCAGCCTCACAATTACAGTCTCAATTAACACGACTGAAGAAGCAACCAGACAAACTGAACATGTATCATCAACTAATCCAACAACAGCTCAACAGTAAATTTATCGAGGTTGTTGATAATGATGACCGGAAAATAGGTCACTATTTACCTCATCACGCTGTGGTGAAAGATTCATTGACAACACCAATACGTATTGTCTTCAACTGTAGTGCTAAAGTGAAGCCCAACAGTGTGTCTTTGAATGAATGTCTCCAAACGGGACCTAGCCTAACCCAAAGGCTACATGATGTGCTATTACGATTCCGTACTGGTATTTTTGCTTATACTGCTGATATCAGTAAAGCTTTAATTAGAGTAGGTTTACAGGAAGAGGGTCGTAATTACACCAATTAATCCAGCTTAATTTTGCACCCCCAATACCAGGAGCTTCTATTTTTTTAATTTGTCTTTCATGTGGCACTGTATCAAAAGCTTTGCTAAAGTCAAGGTACATAACATCACAATCCTTACCGCTATCAACTGCCTCAACTATGCTAGAATAAAAAGTTAGCAAATTTGTTAAACATGAACGGCCATTTGTAAACCATGTTGCGACTCATTTATTAATTTATGTTTTTCAAGATGGAGACGAATTGTATTTGCAATTATTGATTCAAGTAACTTTCCCACAATAGACATTAGGCTAATTGGCCGATAGTTTGACGCAAGTGATCTATCTCCTTTCTTAAAAATTGGTACCACATTAGCTACCTTCCATGACTCTGGCACTCTGCCTGACTCTATTGATTTATTAAATATGTCTATATGATTTATTAAATATTTTATTAAATAGACAGTGGCTCGGAAAGCTCCTCTGTGCATTCTTTAAGCACCCTGGCAAACACTTCATCCGGCCCTGGGGATTTGTTTGGTTTGAGTTTTTCTAATTGTTTAATTACATCCTCCCTGGTAACTGCTAAACTAGTCAACCTGTCCTCATCCCCACCCACAAAGACTTGTTCGGCTGAAGGCATATTGTTAAGTTCTTCTTTAGTAAATACAGATATAAAATATTTGTTAAAAATACTGCTCATCTCCTTGTCATTATCCGTTATTTGACCTGTCTCAGATTTTAATGGACCTATCCTTTCCCTAGTCTTAGTTCGATATAACTGAAAAAACCCTTTAGGATTTGACTTTGCTTGCTCTGCTATGCGAACTTCATAGTTTCTTTTTGCTTTCCTAATCTCTTTTTTAACATTTCTAACCAGTTGCATGAATTCATGTTCTAACCTGACTTCCCCATTCCTAATCCTTTTGTACCAAGCTCTCTTTTTACCTAAAAGGTTCTTAAAATTATTTGTTATCCACTTTGGGTCATTAGTATTCGATCTATTCAATTTGTATGGTATACTACGTTCCTGTGCTTTGTTTAGAATATTCTTAAATAAGTTATATATTAAATCCACATCGAAATCCCCTTTTACGTCACCTGTCGCTGGGTTCATGTCTCGCTCTAAGACTGGCCCACACCCCAAATGATTGGAAAATGCAGTTTAATGCTGATAAATGTAAAGTTCTGAGGCTAGGTAATGATGATTGAGTTACAAGATACGAGCTAGATGGTGTTGAAATTGCGAAGTCGGATTGCGAAAGGGATCTTGGAGTTATGATTAGTAAGAATTTAAAACAAAATGATCAATGCATGAATATTCGTAATAAGGCGAATAGGACACTGGGATTTATTAATCGAAGCGTTAGTAACAAGACACCTGGTGTGGTTCTTAAGCTATATCTTGCTCTGGTTAGGCCCCATTTAGATTATGCAGTTCAGTTTTGGTCGCCGTATTATAGAATGGATATAAATTCACTTGAACATGCCCAACGTAGGATGACTAAGTTAATTCCCCAAATTAGAAATCTTTCATATGAAGAAAGATTAACAAAGCTTAATTTGCATTCACTGGAAAGGCGAAGAGTTAGGGGTGACATGATAGAGGTTTACAAGTGGGTGAATGGACATAACAAAGGGGATATTAATAGGGTATTAAAAGTATCAACACAAGACAGAACACGAAACAATGGGTATAAATTGGATAAGTTTAGATTTAGGAAAGACTTGGGTAAATACTGGTTCAGTAATCCGACTTCGCAATCTCAACACCATCTAGCTCGTATCTTGTAACTCTATCATCATTACCTAACCTCAGAACTTTACATTTATCAGCATTAAACTGCATCTGCCAATCCTTTGACCATTTCAAAACCCTATCTAGATCAACTTGAAGTGATAGTGAGTCCTCCTCCGAATTAATTTCCCTACCGATTTTCGTATCATCGGCAAATTTGCAAATGTTGCTACTCAAACCTGAATCTAAATCATTTATATATATTATAAACAACAGAGGTCCCAGGACAGAGCCCTGAGGTACTCCACTAACAACATTATCCCACTCTGACTTAACCCCATTTATACTAACTCTCTGTTTCCTTTGGAATAGCCATGCCCTAATCAAAGTTAATATAGCACCCCCAATACCATGAGACTCTATCTTTTTAATTAGTCTTTCATGTGGCACTGTATCAAAAGCTTTGCTAAAGTCAAGGTACACAACATCACAATCCTTACCACTATCAACTGCCTCAACTATGCTGGAATAAAAAGTTAGCAAATTTATTAAACATGAACGGCCATTTGTAAAACCATGTTGCGACTCATTTATTAATTTATGTTTTTAGATGGAGATGAATTGTATTTGCAATTATTGAATCAAGTATCTTTCCCACAATAGACATTAGGCTAATTGGCCGATAGTTTGACGCAAGTGATCTATCTCCTTTCTTAAAAATTGGTACCGCATTAGCTACCTTCCGTGACTCTGGCACTCTGCCTGACTCTATTGATTTATTAAATATGGTAGACAGTCGCTCTGAAAGCTCCTCTTTGCATTCTTTAAGCACCCTGGCAAACACTTAATCCGGCCCTGGGGATTTGTTTGGTTTGAGTTTTGCTATTTGTTTAAGAACATCCTCCCTGGTAACTGCTAAACTCGTCAACCTGTCCTCATCCCCACCCACATAGACTTGTTTGGCTGAAGGCATTATGTTAAGTTCTTCTTTAGTAAATACAGATATAAAATATTTCTTAAAAATACTACTCATCTCCTTGTCATTATCCGTTATTTGACCTGTCTCAGATTTTAATGGACCTATCCTTTCCCTAGTCTTAGTTCGATATAACTGAAAAAAAACTTTAGGATTTGACTTTGTTTGCTCTGCTATGCGAACTTCATAGTTTCTTTTTGCTTTCCTAATCTCATTTTTAACATTTCTAACCAGTTGTATGAATTCCTGTTCTAACCTGACTTCCCCATTCTTAATCCTTTTGTACCAAGCTCTCTTTTTACCTATAAGGTTCCTTAAATTATTTGTTATCCACTTTGGGTCATTAGTATTCGATCTATTCAATTTGTATGGTATACTACGTTCCTGTGCTTTGTTTAGAATATTCTTAAATAAGTTATATATTAAATCCACATCGAAATCCCCTTTTACGTAACCTGACGCTGGGTTCATGTCTCGCTCTAAGACCGGCCCTCACCCCATACCCAAGACTTTCCAATCTATTTGACCCAAAAAATTTCTTAGGCTATTAAAATCAGCTTTTCGAAAATCTGGCACTTTAACAGAATTTTCTCCTACAGGTCTATTCCATTCTATGCTAAATTTTATTACTTTGTGATCACTGTTCCCTAGCTCATTCTCTATTTCGATGTCATTAATTTGTGTTTCCCTGTTAGTTAACACTAAATCTAAAATATTATTTTCCCGCGTTGGTTCCTTAATGTGTTGTGTGAGAAAGCAATCGTCAATTAATTCTAGAAAATCTTCTGCTTCACTATTCCCTGTTTTGTTCAACCAGTTTATTCTACTAAAATTAAAGTCACCCATGACATAAATACTGTTAGTTCTAGATGCTCTAGATATTTCATCCCATAGATGCTTTGCTTCCATTCTGTCTAAATTTGGTGGCCTATATATAACTCCTATTATAATATTATTTGCTTTTTCGTTTAATTCTATCCAAATAGTTTCTGTGTGTGGCTCAGTTTTGATTCCCTCTTTGAGACTACATTTCAAATTGTCCCTAACATATATGGCTACTCCCCCTCCTCGTCTAATATATCTATCTGTGTGAAATAGTTTAAATCCATTTATTTGATATTCAGCTAATAGTTCTCTATTTTCTACATTCATCCACGTTTCGGTAAGTGCAATAATATCTATTTTTTTTTGTGCAGACAAGAGCATTTAATTCATTAAGTTTATATCTTAGACTTTTGCTGTTAGTGTAATATATCATAAGTGAATTGCTATTTTGAGACCCTTTTCTTTCCCTGATCATTTTGCCAATTCTTTTCTCCCATGAACACATACTTTTATTACCTCCTTCCTCCAAATCAATTCCCATACCACTATCTACTAACAGTTTAAACCCAAACAAACACCTCTAACCACTGGTTCCAACGAGTTCGCAACAGCAACAACCCCAGCCCTCGATAGATGCACCCCATCACGAGCATACATTTCATTTCTTCCATAGAAGCGTTCCCAGTTGTCTATGAAAGATATTGCATTTGATTTGCAATATCTTTCCAGCCGGCAATTGACACCAAGTGCCCTCGACATCCATTCATTTCCCACTCCCTTTCTTGGAAGAATGCCACATATGATCGGGATTCCTCCTTTGCTCCTAACTAATTATCAATTATTATAGAATTAATATATCTATCTAACTCAGATAGATATATTAGACGAGGAGGGGGAGTAGCCATATATGTTAGGGACAATTTGAAATGTAGTCTCAAAGAGGGAATCAAAACAGAGCCACACACAGAAACTATTTGGATAGAATTAAACGAAAAAGCAAATAATATTATAATAGGAGTAATATATAGGCCACCAAATTTAGACAGAATGGAAGCAAAGCACCTATGGGATGAAATATCTAGAGCATCTAGATCTAACAGTATTTATGTCATGGGTGAATTTAATTTTAGCGGAATAAACTGGTTGAACAAAACAGGGAATAGTGAAGCAGAAGATTTTCTAGAATTAATTGACGATTGCTTTCTTACGCAACACATTAAGGAACCAACACGGGAAAATAATATTTTAGATTTAGTGTTAACTAACAGGGAAACGCAAATTAATGACATCGAAATAGGGAGTGAGCTAGGGAGCAGTGATCACAAAGAAATCAGATTTAGCATAGAATGGAATAGACCAGTAGGAGAAAATTCTGTTAAAGTGCCAGATTTTCGAAAAGCTGATTTTAATAGCCTAAGAAATTTTTTGGGTCAAATTGATTGGAAAGTCTTGGGTATGGGGTGTGGGCCGGTCTTGGAGCGAGACATGAACCCAGCGATAGGTGACTTAAATGGGGATTTCGATGTGGATTCAATATATAACTTATTTAAGAATATTCTAAACAAAGCACAGGAACGTAGTATACCATACAAATTGAATAGATCGAATACAAATGACCCAAAGTGGATAACAAAGAATTTGAAGAACCTTATAGGTAAAAAGAGAGCTTGGTACAAAAGGATTAAAAATGGGGAGGTCACTTTAGAACAGGAATTCGTACAACTGGTTAGAAATGTTAAAAAAGAGATAAGGAAAGCAAAAAGAAACTATGAAGTTCGCATAGCAGGGCAAGCAAAGACAAATCCTAAAGGGTTTTTTCAGTTATATCGTACTAAGACTAGGGAAAGGATAGGTCCATTAAAAACTGAGACAGGTCAAATAACAGATAGTGATGAAGAGATGAGTAGTATTTTAAATAAATATTTTGTATCTGTATTTACTAAAGAGGAACTTAACAATATGCCTTCAGCCGAACAAGTCTATGTGGGTGGGGACGAGGACAGGTTGACGAGTTTAACAGTTACCAGGGAGGATGTTCTTAAACAAATAGTAAAACTCAAACCAAACAAAGCCCCAGGGCCGGATGAAGTGTTTGCCAGGGTGCTTAAAGAATGCAAAGAGGAGCTTTGTGACCCACTGTCAACCATATTTAATAAATCAATAGAGTCAGGCAGAGTGCCAGAGTTTTGGAAAGTTGCTAATGTGATACCAGTTTTTAAGAAAGGAGATAGATCACTTGCGTCTAACTATCGACCAATTAGCCTAACGTCTATTGTGGGAAAGTTACTCGAATCCATAATAGCAAATAAAATTCGTCTTCATCTTGAAAAACATAAATTAATAATTGAGTCGCAACATGGTTTTATAAATGGCCGTTCATGTTTAACAAATTTGTTATCTTTTTATTCTAGCATTGTTGAGGCAATTGATAGTGGTAAGGATTGCGATGTTGTATACCTTGACTTTAGCAAAGCTTTTGATACAGTGCCACATGAAAGACTGATTAAAAAGATAGAGTCTCATGGTATTGGGGGTGCTATATTAAGCTGGATTAGGGCATGGCTATACCAAAGGAAACAGAGAGTTAGTATAAATGGAATCAAGTCAGAGTGGAAATATGTTGTAAGTGGAGTGCCTCAAGGCTCTGTCCTGGGACCTCTGTTGTTTATAATATATATAAATGATTTAGATTCAGGTTTGAGTAGCAACATTTGCAAATTTGCCGATGATACGAAAATCGGTAGGGAAATTAATTCGGAGGAGGACTCACTATCACTTCAAGTTGATCTAGATAGGGTTTTGAAATGGTCAAAGGATTGGCAGATGCAGTTTAATGCTGATAAATGTAAAGTTCTGAGGTTAGGTAAGGATGATAGAGTTACAAGATACGAGCTAGATGGTGTTGTGATTGCGAAGTCGGATTGCGAAAGGGATCTGGGAGTTATGATTAGTAAGAATTTAAAACAAAAGGATCAATGCATAAATGTTCGTAATAAGGCAAATCGGACACTTGGATTTATTAATCGCAGCGTTAGTAACAAGACACCTGGTGTGGTTCTTCAGCTATATCTTGCTCTAGTTAGGCCCCATTTAGATTATGCAGTTCAGTTTTGGTCGCCATATTATAGAATGGATATAAATTCACTTGAACGTGTCCAGCGTAGGATGACTAAGTTAATTCCCCAAATTAGAAATCTTTCATATGAAGAAAGATTAACAAAGCTTAAGTTGCATTCACTGGAAAGGCGAAGAGTTAGGGGTGACATGATAGAGGTTTACAAGTGGATGAATGGACATAACCGGGGGGATATTAATAGGGTATTAAAAGTATCAACACAGGACAGAACACGAAACAATGGGTATAAATTGGATAAGTTTAGATTTAGGAAAGACTTGGGTAAATACTGGTTCAGTAACAGGGTTGTTGATTTGTGGAACCAATTGCCGCGTAACATTGTGGAGGTGGGGTCCCTCGATTGTTTCAAGCACGGGTTGGACAAGTATATGAGTGGGATTGGGTGGTTATAGAATAGGAGCTGCCTCGTATGGGCCAACAGGCCTTCTGCAGTTGCCTTTGTTCTTATGTTCTTAATTCAATGGCTGTCCTAAATCTCTGTATTAGTTCCTCACTCCTTTCTCGCCCAACATCATTACCCCCTACACTAATACAAATAATGGGTTTGTTCCCATTTCCCGTCATAATATCATTCATGTTTTCAACAACATCACCAATTCCTGCTCCCGGATAGCAAACCCTTAATCTGTTCCCCCTATCTCTGGCACAAAACGTTCTGTCTAAATACCTCACCTGGGAATCTCCCACAACCAAAATTCGCTTCGGTACTGCCCTAACTTTCTGAGCAGCCTGAGGGGCCTGCGCTCCGCCGTTCCTCGCTGATTTCCTCGCTGCAGGCGCACTACAGCACTCGTCCTCCAACAAGACAAATGAATTTGCCGTTCTTAGGGCGTCTGTAGGTGGCCTTGTCAAGGTCTTCTTAAGACCCCTGTCTTTCACTACTCTCCACGATGAGGTCTCGTCAACACTAGTCTCCTCCTTCGTTTCCTCTCGAAGTCTCAGCCGTCGTACCTCCTCCCGCAGGGAATCCATTTCTGCTCTCAGAGCTCCAACCAAACTCACCAAATCATTTACTGCAGTAAATAAATCCATTATTGCAGTAATAATGTTACTCCAGAGCTCCAGCTAACACAACCTCTCACTGTGACAGCACCTGACTGACTCAAACAGCACCTGACCTGTCTCAGTTTTTAATGGCCCTATCCTTTCCCTAGTCTTAGTATGATATAACTGAAAAAACCCTTTAGGATTTGTCTCTGCTTGCCCTGCTATGCGAACTTCATAGTTTCTTTTTGCTTTCCTTATCTCTTTTTTAACATTTCTAACCAGTTGTACGAATTCCTGTTCTAAAGTGACCTCCCCATTTTTAATCCTTTTGTACCAAGCTCTCTTTTTACCTATAAGGTTCTTCAAATTCTTTGTTATCCTCTTTGGGTCATTAGTATTCGATCTATTCAATTTGTATGGTATACTACGTTCCTGTGCTTTGTTTAGAATATTCTTAAATAAGTTATATATTGAATCCACATCGAAATCCCCAATTTAAGTCATCTATCGCTGGGTTCATGTCTCGCTCTAAGACCTGCCCACACCCCATACCCAAGACTTTCCAATCTATTTGACCCAAAAAAATTCTTAGGCTATTAAAATCAGCTTTTCGAAAATCTGGCACTCTAACAGAATTGCCTCCTACAGGTTTATTTTATCCTATGCTAAATCTGATTACTTTGTGATCACTGTTCTCTAGCTCACTCCCTATTTCGATGTCATTAATTTGTGTTTCCCTGTTAGTTAACACTAAATCTAAAATATTATTTTCTCGCGTTGGTTCCTTAATGTGTTGCGTACGAAAACAATCGTCAATTAATTCTAGAAAATCTTCTGCTTCACTATTCCGTTTTGTTCACCCAATTTATTCCACTAAAATTAAAGTCACCCATGACATAAATACTGTTAGATCTAGATGCTCTAGATATTTCATCCCATAGATGCTTTGCTTCTATTCTGTCTAAATTTGGTGGCCTATATATAATTCCTATTATAATATTATTTGCTTTTTCCTTTAATTCTATCCAAATAGTTTCTGTGTGTGGCTCAGTTTTGATTCCCTCTTTGAGACTACATTTCAAATTGTCCCTAACATATATGGCTACTCCCCCTCCTCGTCTAATATATCTATCTGTGTGAAATAGTTTAAATCCATTTATTTGATATTCAGCTAATAGTTCTCTATTTTCTACATTCATCCACGTTTCGGTAAGTGCAATAATATCTATTTTTTTGTGCAGACAAGAGCATTTAATTCATTTATTTTATTTCGTAGACTTCTACTGTTAGTGAAATATACCCTAAGTGAATTGTTATTTTGAGGCCCGTTTCTTTCCCTGATCATTTTGTTAATTCTTTTCTCCCACGAACACCTACTTTTATTACCTCCTTCCTCCAAATCAATTCCCATACCACTATCTACTAACAGTTTAAACCCAAACAAACACCTCTAACCACTGGTTCGAACGAGTTTGCAACAGCAACAACCCCAGCCCTCGATACATGCACCCCATCACGAGCATACAATTCATTATTCCATAGAAGTGTTCCCAGTTGTCAATGAAAGATATTGCATTTGATTTGCAATATCTTTCCAGCCGGCAATTGACACCAAGTGCCCTCGATATCCATTCATTTCCCACTCCCTTTCTTGGAAGAATGCCACACATGATCGGGATTCCTCCCTTGCTCCTAACTAATTCTATGGCTGTTTTATACCTCTGAATCAGTTCCTCACTCCTAACTCGACCAACATCATTACCTCCCACGCTAATGCAAATAATGGGATTGTTCCCATTTCCAGCCATAATATCATTCATGTTGTTTATAATATCACCAATGCCAGCTCCCGGATAGCAAACCCTTAACCTGTTCCCCCTATCTCTAGCACAAAACGTTCTATCCAAATACCTTATCTGGGAATCTCCCACAACTAAGGTTTGCTTAGGTACTTCCTTTACTCTCTGAGGGGCCTGGGCTTCCTTGCTCTTCGTTGCTTTCCCTTTTGCGCGATCCGCAGTCTCACCACAGCACTCGTCCTCCAAAACGTCAATTGAATTAGAAGTTGCTATGGCGTTTGAAGGCGGCTTTATCAAAGTCTTCTTAAGGCCCCTGTCTTTCACAACTCTCCAAGACGAGGTCCCTTTACTACTGGTCTCCTCCTTCGTTACTTCGTTACTTCTCAATGCATAAATGTTCGTAATAAGGCAAATCGGACACTTGGATTTATTAATCGCAGCGTTAGTAACAAGACACCTGGTGTGGTTCTCAAGCTATATCTTGCTCTAGTTAGGCCCCATTTAGATTATGCAGTTCAGTTTTGGTCGCCATATTATAGAATAGATATAAATTTACTTGAACGTGTCCAGCGTAGGATGACTAAGTTAATTCCCCAAATTAGAAATCTTTCATATGAAGAAAGATTAACAAAGCTTAAGTTGCATTCACTGGAAAGGCGAAGAGTTAGGGGTGACATGATAGAGGTTTACAAGGACATAACAAAGGGGATATTAATAGGGTATTAAAAGTATCAACACAAGACAGAACACGAAACAATGGGTATAAATTGGATAAGTTTAGATTTAGGAAAGACTTGGGTAAATACTGGTTCAGTAACAGGGTTGTTGATTTGTGGAACCAATTACCGCGTAACGTGCTGGAGGTGGGGTCCCTGGATTGTTTCAAGCGCGGGTTGGACAAGTATATGAGTGGGATTGGGTGGTTATAAATAGGAGCTGCCTCGTATGGGCCAATAGGCCTTCTGCAGTTGCCTTTGTTCTTATGTTCTTATGTTATGTGTGAGTACCCACATGAGCCACAGAGTTCTTTGACAGTTTTGAGCCTCTGCGAAGCAAACTAGTATATATATGTCTAAACTTGTATATATGTCTATATAAAACATATAAAATAATGTCTATAATAAATGTCTATATAATATATATATATATGTCTAAACTTGTCCAACCCGTGCTTGAAACAATCGAGGGACCCCACCTCCAGCACGTTACGCGGTAATTGGTTCCACAAATCAACAACCCTGTTACTAAACCAGTATTTTCCCAAGTCTTCCCTAAACGTAAACTTATCCAATTTAAGAACATAAGAACATAAGAACAAAGGCAACTGCAGAAGGCCTATTGGCCCATACGAGGCAGCTCCTATTTATAACCACCCAATCCCACTCATATATATGTCCAACCCATGCTTGAAACAATCGGGGGACCACACCTCCACAATGTTACGCGGCAATTGGTTCCATAAATCAACAACCCTGTTACTGAACCAGTATTTACCCAAGTCTTTCCTAAATTTAAACTTATCCAATTTATACCCATTGTTTCGTGTTCTGTCTTGTGTTGATACTTTTAATACCCTATTAATATCCCCTTTGTTATGTCCATTCACCCACTTGTAAACCTCTATCATGTCACCCCTAACTCTTCGCCTTTCCAGTGAATGCAACTTAAGCTTTGTTAATCTTTCTTTATATGAAAGATTTCTAATTTGGGGAATTAACTTAGTCATCCTACGCTGGACACGTTCAAGTGAATTTATATCCATTCTATAATATGGCGACCAAAACTGAACTGCAAAATCTAAATGGGGCCTAACTAGAGCAAGATATAGCTTGAGAAGCACACCAGGTGTCTTGTTACTAACGCTGCGATTAATAAATCCAAGTGTCCGATTTGCCTTATTACGAACATTTATGCATTGATCCTTTTGTTTTAAATTCTTACTAATCATAACTCCCAGATCCCTTTCGCAATCCGACTTCGCAATCTCAACACCATCTAGCTCGTATCTTGTAACTCTATCATCATTACCTAACCTCAGAACTTTACATTTATCAGCATTAAACTGCATCTGCCACTCCTTTACCATTTCAAAACCCTATCTAGATCAACTTGAAGTGATAGTGAATCCTCCTCCGAATTAATTTCCCTACCGATTTTCGTATCATCGTCAAATTTGCAAATGTTGCTACTCAAACCTGAATCTAAATCATTTATGTATATATTATATACAACAGAGGTCCCAGGACAGAGCCTTGAGGCACTCCACTTACAACATTTTCCCACTCTGACTTGATTCCATTAATACTAACTCATTGTTTCCTTTGGTATAGCTATGCCCTAATCCAGCTTAATATAGCACCCCCAATACCATGAGAATCTATTTTTTTAATCAGTCTTTCATGTGGCACTGTATCAAAAGCATTGCTAAAGTCAAGGTACACAACATCACAATCCTTACCACTATCAACTGCCTCAACTATGCTAGAATAAAGTCAAAAGCAGAAAGCCCATTGGCCCATACGAGGCAGCTCCTATTTATAACCAATCTCCTTTGTTATATACATTCATTCACTTATACACCTCAATAATGTCACCCCATAATTACCCGCCATTCTAAAGAACATAATAAAACCTTAAGAACATAAGAATAAAGGCATCTGCAGAAAGCCTATTGGCCCAAACGAGGCAACTCCTATTTATAACCAACCTATCTAGAACGATGGGATGCAGAAATGCAGGTAACTGCAGAATGCACCTCCGCAACGTTACGCGATTATTGGCTCCACAAATCAATCACCCTGTTACCGAATCAGGTTTTACCCAGGTGTTTCCTAAATCTGAACATAAGAATAAAGGTAACCGCATAGGTCTTATTGGCGCTGAACACACGAGGCAGTTCCTTTTTATAAGCACACAGCATCTGATATATAAAGCATTAAACTGCATATATATATATATATATATATAACTGAAAACTCACACCCCAGAAGTGACTCGAACCCATACTCCCACAACTGGTATGTACAGGGACGCCTTAATCCGCTTGACCATCACGACCGGACATAAGGAAGTGATAGCCGAGGCTATATGAACCACTTCCCCGCCGGCACTCGGATGGTAATCTTGGGCATAGCATTTTATCAAATCACCTCATTCTTTGGGGCACACGTGAGGAACACAAATGCAAACAAGCCTGAATGGTCCCCAGGACTATATACAACTGAAAACTCACACCCCAGAAGTGACTCGAACCCACGTGTGCCCCAAAGAATGAGGTGATTTGATAAAATGCTATGCCCAAGATTACCATCCGAGTGCCGGCGGGGAAGTGGTTCATATAGCCTCGGCTATCACTTCCTTATGTCCGGTCGTGATGGTCAAGCGGATTAAGGCGTCCCTGTACATACCAGTTGTGGGAGTATGGGTTCGAGTCACTTCTGGGGTGTGAGTTTTCAGTTGTATATAGTCCTGGGGACCATTCAGGCTTGTTTGCATTTGTGTTCCTCACGTGTGCCCCAAAGAATGAGGTGATTTGATAAAATGCTATGCCCAAGATTACCATCCGAGTGCCGGCGGGGAAGTGGTTCATATAGCCTCGGCTATCACTTCCTTATGTCCGGTCGTGATGGTCAAGCGGATTAAGGCGTCCCTGTACATACCAGTTGTGGGAGTATGGGTTCGAGTCACTTCTGGGGTGTGAGTTTTCAGTTGTATATAGTCCTGGGGACCATTCAGGCTTGTTTGCATTTGTGTTCCTCACGTGTGCCCCAAAGAATGAGGTGATTTGATAAAATGCTATGCCCAAGATTACCATCCGAGTGCCGGCGGGGAAGTGGTTCATATAGCCTCAGCTATCACTTCCTTATGTCCGGTCGTGATGGTCAAGCGGATTAAGGCGTCCCTGTACATACCAGTTGTGGGAGTATGGGTTCGAGTCACTTCTGGGGTGTGAGTTTTCAGTTGTATATAGTCCTGGGGACCATTCAGGCTTGTTTGCATTTGTGTTCCTCACGTGTGCCCCAAAGAATGAGGTGATTTGATAAAATGCTATGCCCAAGATTACCATCCGAGTGCCGGCGGGGAAGTGGTTCATATAGCCTCGGCTATCACTTCCTTATGTCCGGTCGTGATGGTCAAGCGGATTAAGGCGTCCCTGTACATACCAGTTGTGGGAGTATGGGTTCGAGTCACTTCTGGGGTGTGAGTTTTCAGTTGTATATAGTCCTGGGGACCATTCAGGCTTGTTTGCATTTGTGTTCCTCACGTGTGCCCCAAAGAATGAGGTGATTTGATAAAATGCTATGCCCAAGATTACCATCCGAGTGCCGGCGGGGAAGTGGTTCATATAGCCTCGGCTATCACTTCCTTATGTCCGGTCGTGATGGTCAAGCGGATTAAGGCGTCCCTGTACATACCAGTTGTGGGAGTATGGGTTCGAGTCACTTCTGGGGTGTGAGTTTTCAGTTGTATATAGTCCTGGGGACCATTCAGGCTTGTTTGCATTTGTGTTCCTCACGTGTGCCCCAAAGAATGAGGTGATTTGATAAAATGCTATGCCCAAGATTACCATCCGAGTGCCGGCGGGGAAGTGGTTCATATAGCCTCGGCTATCACTTCCTTATGTCCGGTCGTGATGGTCAAGCGGATTAAGGCATCCCTGTACATACCAGTTGTGGGAGTATGGGTTCGAGTCACTTCTGGGGTGTGAGTTTTCAGTTGTATATAGTCCTGGGGACCATTCAGGCTTGTTTGCATTTGTGTTCCTCACGTGTGCCCCAAAGAATGAGGTGATTTGATAAAATGCTATGCCCAAGATTACCATCCGAGT
Organism: Procambarus clarkii; assembly: GCF_040958095.1. Taxonomy (NCBI): domain Eukaryota; kingdom Metazoa; phylum Arthropoda; class Malacostraca; order Decapoda; family Cambaridae; genus Procambarus; species Procambarus clarkii. Next base: position 7,943,631 of record NC_091179.1, read on the forward strand.
GCCGGCGGGGAAGTGGTTCATATAGCCTCGGCTATCACTTCCTTATGTCCGGTCGTGATGGTCAAGCGGATTAAGGCGTCCCTGTACATACCAGTTGTGGGAGTATGGGTTCGAGTCACTTCTGGGGTGTGAGTTTTCAGTTGTATATAGTCCTGGGGACCATTCAGGCTTGTTTGCATTTGTGTTCCTCACGTGTGCCCCAAAGAATGAGGTGATTTGATAAAATGCTATGCCCAAGATTACCATCCGAGTGCCGGCGGGGAAGTGGTTCATATAGCCTCGGCTATCACTTCCTTATGTCCGGTCGTGATGGTCAAGCGGACTAAGGCGTCCCTGTACATACCAGTTGTGGGAGTATGGGTTCGAGTCACTTCTGGGGTGTGAGTTTTCAGTTGTATATAGTCCTGGGGACCATTCAGGCTTGTTGGCATATATATATATATATATATATATTGAATATATATATATTGAATATATATATATATATACATATATATATATATATATATATATATATATATATATATATATATATATATGTTTCATTGAATATGACCGCATATTCTGTATTTATTATTATCTGGTTTAGGGCTTCTATCCCTCTAACTATTTTCTTAGCATCAGGGCTTAATTGGAATAGGAGTTCTCCAAAACTCATTTTCGTACTTTTAAGGTGAAGAAAAGAAGTGATTTACTATAGAGTGTATTACACTTATTTGTATAATTTGCACGACGTTTCGAACCTCCATGGTTCATTCTCAAGTGAACAGATCTTACAATACTAGTTGATTTTATACCCGCATTAGGTCAGGTGATAATACAATGAAGGTGAAAAACAAGGGGGGATACATAAGGGATAAACATAGGGGCTGCAGAAGGCGTATTGGCCCATACGAGGCATCTCCTATCTAAACACAAAGATTAATCCAGTGTAATTGGCCTGTTATGTTGGACATTGTCTTCTGTGTTGGCATCGATATGTTCTTGTCTTGTCCTTACTCTCATGGTGGGTAGAGTAAATAGTTCCGTGATTTGGGTGTTCATGGTAGGTCGCTCTATTCTTATGTGAATTGCCTCAAGAATTTGTAATCTTCTTGAATCTTGGGTTTTGTCTATTATGCAAGTATTCTTGTTCAACATTTCTCTTGTTAGAGTAATGTCATGGGCTTGTCTCATGTGATTCCTAGGGGCACCAGATTGAAGATGGCATGTCAAACGCCTCGTCAGCTTGGTCGACGTCATACCTATGTACTTACATTGAAGGTTACATCCTTCGTGGGGGCAAGTGTACATGTATACAACGCTTGACTGCTGCAGAGGGTTCTCCGTCGGCTTCGGGCTGTTTTTGATAAGGAGTTCGGAAGTCTTCTTGGTTTTGTAGAATATTATCAGGTTTATGTTTTGGTTAGGAGTAGTGCTTTTTACTCCTTTACGGATTATTTCTTTCATTATTCTTTCCTCTTTTATATGTTCACTGTGCATGGTAGATTTGTAATATAATTTTATTGGGGGTGTTGTGGTTTCTGTTCTAGGTTCTGAATTATACCAACGGTCCAAGTGTCTTCTTATAGCAGCGTTTATTTCCGCGTTGCTATATCCGTTGTTCACCAATACCTGAGTTACTCTTTCAAACTCTCTACTCACGTTGCTCCATTCAGAGCAGTGGGTAAGCGCTCGACGAATATAAGCATTGAGAACACTGGCTTTGTATCTTTGGGGGCACTCACTTCTACCGTTCAGGCATAATCCTATGTTGGTGGGCTTGGTATATACGTTGGTGCTTAAAGAGGTTCCTGTTTTTGTTATTAGTACATCCAAGAATGGCAGACTGTTATTTTCACTATTTTCATGTGTAAATCGGAGTACTGACTCTCTCTCTAGGTGTCTTTTTAGGTCAATTAGTTCATCTGAGTCTTTTACTATTACGAATATGTCATCTACATAACGGCAGTATACAGTTGGTTTTTGTCTGCTACTGAAGACCCTATCTTCGATGGTTCCCATATAAAAATTAGCAAATAAAACTCCTAAGGGGGAGCCCATTGCTAATAGACGGAGTAGCAATGGGCTCCCCCTTAGGAGTTTTATTTGATAATTTTTATATGGGAACCATCGAAGATAGGGTCTTCAGTAGCAGACAAAAACCAACTGTATACTGCCGTTATGTAGATGACATATTCGTAATAGTAAAAGACTCAGATGAACTAATTGACCTAAAAAGACACCTAGAGAGAGAGTCAGTACTCCGATTTACACATGAAAATAGTGAAAATAACAGTCTGCCATTCTTGGATGTACTAATAACAAAAACAGGAACCTCTTTAAGCACCAACGTATATACCAAGCCCACCAACATAGGATTATGCCTGAACGGTAGAAGTGAGTGCCCCCAAAGATACAAAGCCAGTGTTCTCAATGCTTATATTCGTCGAGCGCTTACCCACTGCTCTGAATGGAGCAACGTGAGTAGAGAGTTTGAAAGAGTAACTCAGGTATTGGTGAACAACGGATATAGCAACGCGGAAATAAACGCTGCTATAAGAAGACACTTGGACCGTTGGTATAATTCAGAACCTAGAACAGAAACCACAACACCCCCAATAAAATTATATTACAAATCTACCATGCACAGTGAACATATAAAAGAGGAAAGAATAATGAAAGAAATAATCCGTAAAGGAGTAAAAAGCACTACTCCTAACCAAAACATAAACCTGATAATATTCTACAAAACCAAGAAGACTTCCGAACTCCTTATCAAAAACAGCCCGAAGCCGACGGAGAACCCTCTGCAGCAGTCAAGCGTTGTATACATGTACACTTGCCCCCACGAAGGATGTAACCTTCAATGTAAGTACATAGGTATGACGTCGACCAAGCTGACGAGGCGTTTGACATGCCATCTTCAATCTGGTGCCCCTAGGAATCACATGAGACAAGCCCATGACATTACTCTAACAAGAGAAATGTTGAACAAGAATACTTGCATAATAGACAAAACCCAAGATTCAAGAAGATTACAAATTCTTGAGGCAATTCACATAAGAATAGAGCGACCTACCATGAACACCCAAATCACGGAACTATTTACTCTACCCACCATGAGAGTAAGGACAAGACAAGAACATATCGATGCCAACACAGAAGACAATGTCCAACATAACAGGCCAATTACACTGGATTAATCTTTGTGTTTAGATAGGAGATGCCTCGTATGGGCCAATACGCCTTCTGCAGCCCCTATGTTTATCCCTTATGTATCCCCCCATGTTTTTCACCTTCATTGTATTATCACCTGACCTAATGCGGGTATAAAATCAACTAGTATTGTAAGATCTGTTCACTTGAGAATGAACCATGGAGGTTCGAAACGTCGTGCAAATTATACAAATAAGTGTAATACACTCTATAGTAAATCACTTCTTTTCTTCACCTTAAAAGTACGAAAATGAATTTTGGAGAACTCCTATTCCAATTAAGCCCTGATGCTAAGAAAATAGTTAGAGGGATAGAAGCCCTAAACCAGAAAATAATAAATACAGAATATGCGGTCATATTCAATGGAACATGTTTGAAAGAAAACCTGCTGCCAGTATACACCAACATATATATATATATATATATATATATATATATATATATATATATATATATATATATATATATATATATATATATATATGTCTAAACTATGCTTGAAACAATCAAAGGATCCTTCTTCTAATATGTTACGCGGTAATTAGTTGCACGACTCAACATCCCTGTTACCGAACCAGTATTAACCCAGGTCTTTCCTAAATCTAACCTTATCCAATTTATACTCATTATTTCGAGTTCTCTCTCTCTTGTGTTAATACTTTTAGTACCGTATTAATATTCCTTTTGTTATGCCCATTAATCCACTTATACACCGTTATCATGTCACCCCCTAGTTCTTCGCCTTTCTAGAGAATGTAATTTAACTATTGTCAATCTTGCTTCATATGACATTACTAATTTTGAGGATTATCTTTGTCATCATACGCTGGACGCGTTCTATTAAATTTTTATCCATTCTACAGTACAACGACCAAAACTGAACTGCATAATCTAAATGGCACCTAACCAGATCACGATAAAGCTGATGAACAACACCAGGTGTCTTATTAGTAACGTTTCGATTAATAAATTCCAGTGTCCTATTTGCCTTAATACGAACATTTATGCGCTGTTGTTGTTTTGGTTTTAATTCTTACTAATTATAACTCCTAGATCCCTTTCGATTCTAAACATAACCTATTTAAAAATATTCTAAGCAAATCAAAGGAATGTAGTATCATACAAATTTAACAGAACGAATACCAATGACCCGAAATGGATAACAAAACATCTAAAGAACCTTATAGGTAGAAAGAGATCATGATATAAGTAGATTAAGAATAGGGACGTCACTTGACAAGATTTCATTCATATGGTTAAAATGTAAACAAAAAAAAAGAGATAAGGAGGGCAATCAGAATCTTTGAACTTCGCATAGCAGGGAGGGTAAAGGCAAATCTTAAAGGTTTTTTCAGTTATATCTAATAAAGATTAAAGAAAGAATAGGTCCATTAAATACAGAGATAGTTCAGATATTGGATTATGACGAAGAGGTGAGTAGTATTTTTTCTTTAAATATTTTAGGGAGTTGGGCAACAAATTAATAATACACTTAGGGTGTACTACACGAACAGCAGGAGTATAAGAAACAATAAACGATTTAAATGCTCTTGTATCACAGAAAAAAAGATATTATTGAACTAACCGAAACGTGGATGATTGTAGAGAATAGAGAACTATTTGCTGAATATCAAATAAATGGATTTAAACTATTTCACACATATACAGATATTAGACGAGGAGGGTGAGAAGCCATATATATTAGGGAAAATTTGAAATGTAGTCTCAAAGTGGGAATCAAAGCTGAGCCACACAGAAACTAATTGGCTACAATTAAACTAAAAACCAAATAATCTAATAATAGGAGTTCTATACAGGCCACCGAACTTAGACAGGATGGAAGCAAAGCACCTATGGAATGAAATATCTAGAGCATCTAGGTCTAACATTATTTGTGTCATGGATGAGTTTAATTTTAGTGGACTAAATTGGTTTAACAGAGCAGGGAATAATGAAGCAGAAGATTTTTTAGAATTAATTGACGATTGCTTTCTTACGCAACACATTAAGGATCCAACGCCGAAAAATAATATTTTAGATTTGGTGTTAACTAACAGAGAAACACAAATTAATGATATCGAAATTGGGAGTGAGCTAGGGAATAGTGATCACAAAGAAATGAGATTTAGCATAGAATGGAATAGATCTGTAGGAGAAAATTGTGTTAAAGTGCCAGTATTTCGAAAAGCTGATTTTAATAGCCTAAGAATTTTTTGGGGGCAAATAGATTGGAAAGTCTTGGGCATGGGGGGGGGCCGGTCTTGGAATGAGACGTGAACCCAGCGATAGGTGACGTAAAAAGGAACTTCGATGTGGATTCAAAATATAACATATTTAAAAATATTCTAAGCAAAGCACAGGAACGTAGTATACCATATAAATTGAATAGAACGACCACGTGAGTGATCCACAAATGGATAACAAAAAGATTTGAAGAACCGTAGAGGTAAAAACAGAGTGTGGTACAAAAGGTTTAGGAGTGGGAAAGTTTGTTTAGAACAGGAATTCGTACAACTGGTTAGAAATGTTAAAAATGAGATAAGAAGGGCAAAAAGAAATTATGAAGTTCGCTTAGCAGGGCAAGCAAAGACAAATCCTAAAGGTTTTTTTAGTTATATCGAACAAGGATTATTGAAAGGATAGGTCCATTTATAACTGAGACAGGTCAGATAACGGATAAGGACGAAGAGATGAGTAGTATTTTTAATCAATATTTTATCGATGTATTTACCAAAGAGGAACTTAACAATATGCCTTCAGCCGAACAAGTCTATGAAGGTGGGGGACGAGAATAGGTTGACTAGTTTAGCAGTTACCAGGGAGGATGTAATTAAACAAAAAGTAAAACTCACACCAAGCACATCCCCAGGACTGGATGAAGTGTTTGTCAGGGTGCTTAAAGAATGCAAAGGAAATTTCCGGGCCACTGTCTACCATATTTAATAAATCAATAGAGTCAAACAGAGTGCCAGAGTCATGGAAGGTTGCTAATGTGGTACTAATTTTTAAGAAAGGAGATAGATCACTTGCGTCAAACTATAGGCCAATTAGCCTAACGTCTATTGTGGAAAGTTACTTAAATCGATTATTGCAAACACAGTTCGTCTTCATGATCTCGTGGTATCTGCTGGATCTCATGGTATCGTTCCTTTTTTACTTGGTGGGGTTGTATTTGTAAGCCGAAGCAGTAAAAAATCATTTCCCCAGTTTAAAATCCAGTGTTTGTATTATGATTCTTTATATTTTTTTTTATTTTGGGATATTTTAATATATATCATTATTTAAACATATATATTAGGTTATCTTGTATTCTACAAATGGAATATAGTTGTTAAAACTTCTCTGACTGAGTTTTATAATCAGAGAGATAGTTTTTGCATCTTTGCGATTGCCATCTTTATGGTTTCCATGCCCAATGTGCTAATAATTCTGTGTTGACAAAGGGTCCCAACTTATCCATCCAAGAAAGTTAAAAAAATGTGAAACTTTGTGAACCCATCATTTCTATTTTTAATGTGTAGCATTTATATGAATAACAGAGATCATAGGTAGGAAATAATGAAATGTCAAATTTATTAACAAATTTATTAAAAAAATAATTGGGTTTTCCAAAATTATACAACGAATTTTTAAAATAACAGATTATATACAATATATGACACTAAAATAAGAATAACATGCTTGGTCAGGAATGTCATCCAAATATGCTAGTTCTACACGGACATGCAGGACTTACAGTACCAGCAAATCACCAGTCACTAAACGGGACGGAACTTGTTCTCCAAATGAACTTTTCTCAAGATAAATCTGACTGAAGAATGTTTGCTAAGTGAGGAGTTGAGGTTGTTCGCGCTCATTGATTGAGAAGTGGTCATGCCCGATGATTGACTAGTTCCTTCCTGATGAAAATGTATTTCAGTGATTTTTCGTTACATGGATCTTTCTTGGTGACAAAATATTCCACATGTCGGTTGGCTGAAGGTTGCTGGGGAGACTTATCTGGTACAGGAATCCGGCGTTGAATGCCATAGTATAAAGTGGAGAAGGGAGGCTTGAACAGCAGATCATCATTCCCCGAAGAAGACGGCATACATGGGCCAAGTGAAAACATCTCAGGGAAACACTTCTCAGGAATTAACTGGCTGTCTTCCTCTTGTACGGGGCAGAAGGGTGGCGTTGCACAGAGATCTTCAAAGAACTGCAGGACAAATCCCTGTAGGAGACCTATCACTATTGCTTGTTGAACACTGGGCAGGTATTACCTGTCAATTGTCCTCGTGTACAGGAGAGATGAATGGGGTGCACAGATATCTTCAATGAACTGCATGTTATCAATTCGAACAGGAGACTTTACACTTTGGCCAGTAGAACATCTGGTAGGAATTTCTTGTATGTCATCCTCGTACAATGTAAAGATAGGTGGCGAGGTACAGAGATCTTCCAGAAACTGTATGCAATCAAATCTTGTAGGAGACCTTACACTCTGACCAGTTAAACACTTTGCAGGAATTGCCTGTTCGTATTCCTCGTGCAAAGGAGACATTGGAGGGGGTACATAGAAGGTTTGCCGGAGCTGCATGTCATCACATGATTTGAAGTATTTCTCTCAGTCGTCTTCGTGCAAAGGAGACATTGGAGGCGGAACATGAAGGTCTTCCAGGAATTGTCGGCAATCACCTGAAGGTAGCCAACTGCGATGAGATGGAGAAACCTTGGCATGATTTTTTTGTCTGTCCACTTCGTGCAAAGGAGACATTGCAAACGGAACATAGAGGTCTTCCAGGAATTGTAGGTTTTCACCTGAAGTAGGCCAAACACGATACAATGGTGAAACCTTGACAGGATTTTCCTGTCTTTCGTTCACTTGCAAAGGAGACATTGGAGGCAGAACATAGAGGAGTTGCAGGAACTGTAGGTTATCACCTATAGGTGGCCAACGCCGATGAGATACAGAAACCTTGGCTGGATTTTCATGTCTGTCCTCGTGTAAAGGAGACATTGGAGGCAGTACATAGACGTCTTGCAGGAACTGTAGGTCATCACGTGAAGTTGGATAAGCACGATGGGATGGTGAAATCTTGGAAGGTTTTTCCTGTCTCTCCTCCTCCTGCAAAGGTGACATTGGAGGCCTTACATAAATGTCTTGCAGGAACTGCATGCCTTCTTGTGAAGTTGGACAAGCACGATGGGATGGTGAAATTTTGGCAGGTTTTTCCTGTCTGTCTTCCACGTGCAAAGGAGACATTTGTGGCGGTACATAAATGTCTTGCAGGAACTGTAGGTCATCACGTGAAGTTACACAAGCACGATGGGATGGTGAAATCTTGGCAGGTTTTTCCTCTCTGTCCACCTCGTGCAGAGGAGACATTGGAGGCGGTAAATAAATGTAGTGCAGGAACTTTATTTCATCTCGTGAAATTGGACAAGCACGATGGAATGGTGAAATCTTGTCAGGTTTGTCCTGTCTCTCCTCCTCGTCCACAGGAGACATTGGAGGCGATACATAGAGGTCTTGCAGGAACTGTACGTCATCTCGAGAAATTGGACAAGCACGATGGGATGGTGAAATCTTGGCAGGCTTGTCCTGTCTGTCTTCCTCGTGCAAAGGAGACATTGGTGGCGATACATAGAGGTCTTGCAGGAACTGTAGGCCATCACCTGAAGGTATCCAACCACGATGGGATGGTAAAATCTTAGCAGGTTTTTCTTGTCTCTCCTCCACGTGCAAAGGAGACATTGGTGGCTATACATATATGTCTTGCAGGAACTGTAGGTCATCACGTGAAGTTGGACAAGCACGTTGGGATGGTGAAATCTTGACAGGTTTTTCCTGTCTGCTCTCCTCGTGCAAAGGAGACATTGGTGGCGGTACATAAATGTCTCGCAGGAGCTGTAGGTCATCACTTGAAGGTGGCCAACCTCGATGTGATTCAGAAACCTTGGCAGGATTTTCCTGTCTGTCCTCCTTGGGCAAAGGAAACATTGGAGGCGGGACATATATGTCTTGCAGGAACTGTAGGTTATCTCTTGAAGGTGGACGAGCACGTTGGGATGGTGAAATCTTGGCAGGTTTTTCCTGTCTCTCCTCCTCATGCAAAGGAGACATTGGTGGCGTTACATATATGTCTTGCAGGAACTGTACGTCATCTCGAGAAATTGGACACGCACGATGGGATTGTGAACTCTTGGCAGGTTTGTCCTGTCTGTCCTCGTGCAATGGAGACGTTGGAGGCGGTACATAAATGTCTTGCAGGAACTGTACGTCGTCTCGAGAAATTGGACAAGCACGATGGGATGGTGAAATCTTGGCAGGTTTGTCCTGTCTCTCCTCCTCGTGCAAAGGAGACATTGGTGGCAATACATAGAGGTCTTGCAGGAACTGTAGGCCATCACCTGAAGGTATCCAACCACGATGGGATGGTGAAACCTTGGCAGGTTTTTCATCTCTCTCTTCGTGCAAAGGAGACATTGGCGGCTGTACATAGAAGTCTTTCAGGAACTGTAGGTCATCACTTTGGGATGGTGAAATCTTGGCAGTTTTTTCATGTCTGTCCTCCTCGTGCATAGGAGACATTGGAGGCGGTACAGAAATGTCTTGCAGGAACTGTAGGTAATCACGTGAAATTGGACAAGCACGATGGGATGGTGAAATCTTGGCAGGTTTGTCCTGTCTGTCCTCCCTGTGCAAAGGAGACATTGGTGGCGATACATAGAGGTCTTGCATTAACTGTAGGCCATCACCTGAAGGTATCCAACCACGATGGGATGGTAAAATCCTGGCAGGTTTTTCCTGTCTCTCCTCCACGTGCAAAGGAGACATTGGTGACTGTACATATATGTCATGCAGGAACTGTAGGTAATCACGTGAAGTTGGACAAGCACGTTGGGATGGTGAAATCTTGGCAGGTTTTTCCTGTCTGCTCTCCTCGTGCAAAGGAGACATTGGTGGCGGTACATAAATGTCTTGCAGGAGCTGTAGGTCATCACTTGAAGGTGGCCAACCTCGATGTGATTCAGAAACCTTGGCAGTATTTTCCTGTCTGTCCTCTTTGGGCAAAGAAGACATTGGAGACGGGACATAAATGTCTTGCAGGAACTGTAGGTCATTTCTTGAAGTTGGACAAGCACGATGGGATGGTGAAATCATGGCAGGTTTTTCCTGTCTGTTCTCCTCGTGCAAAGGAGACATTCGAGGATGTACATAAATGTCTTGCAGGAACTGTAAGTCATCTCTTAAAGTTGGAGAAGCACAATTGGATTTTGAAATCTTGACAGGTTTGTCCTGTCTGTCCTCATCGTGCAAAGGAGACATTGGAGGCGATACATAAATGTCTTGGAGGAGTTCTAGGTCATCACTTGAAGGTGGAAAACCCCGATGTGATTCAGAAATCTTTGCAGGATTGTCCTGTCTGTCTTCCTCGTGCAAAGGAGACATTGGAAGCGGTACATAAATGTCTTGCAGAAACTGTTGGTAATCACGTAAAGTTGGACAAGCACGATGGGATGGTGAAATTTTGGCAGGTTTTTCCTGTCTGTCCTCCACGTGCAAAGGAGACATTTGTGGCGGTACATAAATGTCTTGCAGGAACTGTAGGTCATCACGTGAAGTTACACAAGCACGATGGGATGGTGAAATCTTGGCAGGTTTTTCCTGTCTGTCCTTCTCGTGCAAAGGAGACATTGGTGGCGATACATAAATGTCTTGCAGGAACTGTAGGTCATCACCTGAAAGTATCCAACCTCGATGGGATGGTGAAATCTTGGCAGGTTTTTCCTCTCTGTCCACCTCGTGCAGAGGAGACATTGGAGGCGGTACATAAATGTCGTGCAGGAACTTTATGTCATCTCGTGAAATTGGACAAACACGATGGAATGGTGAAATCTTGTCAGGTTTGTCCTGTCTGTCCTCCTCGTCCACAGGAGACATTGGAGGCGATACATAGAGGTCTTGCAGGAACTGTACGTCATCTCGAGAAATTGGACAAGCACGATGGGATGGTGAAATCTTGGCAGGTTTGTCCTGTCTGTCCTCCTCGTGCAAAGGAGACATTGGTGGCGATACATAGAGGTCTTGCAGGAACTGTAGGCCATCACCTGAAGGTATCCAACCACGATGGGATGGTAAAATCTTAGCAGGTTTTTCTTGTCTCTCCTCCACGTGCAAAGGAGACATTGGTGGCTGTACATATATGTCTTGCAGGAACTGTAGGTCATCACGTGAAGTTGGACAAGCACGTTGGGATGGTGAAATCTTGACAGGTTTTTCCTGTCTGCTCTCCTCGTGCAAAGGAGACATTGGTGGCGGTACATAAATGTCTCGCAGGAGCTGTAGGTCATCACTTGAAGGTGGCCAACCTCGATGTGATTCAGAAACCTTGGCAGGATTTTCCTGTCTGTCCTCCTTGGGCAAAGGAAACATTGGAGGCGGGACATATATGTCTTGCAGGAACTGTAGGTTATCTCTTGAAGGTGGACAAGCACGTTGGGATGGTGAAATCTTGGCAGGTTTTTCCTGTCTCTCCTCCTCATGCAAAGGAGACATTGGTGGCGGTACATATATGTCTTGCAGGAACTGTACGTCATCTCGAGAAATTGGACAAGCACGATGGGATGGTGAAATCTTGGCAGGTTTGTCCTGTCTGTCCTCGTGCAATGGAGACGTTGGAGGCGGTACATAAATGTCTTGCAGGAACTGTACGTCGTCTCGAGAAATTGGACAAGCACGATGGGACTGTGAAGTCTTGGCAGGATTGTCCTGTCTCTCCTCCTCGTGCAAAGGAGACATTGGTGGCGATACATAGAGGTCTTGCAGGAACTGTAGGCCATCACCTGAAGGTATCCAACCACGATGGGATGGTGAAACCTTAGCAGGTTTTTCCTCTCTCTCTTCGTGCAAAGGAGACATTGGCGGCTGTACATAGAAGTCTTTCAGGAACTGTAGGTCATCACTTTGGGATGGTGAAATCTTGGCAGTTTTTTCATGTCTGTCCTCCTCGTGCAAAGGAGACATTGGAGGCGGTACAGAAATGTCTTGCAGGAACTGTAGGTAATCACGTGAAATTGGACAAGCACGATGGGATGGAGAAATCTTGGCAGGTTTGTCCTGTCTGTCCTCCGTGTGCAAAGGAGACATTGGTGGCGATACATAGAGGTCTTGCATTAACTGTAGGCCATCACCTGAAGGTATCCAACCTCGATGGGATGGTAAAATCCTGGCAGGTTTTTCCTGTCTCTCCTCCACGTGCAAAGGAGACATTGGTGACTGTACATATATGTCTTGCAGGAACTGTAGGTAATCACGTGAAGTTGGATAAGCACGTTGGGATGGTGAAATCTTGGCAGGTTTTTCCTGTCTGCTCTCCTCGTGCAAAGGAGACATTGGTGGCGGTACATAAATGTCTTGCAGGAGCTGTAGGTCATCACTTGAAGGTGGCCAACCTCGATGTGATTCAGAAACCTTGGCAGTATTTTCCTGTCTGTCCTCTTTGGGCAAAGAAGACATTGGAGACGGGACATAAATGTCTTGCAGGAACTGTAGGTCATTTCTTGAAGTTGGACAAGCACGATGGGATGGTGAAATCATGGCAGGTTTTTCCTGTCTGTTCTCCTCGTGCAAAGGAGACATTGGAGGATGTACATAAATGACTTGCAGGAACTGTAAGTCATCTCTTAAAGTTGGAGAAGCACAATTGGATTTTGAAATCTTGACAGGTTTGTCCTGTCTGTCCTCATCGTGCAAAGGAGACATTGGAGGCGATACATAAATGTCTTGGAGGAGTTCTAGGTCATCACTTGAAGGTGGAAAACCCCGATGTGATTCAGAAATCTTTGCAGGATTGTCCTGTCTGTCTTCCTCGTGCAAAGGAGACACTGGAAGCGGTACATAAATGTCTTGCAGGAACTGTTGGTAATCACGTAAAGTTGGACAAGCACGATGGGATGGTGAAATTTTGGCAGGTTTTTCCTGTCTGTCCTCCACGTGCAAAGGAGACATATGTGGCGGTACATAAATGTCTTGCAGGAACTGTTGGTCATCACGTGAAGTTACACAAGCACGATAGGATGGTGAAATCTTGGCAAGTTTTTCCTGTCTGTCCTTCTCGTGCAAAGGAGACATTGGTGGCGATACATAAATGTCTTGCAGGAACTGTAGGTCATCACCTGAAAGTATCCAACCTCGATGGGATGGTGAAATCTTGGCAGGTTTTTCCTCTCTGTCCACCTCGTGCAGAGGAGACATTGGAGGCGGTACATAAATGTCGTGCAGGAACTTTATGTAATCTCGTGAAATTGGACAAACACGATGGAATGGTGAAATCTTGTCAGGTTTGTCCTGTCTGTCCTCCTCGTCCACAGGAGACATTGGAGGCGATACATAGAGGTCTTGCAGGAACTGTACGTCATCTCGAGAAATTGGACAAGAATGATGGGATGGTGAAATCTTGGCAGGTTTGTCCTGTCTGTCCTCCTCGTGCAAAGGAGACATTGGTGGCGATACATAGAGGTCTTGCAGGAACTGTAGGCCATCACCTGAAGGTATCCAACCACGATGGGATGGTAAAATCTTAGCAGGTTTTTCTTGTCTCTCCTCCACGTGCAAAGGAGACATTGGTGGCTGTACATATATGTCTTGCAGGAACTGTAGGTCATCACGTGAAGTTGGACAAGCACGTTGGGATGGTGAAATCTTGACAGGTTTTTCCTGTCTGCTCTCCTCGTGCAAAGGAGACATTGGTGGCGGTACATAAATGTCTCGCAGGAGCTGTAGGTCATCACTTGAAGGTGGCCAACCTCGATGTGATTCAGAAACCTTGGTAGGATTTTCCTGTCTGTCCTCCTTGGGCAAAGGAGACATTGGAGGCGGGACATATATGTTTTGCAGGAACTGTAGGTCATCTCTTGAAGGTGGACAAGCACGTTGGGATGGTGAAATCTTGGCAGGTTTTTCCTGTCTCTCCTCCTCATGCAAAGGAGACATTGGTGGCGGTACATATATGTCTTGCATGAACTGTACGTCATCTCGAGAAATTGGACAAGCACGATGGGATGGTGAAATCTTGGCAGGTTTGTCCTGTCTGTCCTCGTGCAATGGAGACGTTGGAGGCGGTACATAAATGTCTTGCAGGAACTGTACGTCGTCTCGAGAAATTGGACAAGCACGATGGGACTGTGAAGTCTTGGCAGGTTTGTCCTGTCTCTCCTCCTCGTGCAAAGGAGACATTGGTGGCGATACATAGAGGTCTTGCAGGAACTGTAGGCCATCACCTGAAGGTATCCAACCACGATGGGATGGTGAAACCTTGGCAGGTTTTTCCTCTCTCTCTTCGTGCAAAGGAGACATTGGCGGCTGTACATAGAAGTCTTTCAGGAACTGTAGGTCATCACTTTGGGATGGTGAAATCTTGGCAGTTTTTTCATGTCTGTCCTCCTCGTGCAAAGGAGACATTGGAGGCGGTACAGAAATGTCTTGCCGGAACTGTAGGTAATCACGTGAAATTGGACAAGCACGATGGGATGGAGAAATCTTGGCAGGTTTGTCCTGTCTGTCCTCCGTGTGCAAAGGAGACATTGGTGGCGATATATAGAGGTCTTGCATTAACTGTAGGCCATCACCTGAAGGTATCCAACCACGATGGGATGGTAAAATCCTGGCAGGTTTTTCCTGTCTCTCCTCCACGTGCAAAGGAGACATTGGTGACTGTACATATATGTCTTGCAGGAACTGTAGGTAATCACGTGAAGTTGGATAAGCACGTTGGGATGGTGAAATCTTGGCAGGTTTTTCCTGTCTGCTCTCCTCGTGCAAAGGAGACATTGGTGGCGGTACATAAATGTCTTGCAGGAGCTGTAGGTCATCACTTGAAGGTGGCCAACCTCGATGTGATTCAGAAACCTTGGCAGTATTTTCCTGTCTGTCCTCTTTGGGCAAAGAAGACATTGGAGACGGGACATAAATGTCTTGCAGGAACCGTAGGTCATTTCTTGAAGTTGGACAAGCACGATGGGATGGTGAAATCATGGCAGGTTTTTCCTGTCTGTTCTCCTCGTGCAAAGGAGACATTGGAGGATGTACATAAATGACTTGCAGGAACTGTAAGTCATCTCTTAAAGTTGGAGAAGCACAATTGGATTTTGAAATCTTGACAGGTTTGTCCTGTCTGTCCTCATCGTGCAAAGGAGACATTGGAGGCGATACATAAATGTCTTGGAGGAGTTCTAGGTCATCACTTGAAGGTGGAAAACCCCGATGTGATTCAGAAATCTTTGCAGGATTGTCCTGTCTGTCTTCCTCGTGCAAAGGAGACACTGGAAGCGGTACATAAATGTCTTGCAGGAACTGTTGGTAATCACGTAAAGTTGGACAAGCACGATGGGATGGTGAAATTTTGGCAGGTTTTTCCTGTCTGTCCTCCACGTGCAAAGGAGACATATGTGGCGGTACATAAATGTCTTGCAGGAACTGTTGGTCATCACGTGAAGTTACACAAGCACGATAGGATGGTGAAATCTTGGCAAGTTTTTCCTGTCTGTCCTTCTCGTGCAAAGGAGACATTGGTGGCGATACATAAATGTCTTGCAGGAACTGTAGGTCATCACCTGAAAGTATCCAACCTCGATGGGATGGTGAAATCTTGGCAGGTTTTTCCTCTCTGTCCACCTCGTGCAGAGGAGACATTGGAGGCGGTACATAAATGTCGTGCAGGAACTTTATGTAATCTCGTGAAATTGGACAAACACGATGGAATGGTGAAATCTTGTCAGGTTTGTCCTGTCTGTCCTCCTCGTCCACAGGAGACATTGGAGGCGATACATAGAGGTCTTGCAGGAACTGTACGTCATCTCGAGAAATTGGACAAGAACGATGGGATGGTGAAATCTTGGCAGGTTTGTCCTGTCTGTCCTCCTCGTGCAAAGGAGACATTGGTGGCGATACATAGAGGTCTTGCAGGAACTGTAGGCCATCACCTGAAGGTATCCAACCACGATGGGATGGTAAAATCTTAGCAGGTTTTTCTTGTCTCTCCTCCACGTGCAAAGGAGACATTGGTGGCTGTACATATATGTCTTGCAGGAACTGTAGGTCATCACGTGAAGTTGGACAAGCACGTTGGGATGGTGAAATCTTGACAGGTTTTTCCTGTCTGCTCTCCTCGTGCAAAGGAGACATTGGTGGCGGTACATAAATGTCTCGCAGGAGCTGTAGGTCATCACTTGAAGGTGGCCAACCTCGGTGTGATTCAGAAACCTTGGTAGGATTTTCCTGTCTGTCCTCCTTGGGCAAAGGAGACATTGGAGGCGGGACATATATGTTTTGCAGGAACTGTAGGTCATCTCTTGAAGGTGGACAAGCACGTTGGGATGGTGAAATCTTGGCAGGTTTTTCCTGTCTCTCCTCCTCATGCAAAGGAAACATTGGTGGCGGTACATATATGTCTTGCATGAACTGTACGTCATCTCGAGAAATTGGACAAGCACGATGGGATGGTGAAATCTTGGCAGGTTTGTCCTGTCTGTCCTCGTGCAATGGAGACGTTGGAGGCGGTACATAAATGTCTTGCAGGAACTGTACGTCGTCTCGAGAAATTGGACAAGCACGATGGGACTGTGAAGTCTTGGCAGGTTTGTCCTGTCTCTCCTCCTCGTGCAAAGGAGACATTGGTGGCGATACATAGAGGTCTTGCAGGAACTGTAGGCCATCACCTGAAGGTATCCAACCACGATGGGATGGTGAAACCTTGGCAGGTTTTTCCTCTCTCTCTTCGTGCAAAGGAGACATTGGCGGCTGTACATAGAAGTCTTTCAGGAACTGTAGGTCATCACTTTGGGATGGTGAAATCTTGGCAGTTTTTTCATGTCTGTCCTCCTCTTGCAAAGGAGACATTGGAGGCGGTACAGAAATGTCTTGCCGGAACTGTAGGTAATCACGTGAAATTGGACAAGCACGATGGGATGGAGAAATCTTGGCAGGTTTGTCCTGTCTGTCCTCCGTGTGCAAAGGAGACATTGGTGGCGATATATAGAGGTCTTGCATTAACTGTAGGCCATCACCTGAAGGTATCCAACCACGATGGGATGGTAAAATCCTGGCAGGTTTTTCCTGTCTCTCCTCCACGTGCAAAGGAGACATTGGTGACTGTACATATATGTCTTGCAGGAACTGTAGGTAATCACGTGAAGTTGGATAAGCACGTTGGGATGGTGAAATCTTGGCAGGTTTTTCCTGTCTGCTCTCCTCGTGCAAAGGAGACATTGGTGGCGGTACATAAATGTCTTGCAGGAGCTGTAGGTCATCACTTGAAGGTGGCCAACCTCGATGTGATTCAGAAACCTTGGCAGTATTTTCCTGTCTGTCCTCTTTGGGCAAAGAAGACATTGGAGACGGGACATAAATGTCTTGCAGGAACCGTAGGTCATTTCTTGAAGTTGGACAAGCACGATGGGATGGTGAAATCATGGCAGGTTTTTCCTGTCTGTTCTCCTCGTGCAAAGGAGACATTGGAGGATGTACATAAATGTCTTGCAGGAACTGTAAGTCATCTCTTAAAGTTGGAGAAGCACAATTGGATTTTGAAATCTTGACAGGTTTGTCCTGTCTGTCCTCATCGTGCAAAGGAGACATTGGAGGCGATACATAAATGTCTTGGAGGAGTTCTAGGTCATCACTTGAAGGTGGAAAACCCCGATGTGATTCAGAAATCTTTGCAGGATTGTCCTGTCTGTCTTCCTCGTGCAAAGGAGACACTGGAAGCGGTACATAAATGTCTTGCAGGAACTGTTGGTAATCACGTAAAGTTGGACAAGCACGATGGGATGGTGAAATTTTGGCAAGTTTTTCCTGTCTGTCCTTCTCGTGCAAAGGAGACATTGGTGGCGATACATAAATGTCTTGCAGGAACTGTAGGTCATCACCTGAAAGTATCCAACCTCGATGGGATGGTGAAATCTTGGCAGGTTTTTCCTCTCTGTCCACCTCGTGCAGAGGAGACATTGGAGGCGGTACATAAATGTCGTGCAGGAACTTTATGTCATCTCGTGAAATTGGACAAACACGATGGAATGGTGAAATCTTGTCAGGTTTGTCCTGTCTGTCCTCCTCGTCCACAGGAAACATTGGAGGCGATACATAGAGGTCTTGCAGGAACTGTACGTCATCTCGAGAAATTGGACAAGAACGATGGGATGGTGAAATCTTGGCAGGTTTGTCCTGTCTGTCCTCCTCGTGCAAAGGAGACATTGGTGGCGATACATAGAGGTCTTGCAGGAACTGTAGGCCATCACCTGAAGGTATCCAACCACGATGGGATGGTAAAATCTTAGCAGGTTTTTCTTGTCTCTCCTCCACGTGCAAAGGAGACATTGGTGGCTGTACATATATGTCTTGCAGGAACTGTAGGTCATCACGTGAAGTTGGACAAGCACGTTGGGATGGTGAAATCTTGACAGGTTTTTCCTGTCTGCTCTCCTCGTGCAAAGGAGACATTGGAGGCGGGACATATATGTTTTGCAGGAACTGTAGGTCATCTCTTGAAGGTGGACAAGCACGTTGGGATGGTGAAATCTTGGCAGGTTTTTCCTGTCTCTCCTCCTCATGCAAAGGAGACATTGGTGGCGGTACATATATGTCTTGCATGAACTGTACGTCATCTCGAAAAATTGGACAAGCACGATGGGATGGTGAAATCTTGGCAGGTTTGTCCTGTCTGTCCTCGTGCAATGGAGACATTGGTGGCGATACATAGAGGTCTTGCAGGAACTGTAGGCCATCACCTGAAGGTATCCAACCACGATGGGATGGTGAAACCTTGGCAGGTTTTTCCTCTCTCTCTCCGTGCAAAGGAGACATTGGTGGCTGTACATATATGTCTTGCAGGAACTGTAAGTCATCTCTTAAAGTTGGAGAAGCACAATTGGATTTTGAAATCCTGACAGGTTTGTCCTGTCTGTCCTCATCGTGCAAAGGAGACATTGGAGGCGATACATAAATGTCTTGCAGGAGTTCTAGGTCATCACTTGAAGGTTGAAAACCCCGATGTGATTCAGAAATCTTTGCAGGATTGTCCTGTCTGTCTTCCTCGTGCAAAGGAGACATTGGAAGCGGTACATAGATGTCTTGCAGGAACTGTAGGTCATCACGTGAAGTTGGACAAGCAGGATGGGATGGTGAAATCATGGCAGGTTTTTCCTGTCTGTCTTCCTCTTGCAGAGGAGACATTGGAGGCGGAACATAAATGTCTTGCATGAACTGTAGGTCATCACCTGATAGTATCCAGCCTCGATAGGATGGTGAAATCTTGGCAGGTTTTTCCTGTCTGCCAACCTCGTGCAAAGGAGACATTGGAGGCGGTACATAAATGTCTTGCAGGAACTGTTGGTAATCACGTGAAGTTGGACAAGCACGATGGGATTTTGAAATCTTGGCAGGTTTGTCCTGTCTCTCCTCCTCGTGCAAAGGAGATATTGGAGGCGATACATAGAGGTCTTGCAGGATCTGTAGGCCATCACCTGAAGGTATCCAACCACGATGGGATGGTGAAACCTTGGCAGGTTTTTCCTGTCTGCTCTCCTCGTGCAAAGGAGACATTGGCGGCGGTACATAGAGGTCTTTCAGGAGCTGTAGGTCATCACTTTGGGATGGTGAAATCTTGGCAGTTTTTCCTGTCTGTCCTCCTCGTGCCTCCAAGGAGACATTGGAGGCGGTACACAAATGTCTTGCAGGAACTGTACGTCATCTCGAGAAATTGGACAAGCACGATGGGATGGTGAAATCTTGTCAGGTTTGTCCTGTCTGTCCTCCTCGTGCAAAGGAGACATTGGTGGCTGTACATATATGTCTTGCAGGTCCTGTAGGTCATCACTTGAAGATGGCCAACCTCGATGTGATTCAGAAACCTTGTCAGTATTTTGCTGTCTGTCCTCTTTGGCCAAAGGAGACATTAGAGGCGGTACATAAATGTCTTGCAGGAACTGTAGGTCATCACTTGAAGGTGGCCAACCTCGATGTGATTCAGAAACCTTGGCAGGATTTTCCTGTCTGTCCTCTTTGGCCAAAGGAGACATTGGAGGCGGTACATAAATGTCTTGCAGAAACTGTAGGCCATCACCTGAAGGTATCCAACCACGATGGGATGGTAAAATCTTGTCAGGTTTTTCTTGTCTCTCCTTCACGTGCAAAGGAGACATTGGTGGCTGTACATTTATGTCTTGCAGGAACTGTAGGTAATCACGTGAAGTTGGACAAGCACGTTGGGATGGTGAAATCTTGGCAGGTTTCTCCGGTCTCTCCTTCACATGCAAAGGAGACATTGGAGGCGGAACATAAATATCTTGCAGGAACTGTAGGTCATCTCTTGAAGTTGGACAAGCACGATGGGATTTTGAAATCTTGGCAGGTTTGTCCTGTCTCCCCAGCAAACACAAATCATCTACACAACGTTCGCCTATCTCTTCCCATAGGTGTGGGAATGATTTGCATTGAGAATGGTGCAGGAGAGCCTTTGAGAAACTTTTACTCAAAAAATCCAAACACAAAGGTTTAATTATAAATAGTTTTTCTACAATTATTTTCTTCCAAATGTAAAACAAATAGTTTTTACATGTTTAAATATAAAATTTATGGTGTTTTTTTGTAAAATTCATTAATAAATTGTGAATGATATATATTGGCTGAGTGAAACCTTTAAAATCCATTTAGTTATAATATGAACAGAAAAAAGTAGTTTTCCAAATTTTCTAAAAATCGCTCTTTTTAACACAATTTGACTCCTTATGCATTCCACTAAACACTAATATCATGTTTAAATATATAATTTATGTATTATTCCCTAAGATAATTTATATAAATTATAAAAGTTGCTGGAAAGTGGTGAGAAAGAATCTGAAAACGTTTTGTTGTCTTATATTGGCGTGTTCTTATTAACTAGAGTGAGTAAGAGTGAGCGAGAGTGGGTAAGAGTGAGTAAGAGTGACTGAAGGTGAGTGAGAGTGCCAGAGAGTGTGTAAGTGTGAGTAAGAGTGACTGAGAGTGAGTAAGAGTGACAGAGTGAGTAAGAGTGAGAGTAAGGGTGACAGAATGAGTAAGAGTGAGAGTAAAGTGATTGAGAGTAAGGGTGAGTATGAGAGTAAGAGTGATTGAGAGTTAGAGTAAGAGTGATTGAGAGTTAGTGAGAGTAAGAGTGATTGAGAGGAAGAGTGATTGAGAGTAAGAGTGATTGAGAGTAAGAGTGATTGGGAGTAAGAGTGATTGGGAGTAAGAGTGATTGGGAGTAGGAGTTAGTGAGAGTAGGAGTAAGAATGAGAATAAGAGTGATTGAGAATAAGAGTGAGTAAGAGTAAGAGTGATTGAGAGTAAGAGTGATTGAGAGTAAGAGTGATTGAGAGTAAGAGTGATTGAGAGTAAGAGTGATTGAGAGTAAGAGTGATTGGGAGTAAGAGTGAGAGTAAGAGTAAGAATGAGAATAAATTTGTGTTTTGTGAAAAAATTTTGAGTGAAAAATGAAGACGGGTTTGCCCTCTCTACAAGAAAGAATATCACAAAGGACAGCTACAATTATCAGTAAGATAATTATTTCTTCTGATTCAATCCCAGTACGGCAGGCCTTGGTGGTTGGACTAGGCCAAAACAATGGAAACTCTTGGGTTGCAAGAGTAGGAAAAGTCCTAAACAGACTACATTTAAAAAACATGATTCTTGATAGAGAGGGTGGTCATCCACACCCAAATTACACTCCTTCCGTGCCGTGGGAAGAGCCTACTTTCAAAATAGTAATAGAAAGTCTCCCAATGAAAAAGGCTGCCTATGATTCTTCAATCCTAAGGCGCATAATAGAAGAGCAAATGTATAGCATAGCAGTAGCAGGAGCCACCCACATCTTCACAGACGGATCGGTGGACACAGAAAATGAGAGTGCTGGCGCTGCTCTTTGCACGACCAGCTTACAGGCATATTGGAGACTGGGAGGACTAGTATCATCAACCCAAACTGAGCTGTTTGCCATACAACAGGCATTCGCATATATGATTGCACAAAACACTCAAAATGCAATCATACACACAGACTCAAAAGCTGCACTTCAAATACTAGGACAAAAACAGTGGAAAGATAATGTGGAAATAATTACCACCATTTTGTATCTTGGAGCAGTCACTAAAGGCAAAGGACTCAACATAACTTTAAACTGGATCCCATCCCATATTGGAATCCCATTAAATGAAAAAGCTGATGAAATTGCTAAATTGGCAACTCGTCATCCAGTGATACATAAAACAATTCAACCCAGCCTAGAGAACATAAAAAACATCATCACCAAAAAACTCTCACATCTCAACAAAGCCTACCTGCACCAGAGAATAGCTGAGGGTTCGCCATCTGCAACATGGTATCTTCAGGCAACCAAATTAGAAAGGTTAAATATCCCAAAAGGAATCCACAGGAAAATAGCAGTTAGGCTATATAGACTACGTCTAGGTTACAGATGCAACTGGGAGATTGGTGAACCCCGACAGAGAGAGTGCATCTTCTGCCAAACTGTCACTGAAAAGCCATTACTTCACTATCTTCTGGAATGTGAAGCAACCAATGACCTTAGAAGAGCTTTAAGAGTTCCTGAATCATGCAGTGGCCACCCTGAAGCCATCAACACAGCCACTCTCCTGGTCAACAAAGGTGTCCAGCAGCTGGACACCCTCATAAAGACTGTGAAGCAGTATCCTCCCCCGCGATAACAGCTTGATGGTTAAATGCAACCTCAGAATACTGAGAAAAAAAAATTGTACCACTTACGGGCTATTCATGCCCGTGCCACCTCTTGGGTGGCTTAATCTTTATCAATCAATCTGTACGTCATCTCGAGAAATTGGACAAGCACGATGGGATGGTGAAATCTAGGCAGGTTTATCCTGTCTATCCTCCTCGTGTAAAGGAGATATTGGTGGCGATACACAGAGGTCTTGCAGGAACTGTAGGTCATCACCTGAAGGTATCCAACCACGATGGGATGGTAAAATCTTAGCAGGTTTTTCTTGTCTCTCCTCCACGTGCAAAGGAGACATTGGTGGCTGTACATATATGTCTTGCAGGAACTGTAGGTAATCACGTGAAGTTGGACAAGCACGTTGGGATGGTGAAATCTTGACAGGTTTTTCCTGTCTGCTCTCCTCGTGCAAAGGAGACATTGGTGGGGGGTACATATACGTCTTGCAGGAGATGTAGGTCATCACTTGAAGGTGGCCGACCTCGATGTGATTCAGAAACCTTGGCAGGATTTTTTTGTCTGTCCTGTTTGGGCAAAGGAGACATTGGAGGCGGTACATAAATGTTTTGCAGGAACTGTATGTCATCTCGTGAAGTTGGACAAGCACGATGGGATGGTGAAATCTTGGCAGGTTTGTCCTGTTTCTCCATCTCGTGCAGAGGAGACATTGGAGGCGGTACATAAATGTCGTGCAGGAACTGTATGTCATCTCGTGAAATTGGACAAGCACGATGGAATGGTGAAATCTTGGCAGGTTTGTCCTGTCTGTCCATCTCGTGCAGAGGAGACATTGGAGGCGGTACATAAATGTTTTGCAGGAACTGTATGTCATCTCGTGAAGTTGGACAAGCACGATGGAATGGTGAAATCTTGTCAGGTTTGTCCTGTCTGTCCTCCTCGTCCACAGGAGACATTAGAGGCGGTACATAAATGTCTTGCAGGATCACTAATTTCCAACGCTAATACAATACTATTGTATTATTATAAACTAGTATTAAAATATACTAATTACTGTAGTTACTAAAATTTACTAACAGTAGTGTTCACATGAACTAATTATTATATCTGTATAAGAATACTGGAATTTTTACGAAACCAAGTAATAATATTTAACTCCCTAGAATTACAACCCAGTCTTTATTAAAGCATTTCAGCCACAATTGCGTGAAATAATATTATTCGTGATAAATAATTTCTGTGGCGAATGCGGGACGCTAGTGGGTGGGGGGGAGAAGCCATTGTTGTTGGTGTGGACGAGACGCCTGAGTGCGGCGTGAAGTCTCGTGTTGCGGAATTGAGCAACAAGGTCTTGGTGTCAGAGTCTGGGACACGTGACGTTGAAGTTATCAGCAAGAATTACCCTGGTACTCAACATAGAACTAGTTAATATTGTTCTACGTGATCTGCAGTGACCGGCCAACTAATAACGACTCGACATTCAAGCCGAGCTATCAACCACGTGTACGCCATAGCGAGAGTTGGAGCTTGGGACGCGTATTCGGCAAGCTTCAACATAATCAGTACCCCTTAGCTAAGTATATAATTCCCATTTGATGCATCATTAGAGATTGTATATGTCGGGGCAGCTTGTCGTTAGATCGAACGACCTTAACAAAACCCATGTTAGTACCATAACTAATTTGTTTTTCCATTTTCTTGAATATAGATATTTCAGTAGCCTAGTTCAATGCTACGTAATATCCCTTAAATTACAGCTCGCATGTGAAGAGTCCACGAGCTGTTACCTTACTCCGTGTTATTCATCTCCCAGTGTTTCTACGAGGAATTCCGGAGATCCCGAGGATGAGTCGTAAATGATGTCATTGAAATCGTCTTAAAGCTAAGACCTTTCGTATTCATTTATTTACTTTAAAATTCATTGCTTCTGTATTCTAATATTTAATTGGATGCTGATCATGTACACTGGAGATAATACGTGTTTATTAGAATGATTAATTTCTGATGTTAATGATCTTTATAATTACTGGTGATAATCTTCTATAGATTTCTTTAATTTGGTCATAAGATTAGTTATTACACAATGAACTGGTGCACGAACCACACTAGTTCCTAGACGTATATGAAGTTCTAGCAATAACCCCCTAATGTATGTGTTTGGGGCTTTGATTCAAGTTAATTATCTATACAGCCCATTAATTAGTTAAGTGATTATACTTCCTAATATTTAACCTCCTCCGAATTAATTTCCCTACCGATTTTCGTATCATCGGCAAATTTGCAAATGTTGCTACTCAAACCTGAATCTAAATCATTTATATATATTATAAACAACAGAGGTCCCAGGACAGAGCCCTGAGGTACTCCACTAACAACATTATCCCACTCTGACTTAACCCCATTTATACTAACTCTCTGTTCCGTTTGGTATAGCCATGCCCTAATCCAGCTTAATATTGCACCCCCAATACCATGAGACTCTATCTTTTAATCAGTCTTTCATGTGGCACTGTATCAAAAGTTTTGCTAAAGTCAAGGTACACAACATCACAATCCTTACCACTATCAACTGCCTCAACTATGCTAGAATAAAAAGATAACACATTTGTTAAACATGAACGGCCATTTATAAAACCATGTTGCGACTCAATTATTAATTTATGTTTTTCAAGATGAAATTTATGTTTTTCAAGATGATATTTACCAAGATCTTAACTAAATCGAAACTAATCCACTTTATAACTATTGTTTCGTGTTCTGTTTTGTGTTGATGCTTTTAGTACCCTTTTAATATCCCTTATGTTATATATATTTATTCACTTGTACACCTCTATCATGTCACCCCTAATTCTTTCCCTTTCTAGATAATATAATTATAGCTTAGGAACATAAGAATAAAGCCAACAGCAGAAAGCCTATTGGCCCATACGAGGCAGCTCCTATTTATAACCAATCTCCTTTGTTACATACATTCATTCACTTATACACCTCTATAATGTCACTCCATAATTACCCGCCTTTCTAAAGAACATAATTAAAGCTTAAGAACATAAGAATAAAGGCACCGGCAGAAAGCCTATTGGCCCATACGAGGCAGCTCCTATTTATAATCAACCTATCTAGAACGATGGGATGCAGAAATGCAGGTAACTGCAGAATGCACCTCCGCAACGTTATGCGATTATTGGCTCCACAAATCAATCACCCTGTTACCGAATCAGGTTTTACCCAGGTGTTTCCTAAATCTGAACATACGAATAAAGGTAACCGCATTGGTCTTATTGGCGCTGAACACACGAGGCAGTTCCTATTTATAAGCAGAATATATATATATATATATATATATATATATATATATATATATATATATATATATATATATATATATATATATATATATATATATATATATATATATATATATATATATATATATATATATATATATATATATATATATATATATATATATATATATATATATATATGTATATATATATATATATATATATATATATATATATATATATATATATATATATATATATATATATATATATATATATATATATATATATATATATATATGTCGTACCTAGTAGCCAGAATGCACTTCTCAGCCTACTATGCAAGGCCCAATTTGCCTAATAAGCTAAGTTTTCATGAATTAATTGTTTTTCGACTACCTAACCTACCTAACCTAACCTAACCTAACGTTTTCGGCTACCTAACCTAACCTAACCTAGAAAGATAGGTTAGGTTAGGTTAGGTAGGGTTGGTTAGGTTTGGTCATATATCTACGTTAATTTTAACTGCAATAAAAAAAATTGACCTCATACGTAATGAAATGGGTAGCTTTATCATTTCATTAGAAAAAAATTAGAGAAAATATAATAATTCAGGAAAACTTGGCTTATTAGGCAAATTGGGCCTTGCATAATAGGCCGAGAAGTGCATTCTGGCTACTAGGTACGACATATATATATATATATATATATATATATATATATATATATATATATATATATATATATATATATATATATATATATATATATATTATTAAATATGACCGAAAAAGTAAGATTAATAATTCTAACACGAATTTTCTCATTCTTTCGTACATTACGCTTCACTGTTGGAGGTAAATCAAAAATCACTTCTCCAAAATTCATTTTTATTTCTAATCTGACGCGACACGGGCGCGTTTCGTAAAACTTATTACATTTTCAAAGACTTCACAAATACACAACTGATTAGAACTTGCGTTTCTCTGATTTTATATCTACATTTGAGTGAGGTGGGAAGGGTGATGTGGCATTAACACAAGACAGAACAATAGGGGATATTAATAGGGTATTAAAAATATCAACACAAGACAGAACAGAAACAATGGGTATTGAATAGAAGTGTTTGTAGAAAGCCTATTGGTCCATATTTCTTGATGCTTCTATATTGGAGCGGAGTCTTGAGGTGGGTAGAATATAGTTGTGCAATAATTGGCTGTTGATTGCTGGTGTTGACTTCTTGATGTGTAGTGCCTCGCAAACGACAAGCCGCCTGCTATCGCTGTATCTATCGATGATTTCTGTGTTGTTTACTAGGATTTCTAGTAAATCTAGAAATATTTCTAGAAATTTCTAGAATATTTTCTAGAAATCCTCTTCAAAGGTCTTCAAAGACTTCGAAGACCACAGATAGAATGACATGCGTTCTATTATAGTATAAAATGTCCTATGTTGACTCTCTCCGATCTCCCCTTCGTTGAAATATGTTGAACTTGGTCCATATTACCTGAATACCGGAACACTTGATATACATTTCATTCCCCTGGGCACTAGGAGGCTCGAACCTCGGGCCCCCATGCGTGTGAGGCAGAAACTGTATCCACTCGGCTATACTTGACCTGTAAAGCAATATCTATGTGTTCCTTGCCTCTACCACCACTTTGGTCACCATCTACCACCAAGCACTCAACCACCCCATAGTGACATTATATATATATATATGCGAACAAGCCTGAATGGTCCCCAGGACATATGCAACTGAAAACTCACACCCCAGAAGTGACTCGAACCCATACTCCCAGAAGCAACGCAACTGGTATGTACAAGACGCCTTAATCCACTTGACCATCACGACCGGACATAATGAGGTGATAGCCGAGGCTATATGAACCACCCCACCGCCGGCACTCGGATAGTTATCTTGGGCATAGCATTTTACCAAATCACCTCATTCTTTGGGGCACACGTGAGGAACACAAATGCGAACAAAATTCATTGGTTCATATAGCCTCGGCTATCACCTCATTATGTCCGGTCGTGATGGTCAAGTGGATTAAGGCGTCTTGTACATACCAGTTGCGTTGCTTCTGGGAGTATGGGTTCGAGTCACTTCTGGGGTGTGAGTTTTCAGTTATATATATATATATATATATATATATATATATATATATATATATATATATATATATATATATATATATATATATATATATATATATATATATATATATATATATATATATATATATATATATATGTCGTACCTAGTAGCCAGAACGCACTTCTCAGCCTACTATGCAAGGCCCGATTTGGCTAATAAGCCAAGTTTTCCTGAATTAATATATTTTCTCTATTTTTTTTCTTATGAAATGATAAAACTACCCATTTCATTATGTATGAGGTCAATTTTTTTTTATTGGAGTTGAAATTAATGTAGATATATGACCGAACCTAACCAACCCTACCTAACCTAACCTAACCTATCTCTATAGGTTAGGTTAGGTTAGGTAGCCGAAAAAGTTAGGTTAGGTTAGGTTAGGTAGGTTAGGTAGTCGAAAAACAAATAATTCATAAAAACTTGGCTTATTAGGCAAATTGGGCCTTGCATAGTAGGCTGAGAAGTGCGTTCTGGCTACTAGGTACGACATATATATATATATATATATATATATATATATATATGTCGTACCTAGTAGCCAGAACGCACTTCTCAGCCTACTATACAAGGCCCGATTTGCCTAATAAGCCAAGTTTTCCTAAATTAATATATTTTCTCAAATTTTTTTCTTGTGAAATGATAAAGCTACCCATTTCATTATGTATGAGGTTAATTTGTTTTTATTTGAGAAAAAATTAACGTAGATATATGACCGAACCTAACCAACCCTACCTAACCTAACCTAACCTATCTCTATAGGTTAGGTTAGGTTAGGTAGCCGAAAAAGTTAGGTTAGGTTAGGTTAGGTAGGTTAGATAGCCGAAAAAAAATAAATTCATGAAAACTTGACTTATTAGGCAAATCGGTCCTTGCATAGTAGGCTGAGAAGTGCGTTCTGGCTACTAGGTACGACATATATATATATATATATATATATATATATATATATATATATATATATATATATATATATATATATATATATATATATATATATATATATATATATATGTCGTACCTAGTAGCCAGAACTCACTTCTCAGCCTACTATTCAAGGCCCGATTTGCCTAATAAGCCAAGTTTTCCTGAATTAATATATTTACTATAATTTTTTTCTTATGAAATGATAAAGCAACCCTTTTCTCTATGTATGAGGTCAATTTTTTTTTATTGGAGTTAAAATTAACGTAGATATATGACCGAACCTAACCAACCCTACCTAACCTAACCTAACCTATATTTATAGGTAAGGTTAGGTTAGGTAGCCAAAAAAAGCTAGGTTAGGTTAGGTTAGGTAGGTTAGGTAGACGAAAAAACATTAATTCATGAAAACTTGGCTTATTAGGCAAATCGGGCCTTGAATAGTAGGCTGAGAAGTGCGTTCTGGCTATTAGGTACGACATATATATATATATATATATATATATATATATATATATATATATATATATATATATATATATATATATATATATATATATATATTAGTATATTTTGGTAGCAGTCTTTCCTGTAGACATATATTATTAAATATGACCGAAAAAGTAAGATTAATAATTCTAACACGAATTTTCTCAATCTTTCGTACATTTCTTTTCACTGTTGGAGGTAATTCAAAAATCAATTCTCCAAAATTCATTTTTATTTCTAGTCTACTAGAAATAATAAGACTAGAAATAAAAATGAATTTTGAAGAATTGATTTTTGAATTACCTCCAACAGTGAAAAGAAATGTACGAAAGATTGAGAAAATTCGTGTTAGAATTATTAATCTTACTTTTTCGGTCATATTTAATACTATATATATATATATATATATATATATATATATATATATATATATATATATATATATATATATATATATATATATATATATATATATTTATATATATATTTATATATATATATATAAATATATATTTAACATTTATATTTTATTTTATATATATATATATATATATATATATATATATATATATATATATATATATATATATATATATATATATATATATATATATATATATATATATATTTTATTATATATATATATATATATATATATATATATATATATAAGCCTATACTTCCATAAACCACAATTGAAGATTAATAATCTTTGGACAACACCCACCAGTGGGACTCAAACCCAGAAAGCACAACTACCTTCCAGTAGCTGCCATAACTAGTATGCTTTAACCCACTACACCATCAGACCCTACAAAAGAAGTAGAGAGTTCGAGATATATATACATCCCAAACATCTCCACTTCCCGAGGGCACCAGATGAGTGTGGGGTCAGTCTGCATTTTTCGTCAAGCTTCTGTCAATGTGAGAGAACTCGTGTCCAGCTTATAAGCCTATACTTGCATAAACCACAAGTGAAGATTAATAATCTTTGGACAACACCCACCAGTGGGACTCGAACCCAGAAAGCACAACTACCTTCCAGTAGCTGCCATAACTAGTATGCTTTAACCCACTACACCATCAGACCCTACAAAAGAAGTAGAGAGTTCGAGATATATATACATCCCAAACATCTCCACTTCCCGAGGGCACCAGATGAGTGTGGGGTCAGTCTGCATTTTTCGTCAAGCCACTGTCAATGTGAGAGAACTCGTGTCCAGCTTATAAGCCTATACTTGTATAAACCACAAGTGAAGATTAATAATCTTTGGACAACACCCACCAGTGGGACTCAAACCCAGAAAGCACAACTACCTTCCAGTAGCTGCCATAACTAGTATGCTTTAACCCACTACACCATCAGACCCTACAAAAGAAGTAGAGAGTTCGAGATATATATACATCCCAAACATCTCCACTTCCCGAGGGCACCAGATGAGTGTGGGGTCAGTCTGCATTTTTCGTCAAGCTTCTGTCAATGTGAGAGAACTCGTGTCCAGCTTATAAGCCTATACTTGCATAAACCACAAGTGAAGATTAATAATCTTTGGACAACACCCACCAGTGGGACTCGAACCCAGAAAGCACAACTACCTTCCAGTAGCTGCCATAACTAGTATGCTTTAACCCACTACACCATCAGACCCTACAAAAGAAGTAGAGAGTTCGAGATATATATACATCCCAAACATCTCCACTTCCCGAGGGCACCAGATGAGTGTGGGGTCAGTCTGCATTTTTCGTCAAGCCACTGTCAATGTGAGAGAACTCGTGTCCAGCTTATAAGCCTATACTTGTATAAACCACAAGTGAAGATTAATAATCTTTGGACAACACCCACCAGTGGGACTCGAACCCAGAAAGCACAACTACCTTCCAGTAGCTGCCATAACTAGTATGCTTTAACCCACTACACCATCAGACCCTACAAAAGAAGTAGAGAGTTCGAGATATATATACATTCCAAACATCTCCACTTCCCGAGGGCACCAGATGAGTGTGGGGTTAGTCTGCATTTTTCGTCAAGCTTCTGTCAATGTGAGAGAACTCGTGTCCAGCTTATAAGCCTATACTTGCATAAACCACAAGTGAAGATTAATAATCTTTGGACAACACCCACCAGTGGGACTCGAACCCAGAAAGCACAACTACCTTCCAGTAGCTGCCATAACTAGTATGCTTTAACCCACTACACCATCAGACCCTACAAAAGAAGTAGAGAGTTCGAGATATATATACATCCCAAACATCTCCACTTCCCGAGGGCACCAGATGAGTGTGGGGTCAGTCTGCATTTTTCGTCAAGCCACTGTCAATGTGAGAGAACTCGTGTCCAGCTTATAAGCCTATACTTGTATAAACCACAAGTGAAGATTAATAATCTTTGGACAACACCCACCAGTGGGACTCGAACCCAGAAAGCACAACTACCTTCCAGTAGCTGCCATAACTAGTATGCTTTAACCCACTACACCATCAGACCCTACAAAAGAAGTAGAGAGTTCGAGATATATATACATCCCAAACATCTCCACTTCCTGAGGGCACCAGATGAGTGTGGGGTCAGTCTGCATTTTTCGTCAAGCCACTGTCAATGTGAGAGAACTCGTGTCCATCTTATAAGTCTATACTTGCATAAACCACAAGTGAAGATTAATAATCTTTGGACAACACCCACCAGTGGGACTCGAACCCAGAAAGCACAACTACCTTCCAGTAGCTGCCATAACTAGTATGCTTTAACCCACTACACCATCAGACCCTACAACTAGATCTCGAACTCTCTACTTCTTTTATAGAGAGTTCGGACTTTTGTTATTGAAGAACAACTTCAATAGTAGCTTGAGGAAGTTGTTAAGTAAACATAAAGATCTTCTTAATCAATTTACTACTTCATCACCTTCATTACCATATCTATATGGTCTTGTCAAGACGCATAAGCGTAACAATCCCATGAGACCTATCATCAGTTCTGTGGGATCCATTTCTTACAAACTCTCCAAATGGCTTACCAAAATCTTGTCCCCTTTGTTAGGAACTATTTCCTCTTCTCATTTGACAAATTCTCTTGATTTAGTTAACAAATTGAATAGTGTTCCTGTCACTCCTGATGTAAGTTAATCAGTTTTGACGTTTGTTCCTTGTTCACAAAGGTACCGGTCGATGATATTCTCGATTATCTTGCTCGTGAACTAATGAGCCATGACTTACCTCTTTCTGCTGATATTATTGTCAGTCTTGTTAAGTTGTGCATTAAAGAATGAAAATTTACCTTTAATAATGAGTATTATTTACAGACTTTTGGAATGGCAATGGGGAATCCTCTATCGCCATTGCTCTCAAACCTGTACATGGAATTCTTCGAAAAGAAATTTGTTTAAAAAAATTATGTCGGAAAATCCGACACCATTTAATATATCATACAGACAGATAATAGCTGTGTTGTATAAACAAGTTAACCCATAAAAAACGTAACTTGTAGTGGAATTACCGTCTAAAGAAAACGGGATATCATCACCACATACTATTATATTCACCACCTATTATGGTGGGAATTATTCTTAAATACATTAGTCTTTGGACTTTACCATCATAAAACATCTCATATAAATTAACTTAATTATCAATATTAAAGTAGAGTAAATGTGACCCTTCTATCACCTTGTCATCTGGACAATGTAAGCCAGGCCTCAGTGAGGAAGGAGGGGCAGCCATTGTTTATACTGAGACCAGAGGCTCACAGGAGCAAATTCGGCTCCTGTTAATTTTACTTGGACGAAGTGTTATGGAAACCAAAGGTGTACCATCTTCAACACGCTGTCAACAAATCAAGTGTTCTTCCGAAACCCATGTATCTTTCATTTATGGCCATTAATGTCATTATACAGGGTGATCCGGTTAGAGCACGTGGTAGCCTCAAACTAAAGGTAATTAAGCCAGGTCTTCATTGTTCCATGTACAGTGTTTCTCTGATATACCTGTCATATATAGGATTCTGGCTTTTCAGCTAGCGCCCTTTTAACAGGTCAAGACGAGGAAGGCTTTGTGCATCAGTTACCAGGATGATGGAAGCTACCTCAAAGAGGGAAAATGTGGTCTCTACATCCTGGTTATACCTGGTGGATTAAGGTCAGCTGTACTATAAGATAAGGAACCTCTTCAATGTATGTAGTCTATTACTGTAGTTTGATTGGCTGCATATATATAAATTAATATAAACCCCCCCTAATGTGTAGAGGATCGATTTGTGAGATTATGAGATTATTGCAGAAATACAGTCCACTTATCATTATACAAATTGCTATCGAAGTATATAAATTAAATAAATATAAATCTCACAGGTCGGTTCCCACATTATTTGGACCTTCAGAACCGGAATATTCGGTCCTTTGAACCCACATTTGGTCATCTTAGTACCGGATGAACCAGTTAACCAGTGGATTCATTAAATAAACTAGTGCAGTGTGATTTAAACAAAGGCCAGCCAGTCAAAGATGGCAGCGTTGCCTCGAGGGAGCTCAGAAGCCTCCCTCAGCCCAGTTAAGCCTTAGTCAGCGGTTTCATGCACACCCACAGGTTTGGTGGTGTGTTATTCTGTGAAATGACAGCGCTAATATAGAAGCCAGCCAAATTAGTGACTGTGTCGCGAGATTGTTCACGGATTTCGTGGTGTTAAATTTCGCGAGAGATTATCTACGAATTTTCTGGAGTTTATTTCGCGAGGTCACTAATAATATTTAATACTTCTAGATAATATTAGAAGTTTCATAGAGGCTAATTAAGAGGCTATTATCAATAATTGTGTATATTATTTCTCCAAAATAGAGAATTATTTAATATATTGCACTAGTGATCACAGTATAATATTTACTAATTGCCAACCCACAACAGGGTAGGAAATTGCCAATGACTAGTTGAACTATTTATTGTTCATCCTAGTCCCATTATTACCATAGTCTAGTTGTACTATATTGAACAACCTAACACCATTAATGAATGGTCCAGACCCTATTTTGGGTGTAATTTTTATCAACTCGAGTTGAGTTGTGTATATATAATAATTTACTTATGATCATTACACCTTTGAGTGATTAATTAGTGTCTCTACCATCCTAGGGTGATATAGAAGAGCTAACCTAAAGGTACTTCCAGTGACACTGGTTTATCGCTCAAATCATTAGTGTGTATGATTGTATATATATAATGTGTATTAATTTGAAGTGCTAACCTCTAGTAGAGGTTGGATTATTGCCTAGTGAGTGCAGAATTTGACCCTAGGCTACCATCAGTGCTTGTTCAGTATTATGAGCAGCCCAAGTACAAGTCCCACAAGGCTTCACCAACTAGCCAGTATGGATAATGCAGGGAGAATGAAAAGAACCCTTGCAGGTCTTAAAGGCCACTTAACAAGACAGATCAAGAAATGTGAAGATTTGTCACAACAATCTCAAGTTGATTATGCTGACCTGGAAAGCTATTATCAAGCAGCTGCAGGTAAATTTGAGCAAATCAAATGCCAAATAGCAACATATGTGGCTGAACTTGCCAACACCAATTTATCAGAAACAGAAATAGACGACATTATGGTTGATCTTGCGAATTATGAAGATCACACTCAGGCCACGTTACAGCCTTATGTCAAATTAATTGCCCAGAACAAGGCAACAACAACAGCAACAACAACAACAGTTGCATCTAATACGAGTCAAGCAGAAGCTCGACTCCCTCCAATTAATTTACCCACTTTCTCAGGAAAAGATGAGGAAGATTGGAACGAATTTTGGAACAAATTCGTTGACCTTGTAGACTCAAAACAATCTTTACCAAAGAGTAGTAAATTCTCTTATTTGCAAGGCCAATTATCAGGTGAGGCTAAAACAGTAGTATCCCATCTGAGATTAACTAATGACGGCTATGATCTGGCAGTAAAACTCCTCAAGGATAATTATGCTGATCCAGAAGTAAGAACATCACATTTAGTTCATGAGCTGTTGCATTTACCCCCACCGGAGGCTTCAGCTGATTCACTCCAAGTCTTCAAACTGGAGGTAGAATCATTGATCAATGCCCTCAGCCTGACAGCAGATACAAACGGGGCTGAGTGGGTCTTGAAAATAATTGTCCAGGAGAAAATACCTAGGGACATATTGAGACAAATGAGTGCTCATTACAATAAAAGTATCTTATCAATGAATGAAATATCTGAAGGTTTAAAGTCAGTAGTTCATCAATTACGAACACATGACAAATTAAAACCACCAAGTAAACCCTCAGAAACCAATAATAGTAAACCACAGAGTACCAAAGGTACCCCAAATCAATCTAGACAATATAATTCAACACCAAAGTGGAACAGTGGCAGTGTGGGCGTATATGCAGTGGGACCCTCCAAGCCTATATAGTTACTGTGTCACCCAAGAACGTGACACCAAAGGGTACTGGAAGCTATGGAACATGTTTGTTCTGCAATGAGAAACATTCAATGTATCATTGCTCTAATTTTCCTGATAGTGACGCCCGTGTTGAGCGACTCAAAGATTTGCAACATTGCACGAGGTGCCTCAGGAAACATAACATCAACGACTGTGATACCCAATTACACACCTGTAATAGGTGTAACAAAGGTCAGCACCATGCAGCATTGTGCAGAGACACCAAAACAACGTCTCCAAACCCCAAGGTGGAAGATAGCATTCCCACCACAGTACAGTACTGCAAGGTGCAACAAACAAAGAGTGCCCAATCGGCAAAGTCTAAAGGTAATACGACTTTGCCTACTGCCCAAATTACCATCCTGAATAAGAGGGCCAAGGTCCATACCCGTGGGTTGTTTGACCAAGGAACCCAGAGAACATATCTCACTAAAAAGTTGGCAGATGAACTACAATTAAGGCCTGTAGCCCAGATGTCATTCAACATCTCAGGGTTTGTAACAGATGCAGGACCTCAAGTCTACCAGGTGGTACAACCATCAGTACGTTTAGGCAGGTACGTCTGTCGAGTACAAGCCATTGTGGTGGACAAAATACCAGTGGACCTACAAGTTCAAGGTCTGAGAGCCACAGCCAAATTCCTGAGAAATAGAGGAATAAAATTGGCAGATAATATTAAGTCTGATCACCTCACCGACTTCGGTCTCCTTGTAGGGACAGACTATTGTCATCGATTCATCGGTAGCCCTACTAAATATCAGGGTATAACCATGTTAAACTCTGCAGGAGGTAAATTACTCTCAGGCCCAGTATCAAGCCTGAGGAGACCTATGCCTGCAGATAAACAATACCAGTAGAAACTAAATTTGTCAGCTGATTATATTTCTCCAGTAGCATTATACTAAGGAGATTACAGCTGACTATACCAACAGAGGTTGATGTTAGTATCATCATATAAAGCTGAAGATGAGTTCATGAGGCTTCAGTGGCAAATCAGTGAACAGTAGCCTAAACCAGCTACAAGTCACTGCGACCAATGTCACTGAACCCACTGCAGTCTCAGAACCATACTTTACTTTAATGATGAGCTATTCAATCTTCTGAATCAATTAACTAAATTAAACCCCAATAAATCTGATGACTGATTTGATACATTTATTATTTAATCAAGATGTATTCCATGGGCCTCAGTGTTTATATATCAGTGACCAGTTACCTGAACAAACTTCAAGTTATATCTAATGTCACTGATCTCACTGCAGTCCCTGAATCATACTTGACTGTAGTACTTGATCACATCCAGTCTTCTGGGTTAAATAATATGTAATTAGGCTTGAATATTAGCCTTTCAAGAGTTGACAGAGAAATGAAATCGCATTAGACTTCTAACCCCTGCAACTCTAGTATGGGACATCCGTCCTGTACGAACAGACGCACAAATGTGTGATTACTAACTACTAACATCAAATTAATCTAATAATTCGAAGGAGGAGTATCGGTGTTCATCTGTTCTAATTAGGACTTCGACCCGTGAGCAGCCCCTGGGAAATTATGTCGGAAAATCCGACACCATTTAATATATCATACAGACAGATAATAGCTGTGTTGTATAAACAAGTTAACCCATAGAAAACGTAACTTGTAGTGGAATTACCGTCTAAAGAAAACGGGATATCATCACCACATACTATTATATTCACCACCTAATATGGTGGGAATTATTCTTAAATACATTAGTCTTTGGACTTTACCATCATAAAACATCTCATATAAATTAACTTAATTATCAATATTAAAGTAGAGTAAATGTGACCCTTCTATCACCTTGTC
Organism: Procambarus clarkii; assembly: GCF_040958095.1. Classification (NCBI taxonomy): domain Eukaryota; kingdom Metazoa; phylum Arthropoda; class Malacostraca; order Decapoda; family Cambaridae; genus Procambarus; species Procambarus clarkii. The sequence goes on from NC_091179.1 coordinate 7,981,657, forward strand.
ATCTGGACAATGTAAGCCAGGCCTCAGTGAGGAAGGAGGGGCAGCCATTGTTTATACTGAGACCAGAGGCTCACAGGAGCAAATTCGGCTCCTGTTAATTTTACTTGGACGAAGTGTTATGGAAACCAAAGGTGTACCATCTTCAACACGCTGTCAACAAATCAAGTGTTCTTCCGAAACCCATGTATCTTTCATTTATGGCCATTAATGTCATTATACAGGGTGACCCGGTTAGAGCACGTGGTAGCCTCAAACTAAAGGTAATTAAGCCAGGTCTTCATTGTTCCATGTACAGTGTTTCTCTGATATACCTGTCATATATAGGATTCTGGCTTTTCAGCTAGCGCCCTTTTAACAGGTCAAGACGAGGAAGGCTTTGTGCATCAGTTACCAGGGTGATGGAAGCTACCTCAAAGAGGGAAAATGTGGTCTCTACATCCTGGTTATACCTGGTGGATTAAGGTCAGCTGTACTATAAGATAAGGAACCTCTTCAATGTATGTAGTCTATTACTGTAGTTTGATTGGCTGCATATATATAAATTAATATAAATCCCCCCTAATGTGTAGAGGATCGATTTGTGAGATTATGAGATTATGGCAGAAATACAGTCCACTTATCATTATACAAATTGCTATCGAAGTATATAAATTAAATAAATATAAATCTCACAGGTCGGTTCCCACAAAAACTCCTGGAATCATTCCTTGGTTTAGATATGTTGATGATATCTTGTGTATTTGGCCTTCAGATGTAAACACAGACGAATTTGTTGCCAAACTTAATGACCAAGTCACCTCCATAAAATTTACTATGGAGACTGAAATTGATAAATGTTTGCCATTCTTAGATGTGCTTATTCATAGGGAAAACTCTTCATTAAAGTTTAGTGTTTACAGAAAACCTACAAACAATTTATCTTATGTTCATTATTTTTCAGGGCATAGATACAACATAAAAAAGTCCATTTTTTCTTCAATGTATCTAAGAGCTCTTCGAGTTGTGAGTCCAGAATTCTTAGACGAAGAATTTAAGAATATTGATTCGATTGGTCTTAAGCTTTGTTACCCACTGAATTTTTTGGAAGTTTGTCGTAACAAAGCACATCGTACATATTATAATAATGTATGCAGTGAAAGGATTCGCCCAAAGAATGTGTTATGTTTACCATATTTCTCTGGGTTTGAGAATATTGTCAAGGCCTTGAAACTTTTTAATATAGATGTAATGTTTAGCTACGAAAACACTGTTGGTAAGCTATTAGTTAGAAACACCCCTCGTAGTGATAATTGCGTCATTTATAAAATGCCTTGTAAGGAATGTAATAAGTTCTATGTCGGGCAAACATCTAAAGATTTAAAATGTAGAATATCGCTACATAAATAATCTGTAAGACATGGCCAATTGTCTAATGCTTTGTTTGTGCATTTGTCAGAAAAAGCTCACCAAATTGATTGGGAGAGTGCTTCTTCAATAACAAATTGTAAAAGCACCTATAACAGAAACATAATTGAATCTGCTTTGATACAGATCACCAAAGAAAGTAATTTGAATATTAGCAGTGGTCTATATAACTTAGATCCATTTCTAATAGATCAGCTAAAAGGCGATTTAAGTAGGATCATTGAAAAACATTTGTCTCACTAATTTATTGTATATATTTACCTCTTTATGTTATAATTACCTATGTATTATGCGTGTATGTCCGCTGTATCAGATGGGCCATTGGGCTACATCGGATGGGCCAATTGGGTGCATCTGATGGGCCAATGGGCCGTCTGCGTTGTCCAAGTATTGTACCTCACCTTACTTCACCACTCTCTCCTGCCTATTTATACCCATCACTCGATTTGTAAAATGACCTTCTGAAGATGTATTTAATATACGAAAGTACTTAAGGAAATTCCTGTTTCATTTTTCCTCCGTGGTCTGACATTGTCATATATATATATACATATATATATATATATATATATATATATATATATATATATATATATATATATATATATATATATATATATATATATATATAAGTTGACCTACTTTCTGAGATGTTCTCCATCCTACAGCAGCCCTAAGTTAAATGTGTATGACACCCTTCTGAGGTCCATGCTGGTCTAAGTCCTGAACCTGCCATTGGACGACTCTCAGTGGGAGCAAGCAACCCTTCCTGTAAGACTCGGCGGCCTTGGTGTCCGCACAGCCTCCCAAATTGCTCTACCAGCCTTCCTTTCCTCCTCTCATGCATCGCACGACCTCGTCAGAGATATTTTACCTGCAACCCTGAGAGATTCAGCAGGAATACACGATCCTGCTTTCACTGAATGTTCAAATCAGTGGAATGTTCTTGCAGCCCCAGCAACCATTATAGAGCCAACAAAACAACACAAACAGTCCGGCTGGGACCACCCTCTAGTGGAAAAAGTAGCTGATGCCATGCTAAGCGTCGCAACAGCAGACAAGGAGAAAGCCCGCCTCAGAGCAGTGCGTGCCCCCCATGCAGGAGACTTCCTCCTGGCAGTACCCATGTCTGCAATGGGCACGCGCCTAGATCCAGAATCCCTTCGTGTAGCAGTGGCCCTCCGCCTTGGTGCCCCAATTCACACTGAATACAAGTGTATTTGCAACAGGGTGGAAGCAGACCAATACGGACTGCATGGGTTGCATTGCGGAAGCACAAAGGGCTGGCATGCAAGACACAACGAGGTCAATGACATCATCAAGAGAAGCCTCGTCTCAGCTGGGTGCCCAGCGGAGAGAGAACCTCGCATCCTAGGGGTCCAAAACCCGGATTTCCCAGCACTTCGCCCTGATGGCATCACCATATACTCATGGAAGGAGGGTAGACAGTTGGTGTGGGACTACACATGTGTATCCACCCTGGCTGACACCTATGTACACTTCGGAGCTGATCAAGCAGGTGGGGCGGCCAACCACAGGGAAACAGCAAAATCACTCAAGTACAGGCGACTGGAAGGTCGCCTGTACTTGTTCCTCTTTGTTCCCATAGCGTCTGAGACGCATGGCCCCTGGGGCAAGAGTGCCTTGGGATTTCTCAAGGAATTGGGGTCCAAGCTCATTGACGTCACCAGAGACCCAAGGGCTTCCAGTTTTTTATTTCAGCGTCTCAGTGTGGCGATCCAGAGGGGAAATGCTTGCTGTGTCCTCGGTTCCTGTCCAGAAGCGGAGGAGCTTCAAGAGATCCATAACCTTTAGGCATTTGTCTTGTATGTTTTGTAACCTTTAAATACACAATAAAGGAAAAAAAAAAGGGAAGGGGGTGGTAGGAGAAAAGCACACAGAAACTGTATTGGAGGGGACCCACATTCCCTCCAATGCGTTATGTGTGGTTTCCTCCGAGGCTATGGGTCCCCCTTCTTCCAGCCAGAGGTGGTACTCCCTTCCCTTATATATATATATATATATATATATATATATATATATATATATATATATATATATATGTTTTTAACATATATATATATATATATATATTAAAATATATATATATATTAACATATATATATATATATATGTTAATATATATATATATATATATATTAACATATTTTAATATATATATATATATATATATATATATATATATATATATATATATATATATATATATATATATTTTTTTTTATGTTATATATATAAGTGCGTTCTGGCTACTAGGTACGACATATATATATATATATATATATATATATATATATATATATATATATATATATATATATATATATATATATATATATATATATATATATATATATATTTATATATATGTCAAAACTATGCTTGAGACAATCAAGGGATCCTTCTTCAAATATGTTACGCGGTAATTAGTTGCACGACTCAACAACCCTGTTACCGAACCAGTATTTACCCAGGTCTTTCCTAAATCTAACCTTATCCAATTTATACCCATTATTTCGAGTTCTCTCTCTCTCTTGTGTTAATACTTTTAGTACCGTATTAATATTCCTTTTCTTATGCCCATTCATCCACTTATACAATGTTATCATGTCACCCCCTAGTTCTTCGCCTTTCTAGAGAATGTAATTTAACTATTGTCAGTCTTGCTTCATATGACAATTCTAATTTTGAGGATTATCTTTGTCATCATACGCTGGACGCGTTCTATTAATTTTTTATCCATTCTACAGTACAACGACCAAAACTGAACTGCATATTCTAAATGGCACCTAACCAGATCAAGATAAAGCTGACGAACAACACCAGGTGTCTTATTAGTAACGTTTCGATTAATAAATTCCAGTGTCCTATTTGCCTTCATACGAACATTTATGCGTTGTTGTTTTTTTGGTTTCAATTCTTACTAATTATAACTCCTAGATCCCTTTCGATTCTAAACATAACCTATTTAAAAATGTCTGTCCTCGTGCAAAGGAGACATTGGTGGCGGTACATATATGTCTTGCAGGAACTGTATGTCATGTCGTGAAGTTGGAGAAGCACGATGGAATTTTGAAATCTTTGCAGGATTGTCCTGTCTGTCTTCCTCGTGCAGAGGAGACATTGGAGGCGATACATAGAGGTCTTGCAGGAACTGTAGGTTATCACTTGAAGGTGGCCAAGCCCGATGAGATGCAGAAACCTTGACCGGATTTTCCTGTCTGTCGCCATCGTGCAAAGGAGACATTGGAAGCGATACATAGATGTCTTGCAGGAACTGTAGGTCATCACGTGAGGTTGGACAAGCACGATGGGATGGTGAAATCTTGGCAGGTCTTTTCTGTCTGTCCTTCTCTTGCAAAGGAGACATTGGAGGCGGTACATAAATGTCTTGCAGGAACTGTAGGTCATCTCTTGAAGTTGGACAAGCACGATTGGATTTTCATATCTTGGCTGGTTTGTCCTGTTTCTCCTCGTGCAAAGGAGATATTGGAGGCGATACATAGAGGTCTTGCATGAACTGTAGGCCATCACCTGAAGGTATCCAACCACGATGGGATGGTGAAACCTTGGCAGGTTTTTCCTGTCTCTCCTTCTCGTGCAAAGGAGAAATTGGCGGCGGTACATAGAGGTCTTTCAGGAACTGTAGGTAATCACGTGAAGTTGGACAAGCATGATGGAATGGGGAAATCTTGGCAGGATTGTCCTCTCTGTCTTCCTCGTGCAAAGGAGACATTGGAGGTGGTATATAGTAGTCTTGAGGGAACTGTAGGTCATCATTCCCTGAATTTAACTGAATATGCTGGCTTTCCTGTGGCAACATATTACTAACATCAGACAACATCCTGTTACCAAACCACTATTTAAAAAGATCTTAACTAAATCGGAACTAATCCACTTTATAACTATTGTTTCGTGTTCTGTTTTGTGTTGATGCTTTTAGTACCCTTTTAATATCCCCTTTGTTATATACATTCACTCACTTGTACACCTCTTTCTTGTCACCCCCTAATTCTTTCCCTTTCTAGAGAATATAATAACAGCAGAAAGCCTATTGGCCCATACGAGGCAGCTCCTATTTATAACCAATCTCCTTTGTTATATACATTCATTCACTTATACACCTCTATAATGTCATCCCATAATTACCCGCCTTTCTAAAGAACATAATTAAAGCTTAAGAACATAAGAATAAAGGCAACTGCAGAAAGCCTATAGGCCCATACGAGGCAGCTCCTATTTATAACCAACCTATCTAGAACGATGGGATGCAGAAATGCAGGTAACTGCAGAATGCACCTCCGCAACGTTACGCGATTATTGGCTCAACAAATCAATCACCCTGTTACCGAATCAGGTTTTACCCAGGTGTTTCCTAAATCTGAACATACGAATAAAGGTAACCGCATAGGTCTTATTGGCGCTGAACACACGAGGCAGTTCCTATTTATAAGCACCCAATATCATAATATATTCTTCTAAACTATACTTGAAACAATCAAGGGATCCTTCTTCTAATATGTTACGCGGTAATTAGTTGCACGACTCAACAACCCTGTTACCGAACCAGTATTTACCCAGGTCGTTCCTAATTCTAATCTTATCCAATTTATACTCATTATTTCGAGTTCTCTCTCTCTTGTGTTAATACTTTTAGTACCGTAATAATATTCCTGTTGTTATGCCTATTCATCCACTTATACAATGTTATCATGTCACCCCCTAGTTCTTCGCCTTTCTAGAGAATGTAATTTAACTATTGTCAATCTTGCTTCATATGACATTTCTAATTTTGAGGATTATCTTTGTCATCATACGCTGGACTCGTTCTATTAATTTTTTATCCATTCTACAGTACAACGACCAAAACTGAACTGCATAATCTAAATGGCACCTTAGCAGATCAGGATAAAGCTGATGAACAACACCTGGTGTCTTATTAGTAAGGTTTCGATTAATAAATTCCAGTGTCCTATTTGCCTTCATACGAACATTTATACGTTGTTGTTTTTTTGGTTTCAATTCTTACTAATTATAACTCCTAGATCCCTTTCGATTCTAAACATAACCTATTTAAAAATGTGTGTCCTCCTCGTGCAAAGGAGACATTGGTCGCGGTACATATATGTCTTGCAGGAACTGTATGTCATGTCGTGAAGTTGGACAATCACGATGGGATGGTGAAATCTTGGCAGGTTTTTCCTGTCTCTCCTTCTCGTGCAAAGGAGACATTGGTGGCAGTACATAAATGTCTTGCAGGAAATGTAGGTAATCACGTGAAGTTGGACAAGCACGTTGGGATGGTGAAATCTTGGCATATTTTTCCTGTCTGTTCTCCTTGTGCAAAGGAGACATTGTTGGCGGTACATAAATGTCTTGCAGGAGCTGTAGGTCATCACTTAAAGGTGGCCAACCTCAATGTGATTCAGAAACCTTGGCATGATTTTCCTGTCTGTCCTCTTCGGGCAAAGGAGACATTGGAGGCGGGACATAAATGTCTTGCAGGAGCTGTAGGTCATCTCTTGAAGTTGGAAAAGCACGTTGGGATGGTGAAATCTATTCAGGTTTTTCCTGTCTGTTCTCCTCGTGCAAAGGAGACATTGGAGGCGATACATAGAGGTCTTGCAGGAACTGTAGCCCATCACCTGACGGTTTCCAACTACGATGGGATGGTGAAATCTTGGCAGATTTTTCCTGTCTCTCCTTCTCGTGCAAAGGAGACATTGGTGGTGGTACACAGAAGTCTTGAAGGAGCTCTATGTCATCACTTGAAGGTGGAAAACTCCGATGTGATTCAGAAACCTTGGTAGGATTTTCCTGTCTGTCCTCTTCGGGCAAAGGAGACATTGGACGCGGGACATATATGTCTTGCAGGAACTGTAAGTCATCTCTTGAAGATAGAGAAGCACGATGGGATTTTGAAATCTTTGCAGGATTGTCCTGTCTGTCTTCCTCGTGCAGAGGAGACATTGGAGGCGATACATAGAGGTCTTCCAGGAACTGTAGGTTATCACTTGAAGGTGGCCAAGCCCGATGAAATGCAGAAACCTTGACCGGATTTTCCTGTCTGTCGCCATCGTGCAAAGGAGACATTGGAAGCGATACATAGATGTCTTGCAGGAACTGTAGGTCATCACGTGAAGTTCGACAAGCACGATAGGATGGTGAAATAATGGCAGGTTTTTCCTGTCTTTCCTTTTCGTACAAAGGAGACATTGGTGGCGATACATAAATGTCTTGCAGGAACTGTAGGTCATCACCTGAAAGTATTCAACCTCGATCGGATGGTGAAATCTTGACATGTTTTTCCTGTCTGTCTACCTCGTGCAAAGAAGGCATTGGAAGCGGTACATAAATGTCTTGCAGGAACTGTAGGTCATCTCTTGAAGTTGGACAAGCACGATGGGATTTTCAAATCTTGGCAGGTTTGTCCTGTTTCTCCTCCTCATGCAAAGGAGATATTGGAGGCGATACATAGAGGTCTTGCAGGAAATGTAGGCCATCACCTGAAGGTATCCAACCACGATGGGATGGTGAAACCTTTGGCAGGTTTTTCCTGTCTCTCCTTCTCTCCTTTTCCTGTCTTCTGAGTGTTGTTATATTATCATAGCAATATGGAAGTTGTAGTGAAGGACCTGGTGACTCTAGTGGGAGCCCTGAGGACAGAGTTGGACTCCCTGCGGGAGGAGGTGCGTCAGCTGAAAGAACAACGAGAAGTAACGAAGGAGGAGACCAGTAGTAAAGGGACCTTGTCTTGGAGAGTTGTGAAATACAGGGGCCTTAAGAAGACTTTGATAAAGCCGCCTTCAAACGCCATAGCAACTTCTAATTCATTTGACGTTTTGGAGGACGAGTGCTGTGGTGAGACTGCGGATCGCGCAAAAGGGGAAAACAATGAAGAGCAAGGAAGCGCAGGCCCCTCAGAGAGTAAAGGAAGTACCTAAGCAAACCTTAGTTGTGGGAGATTCCCAGATAAGGTATTTGGATAGAACGTTTTGTGCTAGAGATATGAGGAACAGGTTAAGGGTTTGCTATCCGGGAGCTGGCATTGGTGATATTATAAACAACATGAATGATATTATGGCTGGAAATGGGAACAATCCCATTATTTGCATTAGCGTGGGAGGTCGAGTTAGGAGTGAGGAACTGATTCAGAGGTATAAAACAGCCATAGAATTAGTTAGGAGCAAAGGAGGAATCCCGATCATATGTGGCATTCTTCCAAGAAAGGGAGTGGGAAATGAATGGATGTCGAGGGCACTTGGTTTCAATTGCCGGCTGGAAAGATATTGCAAATCAAATGCAATATCTTTCATAGACAACTGGGAACGCTTCTATGGAAGAAATGAAATGTATGCTCGTGATGGGGTGCATCTATCGAGGGCTGGGGTTGTTGCTGTTGCGAACTCGTTGGAACCAGTGGTTAGAGGTGTTTGTTTGGGTTTAAACTGTTAGTAGATAGTGGTATGGGAATTGATTTGGAGGAAGGAGGTAATAAAAGTATGTGTTCGTGGGAGAAAATAATTGGCAAAATGATCAGGGAAAGAAAAGGGCCTCAAAATAACAATTCACTTAGGATATATTACACTAACAGTAGAAGTCTAAGAAATAAAATTAATGAATTAAATGCTCTTGTCTGCACAGAAAAAATAGATATTATTGCACTTACCGAAACGTGGATGAACGTAGAAAATAGAGAACTATTAGCTGAATATCAGATAAATGGATTTAAACTATTTCACACAGATAGATATATTAGACGAGGAGGGGGAGTAGCCATATATGTTAGGGACAATTTGAAATGTAGTCTCAAAGAGGGAATCAAAACTGAGCCACACACAGAAACTATTTGGATAGAATTAAACGAAAAAGCAAACAATATTATAATAAGAGTTATATATAGGCCACCAAATTTAGACAGAATGGAAGCAAAGCATCTATGGAATGAAATATCTAGAAATATCTAACAGTATTTATGTTATGGGTGACTTTATTTTAGTGGAATAAACTGGGTGAACAAAACAGGGAATAGTGAAGCAGAAGATTTTCTAGAATTAATTGACGATTGCTTTCGTACGCAACACATTAAGGAACCAGCGCGGGAAAATAATATTTTAGATTTAGTGTTAACTAACATTAACACTAATTTAACTAATTTAAGTTAATTTGTGTTAACTAATGTTAACACAAATTAATGACATCGAAATAGGGAGTGAGCTAGGGAACAGTGATCACAAAGTAATCAGATTTAGCTTAGAATGGAATAGACCTGTAGGAGAAAATTCTGTTAAAGTGCCAGATTTTCGAAAAGCTGATTTTAATAGCCTAAGAAATTTTTGGGGTCAAATAGATTGGAAACTCTTGGGTATGGGGTGTGGGCCGGTCTTAGAGCGAGACATGAACCCAGCGATAGGTGACGTAAAAGGGGATTTCGATGTGGATTTAATATATAACTTATTTAAGAATATTCTAAACAAAGCACAGGAACGTAGTATACCATACAATTTGAATATGTCGAATACTAATGACCCAAAGTGGATAACAAATAATTTAAAGAACCTTATAGGTAAAAAGAGAGCTTGGTACAAAAGGATTAAGAATGGGGAAGTCAGGTTAGAACAGGAATTCATACAACTGGTTAGAAATGTTAAAAAAGAGATTAGGAAAGCAAAAAGAAACTATGAAGTTCGCATAGCAGAGCAAGCAAAGTCAAATCCTAAAGGGTTTTTTCAGTTATATCGAACTAAGACTAGGGAAAGGATAGGTCCATTAAACTCTGAGACAGGTCAAATAACGGATAATGACAAGGAGATGAGTAGTATTTTTAACAAATATTTTATATCTGTATTTACTAAAGAAGAACTTAACAATATGCCTTCAGCCGAACAAGTCTATGTGGGTGGGGATGAGGACAGGTTGACTAGTTTAGCAGTTACCAGGGAGGATGTAATTAAACAATTAGAAAAACTCAAACCAAACAAATCCCCAGGGCCGGATGAAGTGTTTGCCAGGGTGCTTAAAGAATACAAAGAGGAGCTTTGTGACCCACTGTCAACCATATTTAATAAATCAATAGAGTCAGGCAGAGTGCCAGAGTTTTGGAAAGTTGCTAATGTGATACCAATTTTTAAGAAAGGAGATAGATCACTTGCGTCTAACTATCGACCAATTAGCCTAACGTCTATTGTGGGAAAGTTACTCGAATCTATAATAGCAAATAAAATTCGTCTTCATCTTGAAAAACATACATTAATAAATGAGTCGCAACATGGTTTTACAAATGGCCGTTCATGTTTAACAAATATGCTAACTTTTTATTCCAGCCTAGTTGAGGCAGTTGATAGTGGTAAGGATTGTGATGTTGTATACCTTGACTTTAGCAAAGCTTTTTAAACAGTGCCGCATGAAAGCCTAATTAAAAAAATAGAAGCTCATGGTATCGGGGGTGCTATATTAACTTGGATTAGGGCATGGCTATTCCAAAGGAAACAGAGAGTTAGTATAAATGGGGTAAAGTCAGAGTGGGATAATGTTGTTAGTGGAGTACCTCAGGGCTCTATCCTGGGACCTCTGTTGTTTATAATATATATAAATAATTTAGATTCAGGTTTGAGTAGCAACATTTGCAAATTTGCCGATGATACGAAAATCGGTAGGGAAATTAATTCGGAGGAGGACTCACTATTACTTCAAGTTGATCTAGATAGGGTTTTGAAATGGTCAAAGGATTGGCAAATGCAGTTTAATGCTGATAAATGTAAAGTTCTGAGGCTAGGTAATGATGATAGAGTTACAAGATACGAGCTAGATGGTGTTGAGATTGCGAAGTCGGATTGCGAAAAGGATCTGGGAGTTATGATTAGTAAGAATTTAAAACAAAAGGATCAATGCATGAATGTTCGTAATAAGGCGAATAGGACACTGGGATTTATTAATCGAAGCGTTAGTAACAAGACACCTGGTGTGGTTCTTAAGCTATATCTTGCTCTGGTTAGGTCCAATTTAGATTATGCAGTTCAGTTTTGGTCGCCGTATTATAGAATGGATATATATTCACTTGAACGTGTCCAACGTAGGATGACTAAGTTAATTCCCCAAATTACAAATCTTTCATATGAAGAAAGATTAAATATTTAATAAATCAATAGAGTCAGGCAGAGTGCCAGAGTTTTGGAAAGTTGCTAATGTGATACCAGTTTTTAAGAAAGGAGATAGATCACTTGCGTCTAACTATCGACCAATTAGCCTAACGTCTATTGTGGTAAAGTTACTCGAATCTATAATAGCAAATAAAATTCGTCTTCATCTTGAAAAACATAAATTAATAATTGAGTCGCAACATGGTTTTATAAATGGCCGTTCATGTTTAACAAATTTGTTATCTTTTTATTCTAGCATTGTTGAGGCAGTTGATAGTGGTAAGGATTGCGATGTTGTATACCTTGACTTTAGCAAAGCTTTTGATACAGTGCCACATGAAAGACTGATTAAAAAAATAGAGTCTCATGGTATTGGGGGTGCTATATTAAGCTGGATTAGGGCATGGCTATACCAAAGGAAACAGAGAGTTAGTATAAATGGAATCAAGTCAGAGTGGGAAAATGTTGTAAGTGGAGTGCCTCAAGGCTCTGTCCTGGGACCTCTGTTGTTTATAATATATATAAATGATTTAGATTCAGGTTTGAGTAGCAACATTTGCAAATTTGCCGATGATACGAAAATCGGTAGGGAAATTAATTCGGAGGAGGACTCACTATCACTTCAAGTTGATCTAGATAGGGTTTTGAAATGGTCAAAGGATTTGCAGATGCAGTTTAATGCTGATAAATGTAAAGTTCTGAGGTTAGGTAATGATGATAGAGTTACAAGATACGAGCTAGATGGTGTTGTGATTGCGAAGTCGGATTGCGAAAGGGATCTGGGAGTTATGATTAGTAAGAATTTAAAACAAAAGGATCAATGCATAAATGTTCGTAATAAGGCAAATCGGACACTTGGATTTATTAATCGCAGCGTTAGTAACAAGACACCTGGTGTGGTTCTCAAGCTATATCTTGCTCTAGTTAGGCCCCATTTAGATTATGCAGTTCAGTTTTGGTCGCCATATTATAGAATGGATATAAATTCACTTACATAAGAACATAAGAACAAAGGTAACTGCAGAAGGCCTATTGGCCCATACGAGGCAGCTCCTATTCTATAACCACCCAATCCCACTCATATACTTGTCCAACCCGTGCTTGAAACAATCGAGGGACCCCACCTCCACAATGTTACGCGGCAATTGGTTCCACAAATCAACAACCCTGTTACTGAACCAGTATTTACCCAAGTCTTTCCTAAATCTAAACTTATCCAATTTATATCCATTGTTTCGTGTTCTGTCCTGTGTTGATACTTTTAATACCCTATTAATATCCCCCCGGTTATGTCCATTCATCCACTTGTAAACCTCTATCATGTCACCCCTAACTCTTCGCCTTTCCAGTGAATGCAACTTAAGCTTTGTTAATCTTTCTTCATATGAAAGATTTCTAATTTGGGGAATTAACTTAGTCATCCTACGCTGGACACGTTCAAGTGAATTTATATCCATTCTATAATATGGCGACCAAAACTGAACTGCATAATCTAAATGGGGCCTAACTAGAGCAAGATATAGCTTGAGAACCACACCAGGTGTCTTGTTACTAACGCTGCGATTAATAAATCCAAGTGTCCGATTTGCCTTATTACGAACATTTATGCATTGATCCTTTTGTTTTAAATTCTTACTAATCATAACTCCCAGATCCCTTTCGCAATCCGACTTCGCAATCACAACACCATCTAGCTCGTATCTTGTAACTCTATCATCATTACCTAACCTCAGAACTTTACATTTATCAGCATTAAACTGCATCTGCCAATCCTTTGACCATTTCAAAACCCTATCTAGATCAACTTGAAGTGATAGTGAGTCCTCCTCCGAATTAATTTCCCTACCGATTTTCGTATCATCGGCAAATTTGCAAATGTTGCTACTCAAACCTGAATCTAAATCATTTATATATATTATAAACAACAGAGGTCCCAGGACAGAGCCTTGAGGCACTCCACTTACAACATTTTCCCACTCTGACTTGATTCCATTTATACTAACTCTCTGTTTCCTTTGGTATAGCCATGCCCTAATCCAGCTTAATATAGCACCCCCAATACCATGAGACTCTATTTTTTTAATCAGTCTTTCATGTGGCACTGTATCAAAAGCTTTGCTAAAGTCAAGGTATACAACATCGCAATCCTTACCACTATCAACTGCCTCAACAATGCTAGAATAAAAAGATAACAAATTTGTTAAACATGAACGGCCATTTATAAAACCATGTTGCGACTCAATTATTAATTTATGTTTTTCAAGATGAAGACGAATTTTATTTGCTATTATAGATTCGAGTAACTTTCCCACAATAGACGTTAGGCTAATTGGTCGATAGTTAGACGCAAGTGATCTATCTCCTTTCTTAAAAACTGGTATCACATTAGCAACTTTCCAAAACTCTGGCACTCTGCCTGACTCTATTGATTTATTAAATATGGTTGACAGTGGGTCACAAAGCTCCTCTTTGCATTCTTTAAGCACCCTAGCAAACACTTCATCCGGCCCTGGGGATTTGTTTGGTTTGAGTTTTACTATTTGTTTAAGAACATCCTCCCTGGTAACTGCTAAACTCGTCAACCTGTCCTCGTCCCCACCCACATAGACTTGTTCGGCTGAAGGCATATTGTTAAGTTCCTCTTTAGTAAATACAGATACAAAATATTTATTAAAAATACTACTCATCTCTTCATCACTATCTGTTATTTGACCTGTCTCAGTTTTTAATGGACCTATCCTTTCCCTAGTCTTAGTACGATATAACTGAAAAAACCCTTTAGGATTTGTCTTTGCTTGCCCTGCTATGCGAACTTCATAGTTTCTTTTTGCTTTCCTTATCTCTTTTTTAACATTTCTAACCAGTTGTACGAATTCCTGTTCTAAAGTGACCTCCCCATTTTTAATCCTTTTGTACCAAGCTCTCTTTTTACCTATAAGGTTCTTCAAATTCTTTGTTATCCACTTTGGGTCATTAGTATACGATCTATTCAATTTGTATGGTATACTACGTTCCTGTGCTTTGTTTAGAATATTCTTAAATAAGTTATATATTGAATCCACATCGAAATCCCCATTTAAGTCACCTATCGCTGGGTTCATGTCTCGCTCCAAGACCGGCCCACACCCCATACCCAAGCCTTTCCAATCAATTTGACCCAAAAAATTTCTTAGGCTATTAAAATCAGCTTTTCGAAAATCTGGCACTTTAACAGAATTTTCTCCTACTGGTCTATTCCATTCTATGCTAAATCTGATTTCTTTGTGATCACTGCTCCCTAGCTCACTCCCTATTTCGATGTCATTAATTTGCGTTTCCCTGTTAGTTAACACTAAATCTAAAATATTATTTTCCCGTGTTGGTTCCTTAATGTGTTGCGTAAGAAAGCAATCGTCAATTAATTCTAGAAAATCTTCTACTTCACTATTCCCTGTTTTGTTCAACCAGTTTATTCCGCTAAAATTAAAGTCACCCATGACATAAATACTGTTAGATCTAGATGCTCTAGATATTTCATCCCATAGATGCTTTGCTTCCATTCTGTCTAAATTTGGTGGCCTATATATTACTCCTATTATAATATTATTAGCTTTTTCGTTTAATTCAATCCAAATAGTTTCTGTGTGTGGCTCTGTTTTGATTCCCTCTGACACTTGAACGTGTCCAGCGTAGGATGACTAAGTTAATTCCCCAAATTAGAAATCTTTCATATGAAGAAAGATTAACAAAGCTTAAGTTGCATTCACTGGAAAGGCGAAGAGTTAGGGGTGACATGATAGAGGTTTACAAGTGGATGAATGGACATAACCGGGGGGATATTAATAGGGTATTAAAAGTATCAACACAGGACAGAACACGAAACAATGGATATAAATTGGATAAGTTTAGATTTAGGAAAGACTTGGGTAAATACTGGTTCAGTAACAGGGTTGTTGATTTGTGGAACCAATTGCCGCGTAACATTGTGGAGGTGGGGTCCCTCGATTGTTTCAAGCACGGGTTGGACAAGTATATGAGTGGGATTGGGTGGTTATAGAATAGGAGCTGCCTCGTATGGGCCAATAGGCCTTCTGCAGTTACCTTTGTTCTTATGTTCTTATGTTCTTATTAACAAAGCTTAAGTTGCATTCACTTTAAAGGCAAAGAGTTAGGGGTGACATGATAGAGGTTTACAAGTGGATGAATGGACATAACAGGGGGGATATTAATAGGGTATTAAAAATATCAACACAAGACAGAACACGAAACAATGGGTATAAATTGGATAGGTTTAGATTTAGGAAAGACTTGGGTAAATACTGGTTCAGTAACAGGGTTGTTGATTTGTGGAACCAATTGCCGCGTAACGTGGTGGATGTGGTGTCCCTCGATTGTTTCAAGCGCGGGTTGGACAAGTATATGAGTGGGATTGTGTGGTTATAGAATAGGAGCTGCCTCGTATGGGCCAAAAGCCTTCTGCAGTTACCGTTGTTCTTATGTTCTTAAAAGTATCAACACAAGACAGAACACGAAGCAATGGGTATAAATTGGATAAGTTTAGATTTAGGAAAGACTTGGGTAAATACTGGTTCAGTAACAGGGTTGTTGATTTGTGGAACCAATTACCGCGTAACGTGCTGGAGGTGGGGTCCCTCGATTGTTTCAAGCATGGGTTGGACAAGTATATGAGTGGGATTGGGTGGTTATAAATAGGAGCTGGCTCGTATGGGCCAATAGGCCTTCTGCAGTTGCCTTTGTTTTTATGTTCTTATGTCCGATTTGCCTTATTACGAACATTTATGAATTGATCTTTTTGTTTTAAATTCTTACTAATCGTAACTCCCAGATCCCTTTCGCAATCCGACTTCGCAATCTCAACACCATCTAGCTCGTATCATGTAACTCTATCATCATTACCTAACCTAAGAACTTTACATTTATCAGCATTAAACTGCATCTGCCAATCCTTTGACCATTTCAAAACCCTATCTAGATCAACTTGAAGTGATAGTGAGTCCTCCTCCGAATTAATTTCCCTACCGATTTTCGTATCATCGGCAAATTTGCAAATGTTGCTACTCAAACCTGAATCTAAATCATTTATATATATTATAAACAACAGAGGTCCCAGGACAGAGCCTTGAGGCACTCCACTAACAACATTTTCCCACTCTGACTTGATTCCATTTATACTAACTCTCTGTTTCCTTTGGTATAGCCATGCCCTAATCCAGCTTAATATAGCACCCCAATACCATGAGACTCTATCTTTTTAATCAGTCTTTCATGTGGCACTGAATCAAAAGCTTTGCTAAAGTCACGGTACACAACATCACAATCCTTACCACTATCATCTGCCTCAACTATGCTAGAATAAAGTCAACAGCAGAAAGCCTATTGGCCCATACGAGGCAGCTCCTATTTATAACCAATCTCCTTTGT
Source organism: Procambarus clarkii (assembly GCF_040958095.1). Classification (NCBI taxonomy): domain Eukaryota; kingdom Metazoa; phylum Arthropoda; class Malacostraca; order Decapoda; family Cambaridae; genus Procambarus; species Procambarus clarkii. The sequence continues at coordinate 7,998,642 of NC_091179.1, forward strand.
TATATACATTCATTCACTTATACACCTCTATAATGTCACCCCATAATTACCCGCCTTTCTAAAGAACATAATAAAACCTTAAGAACATAAGAATAAAGGCAACTGCAGAAAGCCTATTGGCCCATACGAGGCAGCTCCTATTTAAAACCAACTTATCTAGAACGATGCGATGCAGAAATGCAGGTAACTGTAGAATGCACCTCCGCAACGTTACGCGATTATTGGCTCCACAAATCAATCACCCTGTTACCGAATCAGGTTTTACCCAGGTGTTTCCTAAATCTGAACATAAGAATAAAGGTAACCGCATAGGTCTTATTGGCGCTGAACACACGAGGCAGTTCCTATTTATAAGCACCCAATATCTGATATATAAAGCTGATATATATATATATATATATATATATATATATATATATATATATATATATATATATATATATATATATATATATATATATATATATATATATATGATTTGGTAAAATGCTATGCCCAAGATTACTATCCGAGTGCCGGCGGTGGGGTGGTTCAAATAGCCTCGGCTATCACCTCATTTTGTCCGGTCGTGATGGTCAAGTGGATTAAGGCGTCTTGTACATACCAGTTGCGTTGCTCCTGGGAGTATGGGTTCGAGTCACTTCTGGGGTGTGAGTTTTCAGTTATATATACATATATATATATATATATATATATATATATATATATATATATATATATATATATATATATATATATATATATATATATATATATATATATATATATATATATTTATATATATGCGAACAAGCCAGAATGGTCCCCTGGACAATATGCAACTGAATGACCATTCAGGCTTGTTCGCATTTGTGTTCCTCACGTGTGCCCCAAAGAATGAGGTGATTTGGTAAAATGGTTCTCAGGTTTGAGTAGCAACATTTGCAAATTTGCCGATGATACGAAAATCGGTAGGGAAATTAATTCGGAGGAGGACTCACTATCACTTCAAGTTGATCTAGATAGGGTTTTGAAATGGTCAAAGGATTGGCAGATGCAGTTTAATGCTGATAAATGTAAAGTTCTGAGGTTAGGTAATGATGATAGAGTTACAAGATACGAGCTAGATGGTGTTGTGATTGCGAAGTCGGATTGCGAAAGGGATCTGGGAGTTATGATTAGTAAGAATTTAAAACAAAAGGATCAATGCATAAATGTTCGTAATAAGGCAAATCGGACACTTGGATTTATTAATCGCAGCGTTAGTAACAAGACACCTGGTGTGGTTCTCAAGCTATATCTTGCTCTAGTTAGGCCCCATTTAGATTATGCAGTTCAGTTTTGGTCGCCATATTATAGAATGGATATAAATTCACTTGAACGTGTCCAGCGTAGGATGACTAAGTTAATTCCCCAAATTAGAAATCTTTCATATGAAGAAAGATTAACAAAGCTTAAGTTGCATTCACTGGAAAGGCGAAGAGTTAGGGGTGACATGATAGAGGTTTACAAGTGGATGAATGGACATAACCGGGGGGATATTAATAGGGTATTAAAAGTATCAACACAGGACAGAACACGAAACAATGGATATAAATTGGATAAGTTTAGATTTAGGAAAGACTTGGGTAAATACTGGTTCAGTAACAGGGTTGTTGATTTGTGGAACCAATTGCCGCGTAACATTGTGGAGGTGGGGTCCCTCGATTGTTTCAAGCACGGGTTGGACAAGTATATGAGTGGGATTGGGTGGTTATAGAATAGGAGCTGCCTCGTATGGGCCAATAGGCCTTCTGCAGTTACCTTTGTTCTTATGTTCTTATGTTCTTAATGCTATGCCCAAGATAACTATCCGAGTGCCGGCGGTGGGGTGGTTCAAATAGCCTCGGCTATCACCTCATTATGTCCGGTCGTGATGGTCAAGTGGATTAAGGCGTCTTGTACATACCAGTTGCGTTGCTTCTGGGAGTATGGGTTCGAGTCACTTCTGGGGTGTGAGTTTTCAGTTATATATATATATATATATATATATATATATATATATATATATATATATATATATATATATATATATATATATATATATATATATTATTAAATTTGACCGAAAAAGTAAGATTAATAATTCTAACACGAATTTTCTCAATCTTTCGTACATTACGCTTCACTGTTGGAGGTAAATAAAAAATCACTTCTCCAAAATTCATTTTTATTTTTAGTCTGACGCGACACGGGCGCGTTTCGTAAAACTTATTACATTTTCAAAGACTTCACAAATACACAACTGATTAGAACTTACGTATCTCTGATTTTATATCTACATTTGAGTGAGGTGGGAGGGGTGATGTGGCATTAACACAAGACAGAACAAGAGGGGATATTAATAGGGTATTAAAAGTATCAACACAAGACAGAACAGACACAATGGGTATTGAATAGAAGTGTTTGTAGAAAGCCTATTGGTCCATATTTCTTGATGCTTCTATATTGGAGCGGAGTCTTGAGGTGGGTAGAATATAGTTGTGCAATAATTGGCTGTTGATTGCTGGTGTTGACTTCTTGATGTGTAGTGCCTCGCAAACGTCAAGCCGCCTGCTATCGCTGTATCTATCGATGATTTCTGTGTTGTTTACTAGGATTTCTCTGGCGATGGTTTGGTTATGGGAAGAGATTATATGTTCCTTAATGGAGCCCTGTTGCTTATGCATCGTTAAACGCCTAGAAAGAGATGTTGTTGTCTTGCCTATATACTGGGTTTTTTGGAGCTTACAGTCCCCAAGTGGGCATTTGAAGGCATAGACGACGTTAGTCTCTTTTAAAGCGTTCTGTTTTGTGTCTGGAGAGTTTCTCATGAGTAGGCTGGCCGTTTTTCTGGTTTTATAGTAAATCGTCAGTTGTATCCTCTGATTTTTGTCTGTAGGGATAACGTTTCTATTAACAATATCTTTCAGGACCCTTTCCTCCGTTTTATTATAAAACGGAGGAAAGGGTCCTGTAAGATATTGTTAATAGAAACGTTATCCCTACAGACAAAAATCAGAGGATACAACTGACGATTTACTATAAAACCAGAAAAACGGCCAGCCTACTCATGAGAAACTCTCCAGACACAAAACAGAACGCTTTAAAAGAGACTAACGTCGTCTATGCCTTCAAATGCCCACTTGGGGACTGTAAGCTCCAAAAAAACCCAGTATATAGGCAAGACAACAACATCTCTTTCTAGGCGTTTAACGATGCATAAGCAACAGGGCTCCATTAAGGAACATATAATCTCTTCCCATAACCAAACCATCGCCAGAGAAATCCTAGTAAACAACACAGAAATCATCGATAGATACAGCGATAGCAGGCGGCTTGACGTTTGCGAGGCACTACACATCAAGAAGTCAACACCAGCAATCAACAGCCAATTATTCCACAACTATATTCTACCCACCTCAAGACTCCGCTCCAATATAGAAGCATCAAGAAATATGGACCAATAGGCTTTCTACAAACACTTCTATTCAATACCCATTGTTTCTGTTCTGTCTTGTGTTGATACTTTTAATACCCTATTAATATCCCCTCTTGTTCTGTCTTGTGTTAATGCCACATCACCCCTCCCACCTCACTCAAATGTAGATATAAAATCAGAGATACGTAAGTTCTAATCAGTTGTGTATTTGTGAAGTCTTTGAAAATGTAATAAGTTTTACGAAACGCGCCCGTGTCGCGTCAGACTAGAAATAAAAATGAATTTTGGAGAATTGATTTTTGATTTACCTCCAACAGTGAAGCGTAATGTACGAAAGATTGAGAAAATTCGTGTTAGAATTATTAATCTTACTTTTTCGGTCATATTTAATAATATATGTCTACAGGAAAGACTGCTACCAAAATATACTAATATATATATATATATATATATATATATATATATATATATATGTCTAAACTATGCTTGAAACAATCAAGGGATCCTTCTTCTAATATGGTACGCGGTAATTAGTTGCACGACTCAACATTCCTGTTACCGAACCAGTATTAACCCAGGTCTTTCCTAAATCTAACCTTATCCAATTTATACTCATTATTTCGAGTTCTCTCTCTCTTGTGTTAATACTTTTAGTACCGTATTAATATTCCTTTTGTTATGCCCATTCATACACTTATACACCGTTATCATGTCACCCCCTAGTTCTTCGCCTTTCTAGAGAATGTAATTTAACTATTGTCAATCTTGCTTCATATGACATTTCTAATTTTGAGGATTATCTTTGTCATCATACGCTGGACGCGTTCTATTAATTTTTTATCCATTCTACAGTACAACGACCAAAACTGAACTGCATAATCTAAATGGCACCTAACCAGATCAAGATAAAGCTGATGAACAACACCAGGTGTCTTATTAGTAAGGTTTCGATTAATAAATTCCAGTGTCCTATTTGCCTTAATACGAACATTTATGCGTTGTTGCTTTTTTGGTTTTAATTCTTACTAATTATAACTCCTAGAATCCTTTCGATTCTAAACATAACCTACTTAAAATATTCTAAGCAAATCAAAGGAATGTAGTATCATACAACTTTAACAGATCGAATACCAATGACCCGAAATGGATAACAAAACATCTAAAGAACCTTATAGGTAGAAAGAGATCATGATATAAGTAGATTAAGAATAGGGACGTCACTTAACAAGAATTCATTCATATGGTTAAAATGTAAACAAAAAAAAAAGAGATAAGGAGGGCAATCAGAATCTATGAACTTCGCATAGCAGGGAGGGCAAAGGCAAATCTTAAAGTTTTTTTCAGTTATATCTAAAAAAGATTAAAGAAAGAATAGGACCATTAAATACAGAGATAGGTCAGACATTGGATTATGACGAAGAGGTGAGTAGTATTTTTTCTTTAAATATTTTAAGGAGTTGGGTAACAAAATAATAATACACTTAGGGTGTACTACACGAACAGCAGGAGTATAAGAAACATAATAAACGTTTTAAATGCTCTTGTATCACAGAAAAAAAAAATATTATTGCACTAACCGAAACGTGGATGATTGTAGAGAATAGAGAACTATTTGCTGAATATCAAATAAATGGATTTAAACTATTTCACACATATACAGATATTAGACGAGGAGGGTGAGAAGCCATATATGTTAGGGAAAATTTGAAATGTAGTCTCAAAGAGGGAATCAAAGCTGAGCCACACAGAAACTAATTGGCTACAATTAAACTAAAAACCAAATAATCTAATAATAGTAGTTCTATATAGGCCACCGAACTTAGACAAGATGGAAGCAAAGCACCTATGGAATGAAATATCTAGAGCATCTAGGTCTAACATTATTTGTGTCATGGATGAGTTTAATTTTAGTGGACTAAATTGGTTTAACAGAACAGGGAATAATGAAGCAGAAGATTTTTTAGAATTAATTGACGATTGCTTTCTTACGCAACACATTAAGGATCCAACGCGGAAAAATAATATTTTAGATTTGGTGTTAACTAACAGAGAAACACAAATTATTGACATCGAAATTGGGAGTGAGCTAGGGAATATTGATCACAAAGAAATCAGATTTAGCATAGAATGGAATAGATCTGTAGGAGAAAACTCTGTTAAAGTGCCAGTATTTCGAAAAACTGATTTTAATAGCCTAAGAATTTTTGAGGGCAAATAGATTGGAAAGTCTTGGGCATGGGGGGGGGGGCCGGTCTTGGAATGAGACGTGAACCCAGCGATAGGTGACGTAAAAAGGAACTTCGATGTGGATTCAAAATATAACATATTTAAAAATATTCTAAGCAAAGCACAGGAACGTAGTATACCATATAAATTGAATAGAACGAACACGTGAGTGATCCACAAATAGATAACAAAAAGATCTGAAGAACCGTAGAGGTAAAATCAGAGTGTGGTACAAAAGGTTTAGGAGTGGGAAAGTCTGTTTAGAACAGGAATTCGTACAACTGGTTAGAAATGTTAAAAATGAGATAAGAAGGGCAAAAAGAAAGTATGAAGTTCGCTTAGCAGGGCAAGCAAAGACAAATCCTAAAGGGTTTTTCAGTTATATCGCACAAGGATTATTGAAAGGATAGGTCCATTTATAACTGAGACAGGTCAGATAACGGATAAGGACGAAGAGATGAGTAGTACTTTTAATCAATATTTTATCGATGTATTTACCAAAGAGGAACTTAACAATATGCCTTCAGCCGAACAAGTCTATGAAGGTGGGGGACGAGAATAGGTTGACTAGTTTAGCAGTTACCAGGGAGGATGTAATTAAACAAAAAGTAAAACTCACACCAAACACATCCCCAGGACCGGATGAAGTGTTTGTCAGGGTGCTTAAAGAATGCAAAGGGAATTTCCGAGCCACTGTCTACCATATTTAATAAATCAATAGAGTCAAACAGAGCCAGAGTCATGGAAGGTTGCTAATGTGGTATTAATTTTTAGGAAAGGAGATCTCTTGCGTCAAACTATCGGCCAATTAGCTTAACGTCTATTGTGGAAAGTTACTTAAATCGATTATTGCAAACACAATTCGTCTTCATGATCTCGTGGTATCTGCTGGATCTCATGGTATCGTTCCTTTTTTACTTGGTGGGGTTGTATTTGTAAGCCGAAGCAGTGGAAAATCTTTTGCCCAGTTTAAAATCCAGTGTTTGTATTATGATTCTTTATATTTTTTTTTATTTTGGGATATTTTAATATATATCATTATTTAAACATATATATTAGGTTATCTTGTATTCTACAAATGGAATATCGTTGTTAAAACTTCTCTGACTGAGTTTTATAATCAGAGAGATAGTTTTTGCATCTTTGCGATTGCCATCTTTATGGTTGCCATGCCCAATGTGCTAATAATTCTGTGTTGACAAAGGGTCCCAACTTATCCATCCAAGAAAGTTAAAAAATGTGAAACTTTGTGAACCCATCATTTCTATTTTTAATGTGTAGCATTTATATGAATAACAGAGATCATAGGTAGGAAAAAATGAAATGTCAAATTTATGAACAAATTTATTAAAAAATAATTGGTTTTCCAAAATTATACAACGAATTTTTACAATAACAGATTATATACAATATATGACACTAAAATTAGAATAACATGCTTGGTCAGGAATGTCATCCAAATATGCTAGTTCTACACGGACATGCAGGACTTACAGTACCAGCAAATCACCAGTCACTAAACGGGACGGAACACGTTCTCCAAATGAACTTTTCTCAAGATAAATCTGACTGAAGAATGTTTGCTAGGTGAGGAGTTGAGGTTGTTCGCGCTCATTGATTGAGAAGTGGTCATGCCGATGATTGACTAGTTCCTTCCTGATGAAAATGTATTTCAGTGATTTTTCGTTACATGGATCTTTCTTGGTGACAAAATATTCCACATGTCGGTTGGCTGAAGGTTGCTGGGGAGACTTATCTGGTACAGGAATCCGGCGTTGAATGCCATAGTATAAAGTGGAGAAGGGAGGCTTGAACAGCAGGTCATCATTCCCGGAAGAAGACGGCATACATGGGCCAAGTGAAAACATCTCAGGGAAACACTTCTCAGGAATTAACTGGCTGTCTTCCTCTTGTATGGGGCAGAAGGGTGGCGTTGCACGGAGATCTTCAAAGAACTGCAGGACATCAATCTCTGTAGGAGATCTATCACTATTGCTTGTTGAACACTGGGCAGGAATTACCTGTCTATTGTCCTCGTGTACAGGAGAGATGGGTGGGGGTGCACAGATATCTTCAATGAACTGCATGTTATCAATTCGAACAGGAGACTTTACACTTTGGCCAGTAGAACATCTGGTAGGAATTTCTTGTATGTCATCCTCGTACAATGTAAAGATAGGTGGCGAGGCACAGAGATCTTCCAGAAACTGTATGCAATCAAACCTTGTAGGAGACCTTACACTCTGACCAGTTAAACACTTTGCAGGAATTGCCTGTTCGTATTCCTCGTGCAAAGGAGACATTGCAAGGGGTACATAAAAGGTTTGCCGGAGCTGCAAGTCTTCACATGATTTGCAGTATTTCTCTCTGTCGTCTTCGTGCAAAGGAGACATTGGAGGCGGAACATGAAGGTCTTCCAGGAATTGTCGGCGATCACCTGAAGGTAGCCAACTGCGATGAGATGGAGAAACCTTGGCATAATTTTCCTGTCTGTCCTCCTCGTGCAAAGGAGACATTGGTGGCGGTACATAAATGTCTTGCAGGAACTGTAGGTCATCACCTGATAGTATCCAACCTCGATAGGATGGTGAAATCCTGGCAGGTTTTTCCTGTCTGTCCTCCTCGTGCAAAGGAGACATTGGAGGCGGTACATAAATATCTTGCAGGAACTGTACGTCATCTCGAGAAATTGGACAACCACGATGGGATGGTGAAATCTTGGCAGGTTTGTCCTGTCTATCCTCCTCGTGCAAAGGAGACATTGGTGGCGATACATAAAGGTCTTGCTGGAACTGTAGGCCATCACCTGAAGGTATCCAACCACGATGGGATGGTAAAATCTTAGCAGGTTTTTCCTGTCTCTCCTCCACGTGCAAAGGAGACATTGGTGGCTGTACATATATGTCTTGCAGGAACTGTAGATAATCGCGTGAAGTTGGACAAGCACGTTGGGATGGTGAAATCTTGACAGGTTTTTCCTGTCTGCTCTCCTCGTGCAAAGGAGACATTGGTGGCGGTACATAAATGTCTTGCAGGAGCTGTAGGTCATCACTTGATGTTGGCCAACCTCGATGTGATTCAGAAACCTTGGCAGGATTTTCCTGTCTGTCCTCTTTGGGCAAAGGAGACATTGGAGGCGGTACATAAATGTCTTGCAGGAACTGTACGTCATCTCGAGAAATTGGACAAGCACGATGGGATGGTGAAATCTTGGCAGATTTGTCCTGTCTGTCCTCCTCGAGCAAAGGAGACATTGGTGGCGATAAATAGAAGTCTTGCAGGAACTGTAGGCCATCACCTGAAGGTATCCAACCAAGATGGGATGGTAAAATCTTGGCAGGTTTTTCCCGTCTTTCCTTCTCGTGCAAAGGAGACATTGGCGGCAGTACATAGAGGTCTTTCAGGAACTGTAGGTCATCACTTTGGGATGGTGAAATCTTGGCAGTTTTTTCATGTCTGTCCTCCTCGTGCAAAGGAGACATTGGAGGCGGTACAGAAATGTCTTGTAGGAACTGTAGGTAATCACGTGAAATTGGACAAGCACGATGGTATGGTAAAATCTTGGCAGGTTTGTCCTCTCTGTCCTCCCCGTGCAAAGGAGACATTGGTGGCGATACATAGAGGTCTTGCAGGAACTGTAGGTCATCACCTGAAAGTATCCAACCTCGATGGGATGGTGAAATCTTGGCAGGTTTTTCCTGTCTGTCCTTCTCGTGCAAAGGAGACATTGGAGGCGGAACATAAATGTCTTGCAGGAACTGTAAGTCATCTCTTGAAGTTGGACAAGCACGATGGGATTTTGAAATCTTGGCAGGTTTGTCCTGTCTCTCCTCCTCATGCAAAGGAGATATACGAAACGATACATAGAGGTCTTGAAGGAACTGTAGGCCATCACCTGAAGGTATCCAACCACGATGGGATGGTAAAATCTTGGCAGGTTTTTCCTGTCTCTCCTCCACGTGCAAAGGAGACATTGGTGGCTGTACATATATATCTTGCAGGAACTGTAGGTAATCACGTGAAGTTGGACAAGCACGTTGGGATAGTGAAATCTTGGCAGGTTTTTCCTGTCTGCTCTCCTCGTGCAAAGGAGACATTGGTGGCGGTACATAAATGTCTTGCAGGAACTGTAGGTCATCACTTGAAGGTGGCCAACCTCGATGTGATTTAGAAACTTTGGCAGGTTTTTCCTGTCTGCTCTCCTCTTGCAAAGGAGACATTGGAGGCAGAACAAAAATGTCTTGCAGGAACTGTAGGTCATCTCTTGAAGTTGGACAAGCAGGATGGGATTTTGAAATCTTGGCAGGTTTGTCCTGTCTCTCCTCATGCAAAGGAGATATTGGAGGCGATACATAGAGGTCTTGCAGGAACTGTAGGCCATCAACTGAAGGTAGAACCACGATGGGATGGTGAAACCTTGGCAGGTTTTTCCTGTCTCTCCTTCTCGTGCAAAGGAGACATTGGCGGCGGTACATAGAGGTCTTTCAGGAACTGTAGGTCATAACTTTGGGATGGTGAAATCTTGGCAGTTCTTACCTGTCTGTCCTCCTCGTGCAAAGGAGACATTGGAGGCGGTACAGAAATGTCTTGCAGGAACTGTAGGTCATCTCTTGAAGTTGGACAAGCACGATGGGATGGTGAAACCTTGGCAGGTTTTTCCTGTCTCTCCTTCTCGTGCAAAGGAGACATTGGCGGCGGTACATAGAGGTCTTTCAGGAACTGTAGGTCATAACTTTGGGATGGTGAAATCTTGGCAGTTCTTACCTGTCTGTCCTCCTCGTGCAAAGGAGACATTGGAGGGGGGAACATAAATGTCTTGCAGGAACTGTAGGTCATCTCTTGAAGTTGGACAAGCACGATGGGATGGGGAAATCTTGGCAGGATTGTACTGTCTGTCTTCCTCGGGCAAAGGAGACATTGGAGGTGGTATATAGAGGTCTTGCAGGAACTGTAGGTCATCATTCCCTGAATTTAACTGAACATGCTGGCTTTGCTGTGGCAACATATTATTTGAAGGATATAGGAGCACGGAGGCCAGCGAGGAAGTGTGCCTCTTTTGTAAATTTGTTACATTTGTAAAGTTCATGAGGCGATCAACAGCTTTCCGTCCCTTCCGTTCGATGCTCTCGTAACACATCTCGACATCGCCCTCATTCACAGATGAGATAAGAGGGCAGTTATACAGCCCTTGCTGCAACAACATATTGTTCACTGAAGAAGGAACATACAGGCTTTGAACGGGTAGCATATTAAATGAAGAAGACGGTGTTTTAAAGTTCATGAGACGATCTAGTGCACTCCTTCTAATCCGTTCAAGCTTCTCGTACTTCAGAATGCAACGTTCGTTATCTTTCCAATTCAGATTCTTCTCGTGACAAATGTCGACATCTCTTAAAGCGTCGAGTTTGTAGTGGGAGAAGTTGAACCTCATCTTCCGTTCCTTGTGAACACGCGACTTGTTTGCAGCGCCACAACCTCGAATAATTGAACCGCTGTTGTGCTCCACTTTAGCTTCCATCCTTACGAGACTCAGAGAGGAGACTGGATGGTGGGCATCGAGCTGGGATAATTTTATACAGAGACTTACCCCCTCACCAGAAGGAATCCACTGTCACCTCACTCTGAAGCTCGATTCATAAGAATATACAAATGACGATAACTGTAGAAGGCCTATTGTCCCAAACAAGGCAGCTCCTATTTATATTCACTCAATATCTTTCATATATAAGCCTAACCTATGCTTAAAAGTATCAAGGGATCCTACTTTTATTATGTTACGCGGTAATTGGTTCCACAAATCAGCAATCCTGTTACCGAACCAGTATTTACCAAAATCTTAATTAATCGAAACTAATCCACTTTATAACTATTGTTTCGTGTTCTGTTTAGTGTTGATGCTTTTAGTACCCTTTTAATATCTTTTATGTTATATATATTTATTCACTTGTACACCTCTATCATGTCACCCCCTAATTCTTTCCCTTTCTAGAGAATATAATTATAGCTTAGGAACATAAGAATAAAGCCAACAGCAGAAAGCCTATTGGCCCATACGAGGCAGCTCCTATTTATAACCAATCTCTTTTGGTATATACATTCATTCACTTGTACACCTCTATAATGTCACCCCATTATTACCCGCCTTTCTAAAGAATATATTTAAAGCTTAAGAACAAGAATAAAGACAACTGCAGAAAGCCTATTGGCCCATACGAGGCAGCTCCTTCTTATAACCAACCTATCTAGAACGATGGGATGGTGAAATGCAGAAATGTAGGTAACTGCAGAATGCACCTCCGCAACGTTACGCGATTAGTGGCTCCATAAATCAAACACCCTGTTACCGAATCAGGTTTTACCCTGGTGTTTCCTAAATCTGAACATAAGAATATAGGTAACCGCATAGGTCTTATTGGCGCTGAACACACGAGGCAGTTCCTATTTATAAGCACCCAATATCATTCATATATATATATATATATATATATATATATATATATATATATATATATATATATATATATATATATATATATATATATATATATATATATATATATATATATATATATATATGCGAACAAGCCTGAATGGTCCCCAGGACTATATGCGAATGAAAACTCACACCCCAGAAGTGACTCGAACCCATACTCCCAGAAGCAACGCAACTGGTAACTACAGGGCGCCTTAATCCGCTTGACCATCACGGCCGTCAAAAGGAAGTGATAGCCGAGGCTATTTGAGGCTATTATTATTCATATATATATATATATATATATATATATATATATATATATATATATATATATATATATATATATATATATATATTCATATATATATATATATATATATATATATATATATATATATATATATATATATATATATATATATATATATATATATATATATATATATATATATATATATATATATATATATATATATATATATATATATATATATATATATATATATATATATATAAGGGAGTACCACCTCTAGCTGGAAGAAGGGGGACCCATAGCCTCGGAGGAAACCACGCATAACGCATTAGAGGGAATGTTTAGATCCCCTCCAATACAGTTTCTGTGTGCTTTTCTCCTACCACCCCCTTCCTTTTTTATTTTTTGTGCTTTATTATGCATTTGATGGTTACAAGATATACATGGGTTGATACATATATATATATATATATATATATATATATATATATATATATATATATATATATATATATATATATATATATATATATATATATATATATATTTGTCGTACCTAGTAGCCAGAACTCACTTCTCAGCCTACAATGCGAGGCCCGATTTGCCTAATAAGCCAAGTTTTACTGAATTAATATATTTTCTCCAATTTTTTTCTTATGAAATGATAAAGCTACCCATTTCATTATGTATGAGGTCAATTTTTTTTATTGGAGTTAAAAGTAACGTAGATATATAACCGAACCTAACCAACCCTACCTAACCTAACCTATCTTTATAGGTTAGGTTAGGTTAGGTAGCCGAAAACGTTAGGTTAGGTTAGGTTAGGTAGGTTAGGTTGTCGAAAAAACATTATTTCATGAAAACTAGGCTTATTATTCAAATCGGGCCTTGCATAGTAGGCTGAGAAGTGAGTTCTGGCTACTAGGTACGACATATATATATATATATATATATATATATATATATATATATATATATATATATATATATATATATATATATATATATATATATATATATATATGAAAATGGGGTGCCATGGCACCCCACCCCAATGGGGTGTCATGGCACCCCACGAAATGGGGTGCCATGACAGACCCAGCACTCAGACCAGCCATGCCGAAAGCCAAGAAACAATCCAGTTGGGACAGCCCCATTGTAGACAAAGAAGCCACAGCTTTGCTGGAGGCAGCAACAACCCCCAGTGATCGTGCACGCCTCACAGCTGTGCAGGCTCCCCATGCAGGGGACTTCCTTCTGGCAGTCCCTATGTCTGCGACAGGCACACGTCTTGATCCGCAGGAGCTCCGTATTGCAGTCGCTCTCCGCCTTGCTGCCCCTATCCACACTGTTCACAGGTGTATTTGCGGCGAGGCAGATGCTGACGAATATGGATTGCATGGCCTGCACTGTGGAAAATCGGGTGGTTGGCACACTAGACACGACGAAGTCAACGACATCATTAAAAGAAGCCTTGCCTCTGCTCAGTGTCCAGCGGAGAGAGAGCCCCGCAACCTACTGAACCGTGACTCTGTTAGCTTTGCCGGCCGACCAGACGGAATCACACTGCGTCCGTGGAAGGGTGGCAGGCAGTTAGCATGGGACTATACTTGCGTATCCACCCTGGCAACGACATACATCACCCTCTCTGCCGGCACGGCAGGAGCCGCAGCGACACACAGAGAAAAACAAAAGTCAGTCAAGTACAGGCAATTAGATCAAAGGTACAATTTCGTTCCAATAGGGTCTGAGACCCTAGGCCCATGGGGTGAGAGTGCAAGAAGGTTTCTTAAGGATCTTGGTTCCAAGCTCATTGACACCACAAGAGACCCTAGAGCAGCAAGTTTTCTCTTTCAGCGCCTCAGTGTCGCGATCCAGAGGGGAAATGCCCGCTGCATCCTCGGTTCCTGCCCGGCGTCGGAGGAGTTCGAGGAAATCTACAGCCTCTAGGAAGCGAACTTTTTCTTGTGTCCTCTTAATGTTCATTTTTTGTATAAAATCAGATATGTAACTGTATAACCTTGCATAATAAAGTGTACATCATAATAAAAAAAAAAGGGGGTGGTAGGAGAAGTGAACACTCTTTCGTATTCAGAGTTAAATGTCAAGTTTTTCCCTGAGTGCTCTGTGTTCCCTTCTCTGAGGCTGTGGGTCCCTATAATTACACCAGTGGTGGTACCCCCCTATATATATAAAAAAAAAAAAAAATATATATATATATATATATATATATATATATATATATATATATATATATATATATATATGTCGTACCTAGTAGCCAGAACGCACTTCTCAGCCTACTATGCAAGGCCCGATTTGCCTAATAAGCCCAGTTTTCATGAATTAATGGTTTTTCGACTAACTAACCTACCTAACCTAACCTAACCTTACTTTTTCTGCTACCTAACCTAACCTAACCTATAAAGATAGGTTAGGTTAGGTTAGGTAGGGTTGGTTAGGTTCGGTCATATATCTACGTTAATTTTAACTCCAATAAAAAAAAATTGACCTCATACATAATGAAATGGGCAGCTTTATCATTTCATAAGAAAAAAAATTGAGAAAATATATAAATTCAGGAAAACTTGGCTTATTAGGCAAATCGGGCCTTGCATAGTAGGCTGAGAAGTGCGTTCTGGCTACTAGGTACGACATATATATATATATATATATATATATATATATATATATATATATATATATATATATATATATATATATATATATATATTTATAAAAGTTTGTGAGGGTACCACCTCTGGTGCCAATGTGGGGACCCATAGCCTCGGAGAAGAAAATAAAAAGTATTCAGAGGAGACCTTGTGGTCTCTCACTGAACACCAATATTATCTTCTCCTACCACCCCCATTCTTTTGTATGTACACATATATATTTACTTTATTTGAACTTTGTTACAAAAAAGGAGTTACATATGGGTTACAAAGATGGTTGTCATAGGTTGTCGAGTTCCTCCAGCTCCTCAGATGGCGGGCAGGAACCCTGGATGCAGTGCGCATTTCCCCTCTGTATCGCCACACTGAGGCGCTGGAAAAGAAAGCTTGCAGCTCTCGGGTCCCTTGTTGTTTCAATGAGCCTAGAACCCAGTTCCTTCAAAAAACTGGTAGCACTTTTACCCCAGGCGCCGAGCGTCTCAGAAGCAATGGGGACAAAATTGTAGTGGTGATCCAGTTCTCTATACTTACGGGATTTGGCTGCTTCCCTGTGGGTGGCAGCGTCACCTGGTTGTGCAACACTGAGGTTAATGTAGGTGTTAGCCAGGGTTGATACGCACGTGTAGTCCCATACCAACTGCTTGCCATTCTTCCAGGGGTTCACTGTGATACCATCCGGGCGACCAATAAGAGCATCAGAGTTACGGGGCGTTAGGTAACGGGGCTCTCTTTCAGCTGGGCATCCAGCTGTAGTGAGGCTCCTCTTGATGATGTCGTTAACTTCACTGTGCCTCGAGTGCCATCCCCCTGTGCTTTGGCAGAGTAGGCCATGGTGACCGTACCTGTCAGCCACCACCTCGCCGCAAATACACCTATATCTGGTGTGGATTGGGGCAGCAAGGCGGAGGGCCACAGCAATTCGGAGGGCGTGTGGTGTGAGACGCGTGCCAGTTGCCGACATTGGGGTTGCTAACAGGAAATCCCCTGCATGTGGTGCTGCTACTGCTGTGAGGCGAGCAATGTCGTGTTGTGTTGTTGCAGCACCCAGGCACTCTGCAGCAACTTGGTCTACAATGGGACCATCCCAGCTGGATTGCTTGTGGGATTTTGGGGATGGTGGTTGAGGTGATTGGCCTGCACGAGAGGCCCACTCTGTGGCACAGCGTGTAAAATTGGGATCATGTACACCTGCCAGCTGATGTAAGTGGGGAGGTAGAATTTCCTTCACAAGGTCGTCGGATGCTGATAAGGAGGACAGGAAGGCTGGAACAGCGATTTGCGTTGCTGTTCGAACTCCGAGGCCCCCAAGTCTTACGGGAAGAGAGGCTTGTTTCCACTGTAGGTCATCGAGAGAGAGGTTAAGGGCTTTTTCTAGCATTGATTTCAGTAACCGGTCATACTCACTTAGTTTTTGGCTACTGTAAGATGGTGAACACCTCAGAAAGTAGGTTAACCTGGGGAGGGACAGACATCTGGTGATGAGGTAGAGTGCATCATGAGCATCAATATCCTCAATCCTCCCATCCATCCTCTTAAGGTCGGCGATTTTCTTATCAAGGACCTCATTGATGGCTTTCAACCCCAGGGGAGCTCCTAGGAGTGTGCTGTCTTCAGGTTTAGTTTTATGGATATTTGGCAGAATACCCTCCATTCTCTCTACGATGCCCTGGTTGGAACATATTATTTCACATTTAGAAGGGTTCAGGGTGAGGCCTAAAACTGCACCTTGCTCCTGGATTTTTATGATGTCCTCCAGGAGGGAGTCTTGGGAACCAGCTAGGGTACCATCATCCAAGAACCAGATGTTAAGCTCGCTGGACAGGACCTCTGTGACTTGTTTGATGACTAAGCAGAAAAGGAGAGGAGCGAGGGGGTCACCCTGTTGGACGCCTTCTCGCGAGTCAATTTCATGTTCGCCAAAAAGTAGCTTAAGATCCATACTGTAGCATGAATGTACAAAAGGGTAGAGGGAAGGGAAATGACTATGAACCGCACGGAGTACAGCATCCCTCCGCACCAAATTGAAGGCATTTTTGAAATCTAGCTTGATAAGGGCCTTTTCGTCTGTGATGTTGGCGATGAAGGCTCGAGCTGCATGGGCTGCCGCCTCACACCCTTGTGGAATGCCAAACCCGAGCTGTTTTGGCTTCAGCATGTTGGCCGCTGCATCACTAACTGTTCTTGCAGCTGCCTTTGCGACGAGACGCCGGAGAGAATTGCCCACAGCTATTGGCCTGATCCCTCCATCCTTTTTCTTTAGAGCACAGAGAGATGCTCCAAAAAAGATAGGTCTTATGGACGCTGGTATGTTGCCAGCTAGACATGTGTTGGTGAATCTGGTTAGTTCCACCAAGAGGTTCTTTGCAATGTCACCCAGTGCAGGGTTGAGCATTTGCTTGAGGTGGTTGGGTTTTAGTCCTGTGAACCCACCTGCTGATCCTGTAGGGAAGGACATGGCTGCTTTATGGACCACAGATTCAGCCACCCAGAGAGGTTCTGCTCCGGTAGCCCCCACTTGTACAATGTCGTCCTCACGCGGAGCCCTGGGTGGGTGTTTCTTCCTTAGGGCTTGAGCTGTTGCGGCATCTCTGTCGGCAATTGAGTCCTCACTGGTGATGACTCTTCTTGCGCCAATAGTGTTTCCTTCTTCTATTTTCTTGGTGACTGATGTTCTGATTTTTGATGTCTCGGATATGCCACTGTTGCTCTTCCTGCCGTGGGTGTTTCTCGCGCGAGTGGGAAGGCGCACCTGGTTGTCCTCCCTGGGAAAATCATTTATAGCTTTGATGACTGAGGCAGCTAAGGTTTTGTCTCTCCTTGCAGGGGTGGCTAGACATATGTTGCCAAACATTAGGAGGTTGTGCCATGCTTGGGTCGTTCCAGGAGAGTCGTTGACCTTTCTCAGGAGTATATATATATATATATATATATATATATATATATATATATATATATATATATATATATATATATATATATATATGTATATATATATATATATATATATATATATATATATATATATATATATATATATATATATATATATATATATATATATATGTATCAACCCATGTATATCTTGTAACCATCAAATGCATAATAAAGCACAAAAAATAAAAAAGGAAGGGGGTGGTAGGAGAAAAGCACACAGAAACTGTATTGGAGGGGATCTAAACATTCCCTCTAATATATATATATATATATATATATATATATATAATATATATATATATATAATATATATATATATATATATATATATATATATATATATATATATATATATATATATATATATATATATATATATATATTGAAAACTAAACTATGCTTGAAACAATCAAGGGATCCTTCTTCTAATATGTTACGTGGTATTTAGTTGCACGACTCAACAACCCTGTTACCGAACCAGTATTTACCCAGGTCTTTCCTAAATCTAACCTTATCCAATTTATTATTTCGAGTTCTCTCTCTCTTGTGTTAATACTTTTAGTATCGTATTAATATTCCTTTTGTTATGCTCATTCATCCACTTATACACCGTTATCATGTCACCCCCTAGTTCTTCGCCTTTGTAGAGAATGCAATTTAACTATTGTCAATCTTGCTTCATATGACATTTCTAATTTTGAGGATTATCTTTGTCATCATACGCTGGACGCGTTCTATTAATTTTTTATCCATTCTACAGTACAACGACCAAAACTGAACTGCATAATCTAAATGGCACCTAACCAGATCAAGATAAAGCTGATGAACAACACCAGGTGTCTTATTAGTAACGTTTCGATTAATAAATTCCAGTGTACTATTTGCCTTAATACGAACATTTATGCGTTTTTTTTTTTAAATTCTTACTAATTATAACTCCTACAACCCTTTCAATTCTAAACATAACTTATTAAATAATATTCTAAGCAAATCAAAGGAACGTAGTATCATACAAATTTAACAGATCGAATACCAATGACCCGAAATGAATAACAAAACATCTGAAGAATCTTATAGGTAGAAAGAGATCATGATATAAGTAGATTCAGAATAGGGACGTCACTTAACCAGAATTCATTTATGTGGTTAAAATGTAAAAAAAAAAAAAAAAAGAGATAAGGAGGGCAATCAGAATCTATGAACTTCGCATAGCAGGGAGGGCAAAGGCAAATCTTAAAGGTTTTTTCAGTTTTATCTAACAAAGATTAAATGAAGAATAGGTCCATTAAATACAGTAATAGGTCAGATATTGGATTATGACGAGGGGGTGAGTAGTATTTTTATTAAATATTTTAAGGAGTTGGGCAACAAAATAATAATACACTTAGGGTATACTACACGAACAGCAGGAGTATAAGAAACAAAATAAACTATTTAAATGCTCTTGTATCACAGAAAAAAAATATTATTGCACTAACCGAAACGTGGATGATTGTAGAGGATAGAGAACTATTTGCTGAATATCAAATAAATGGATTTAAACTATTTAACACATATACACATATTAGACGAGGAGGGTGAGAAGCCATATATGTTAGGGAAAATTTGAAATGTAGTCTCAAAGAAGCAATCAAAGCTGAGCTACACAGAAACTAATTGGCTACAATTAAACTAAAAAGCAAATAATCTAATAATAGGAGCTCTATACAGACCACCGAACTTAGAAAGGATGGAAGCAAAGCACCTATGGGATGAAATATCTAGATCATCTAGGTCTAACATTATTTGTGTCATGGGTGAGTTTAATTTTAGTGGACTAAATTGGTTTAACAGAACAGGGAATAATGAAGCAGAAGATTTTTTTAGAATTAATTGACGATTGCTTTCTTACGCAACACATTAAGGATCCAACGCGGAAAAATAATATTTTAGATTTGGTGTTAACTAACAGAGAAACACAAATGAATGACATCGAAATTGGGAGTGAGCTAGGGAATTGTGATCACAAAGAAATCAGATTTAGCATAGAATGGAATAGATCTGTAGGAGAAAGATCTGTCAAAGTGCCAGTATTTCGAAAAGCTGATTTTAATAGCCTAAGAATTTTTTTGGGTCAAATAGATTGGAAAGTCTTGGGCATGGGGGGTGGGCCGGTCTTGGAATGAGACGTCAACCCAGCGATAGGTGACGTAAAAAGGGACTTGGATATGGATTCAAAATATAACATATTTAAAAATATTCTAAGCACAGCACAGGAACGTAGTATACCATATAAATTGAATAGAACGAACACGTGAGTGATCCACAAATGGATAACAAAAGATCTGAAGAACCTTAGAGGTAAAAACAGAGTGTGGTACAAAAGGTTTAGGAGTGGGAAAGTCTGTTTAGAACAGGAATTCGTACAACTGGTTAGAAATGTTAAAAAAAGAGATAAGAAGGGCAAATAAAAATTATGAAGTTCGCTTAGCAGGGCAAGCAAAGACAAATCCTAAAGGGTTTTTCAGTTATATCGAACAAGGATTATTGAAAGGATAGGTCCATTTATAACTGAGACAGGTCAGATAACGGATAATGACGAAGAGATGAGTAGTATTTTTAATCAATATTTTATCTATGTATTTACCAGAGGAACTTAACAATATGCCTTCAGCCGAACAAGTCTATGTGGGTGGGGGACGAGAACAGGTTGACTAGTTTAGCAGTTACCAGGGAGGATGTAATTAAACAAATAGTAAAACTCAAACCAAACACATCCCCAGGACCGGATGAAGTGTTTGTCAGGGTGCTTAAAGAATGCAAAGGAGATTTCCGAGCCACTGTCTACCATATTTAATAAATCAATAGAGTCAAACAGAGTGCCAGAGTCATGGAAGGTTGCTAATGTGGTACTAATTTTTAAGAAAGGAGATAGATCACTTGCACCAAACTATCGGCCAATTAGTCTAACGTCTATTGTGGAAAGTTACTTCAATCGATTATTGCAAACACAATTCGTCTTCATGATCTCGTGGTATCTGCTGGATGTCATGGTATTGTTCCTTTTTTACTTGGTGGGGTTGTATTTGTAAGCCGAAGCAGTAGAAAATCATTTTCCTAGTTTAAAATCCAATGTTTGTATTATGATTCTTTATATTTTTTAATTTGGGGATTTTTAAATATATATATATATATATCATTATTTAAACATATATATTAAGTTATCTTGTATTCTACAAATGGAATATAGTTGTTAAAACTTCTCTGACTGAGTTTTATAATCAGAGAAATAGTTTTTGCATCTTTGCGATTGCCATCTTTATGGTTTCCATGCCCAATGTGCTAATAATTCTGTGTTGACAAAGGGTCCCAACTAATCCATCCAAGAAAGTTAAAAAATGTTAAACTTTGTGAACCCATCATTTCTATTTTTAATGTGTAGCATTTATATGAATAACAGAGATCTTGGGTAGAAAAAAATGAAATGTCAAATTTATTAAAAAATAATTGGGTTTTCCAAAATTATACAACGAATTTTTACAATAACAGATTATATACAGTATATGACACTAAAATAAGAATAACATGCTTGGTCAGGAATGTCATCCAAATATGCTAGTTCTACACGGACATGCAGGACTTACAGTATCAGCAAATCACCAGTCACTAAACGGGACGGAACACGTTCTCCAAATGAACTTTTCTCAAGATAAATCTGACTGAAGAATGTTTGCTAAGTGAGGAGTTGAGGTTGTTCGCGCTCATTGATTGAGAAGTGGTCATGCCGATGATTGACTAGTTCCTTCCTGATGAAAATGTATTTCAGTGATTTTTCGTTACATGGATCTTTCTTGGTGACAAAATATTCCACATGTCGGTTGGCTGAAGGTTGCTGGGGAGACTTATCTGGTACATGATTCCGGCGTTGAATGCCATAGTATAAAGTGGAGAAGGGAGGCTTGAACAGCAGGTCATCATTCCCGGAAGAAGACGGCATACATGGGCCAAGTGAAAACATCTCAGGGAAACACTTCTCAGGAATTAACTGGCTGTCTTCCTCTTGTATGGGGCAGAAGGGTGGCGTTGCACGATCTTCAAAGAACTGCAGGACATCAATCCCTGTAGGAGATCTATCACTATTTCTTGTTGAACACTGGGCAGGAATTACCTGTCTATTGTCCTCGTGTACAGGAGAGATGGGTGGGGGTGCACAGATATCTTCAATGAACTGCATGTTATCAATTCGAACAGGAGACTTTTCACTTTGGCCAGTAGAACATCTGGTAGGAATTTCTTGTATGTCATCCTCGTACAATGTAAAGATAGGTGGCGAGGCACAGAGATCTTCCAGAAACTGTATGCAATCAAACCTTGTAGGAGACCTTACACTCTGACCAGTTAAACACTTTGCAGGAATTGCCTGTTCGTATTCCTCGTGCAAAGGAGACATTGCAAGGGGTACATAAAAGGTTTGCCGGAGCTGCATGTCATCACATGATTTGCAGTATTTCTCTCTGTCGTCTTCGTGCAAAGGAGACATTGGAGGCGGAACATGAAGGTCTTCCAGGAATTGTCGGCGATCACCTGAAGGTAGCCAACTGCGATGAGATGGAGAAACCTTGGCATAATTTTCCTGTCTGTCCTCCTCGTGCAAAGGAGACATTGGTGGCGGTACATAAATGTCTTGCAGGAACTGAAGGTCATCACCTGATAGTATCCAACCTCGATAGGATGGTGAAATCCTGGCAGGTTTTTCCTGTCTGTCCTCCTCGTGCAAAGGAGACATTGGAGGCGGTACATAAATGTCTTGCAGAAACTGTACGTCATCTCGAGAAATTGGACAAGCACGATGGGATGGTGAAATCTTGGCAGGTTTGTCCTGTCTATCCTCCTCGTGCAAAGGAGACATTGGTGGCGATATATAAAGGTCTTGCTGGAACTGTAGGCCATCACCTGAAGGTATCCAACCACGATGGGATGGTAAAATCTTAGCAGGTTTTTCCTGTCTCTCCTCCACGTGCAAAGGAGACATTGGTGGCTGTACATATATGTCTTGCAGGAACTGTAGATAATCGCGTGAAGTTGGACAAGCACGTTGGGATGGTGAAATCTTGACAGGTTTTTCCTGTCTGCTCTCCTCGTGCAAAGGAGACATTGGTGGCGGTACATAAATGTCTTGCAGGAGCTGTAGGTCATCACTTGATGTTGGCCAACCTCGATGTGATTCAGAAACCTTGGCAGGATTTTCCTGTCTGTCCTCTTTGGGCAAAGGAGACATTGGAGGCAGGACATATATGTCTTTCAGGAACTGTAAATCATTTCTTGAAGGTGGACAAGCACGTTGGGATGGTGAAATCTTGGCAGATTTTTCCTGTCTCTCCTCCTCATGCAAAGGAGACATTGGTGGCGGTACATATATGTCTTGCAGGAACTGAATGTCATGTCGTGAATTTGGACAATCACGATGGGAGAGTGAAATCTTGGCAGGTTTTTCCTGTCTGTCCTCGTGCAATGGAGACATTGGAGGCGGTACATAAATGTCTTGCAGGAACTGTATGTCATCTCGTGAAGTTGGACAAGCACGATGGGATGGTGAAATCTTGGCAGGTTGGTCCTGTCTGTCCTCCTCGTCCACAGGAGACATTGGAGGCGGTACATAAATGTCTTGCAGGAACTGTAGGTCATCACCTGAAAGTATCCAACGTCGATAGGATGGTGAAATCCTGGCAGGTTTTTCCTGTCTGTCCTCCTCGTGCAAAGGAGACATTGGAAGCGGTACATAAATGTCTTGCAGGAACTGTACGTCATCTCGAGAAATTGGACAAGCACGATGGGATGGTGAAATCTTGGCAGATTTGTCCTGTCTGTCCTCCTCGAGCAAAGGAGACATTGGTGGCGATACATAGAACTCTTGCAGGAACTGTAGGCCATCACCTGAAGGTATCCAACCAAGATGGGATGGTAAAATCTTGGCAGGTTTTTCCTGTCTCTCCTTCTCGTGCAAAGGAGACATTGGCGGCAGCACATAGAGGTCTTTCAGGAACTGTAGGTCATCACTTTGGGATGGTGAAATCTTGGCAGTTTTTTCATGTCTGTCCTCCTCGTGCAAAGGAGACATTGGAGGCGGTACAGAAATGTCTTGTAGGAACTGTAGGTAATCACGTGAAATTGGACAAGCACGATGGGATGGTAAAATCTTGGCAGGTTTGTCCTCTCTGTCCTCCCCGTGCATAGGAGACATTGGTGGCGATACATAGAGGTCTTGCAGGAACTGTAGGTCATCACCTGAATGTATCCAACCTCGATGGGATGGTGAAATCTTGGCAGGTTTTTCCTGTCTGTCCTTCTCGTGCAAAGGAGACATTGGAGGCGGAACATAAATGTCTTGCAGGAACTGTAAGTCATCTCTTGAAGTTGGACAAGCAGTATGGGATTTTGAAATCTTGGCAGGTTTGTCCTGTCTCTCCTCCTCATGCAAAGGAGATATAGGAGGCGATACATAGAGGTCTTGAAGGAACTGTAGGCCATCACCTGAAGGTATCCAACCACGATGGGATGGTGAAACCTTGGCAGGTTTTTCCTGTCTCTCCTTCTCGTGCAAAGGAGACATTGGCTGCAGTACATAGAGGTCTTTCAGGAACTGTAGGTCATCACATTGGGATGGTGAAATTTTGGCAGTTTTTTCATGTCTCTCCTCCTCGTGCAAAGGAGACATTGGAGGCGGTACAGAAATGTCTTGTAGGAACTGTAGGTAATCACGTGAAATTGGACAAGCACGATGGGATGGTAAAATCTTGGCAGGTTTGTCCTCTCTGTCCTCCCCGTGCAAAGGAGACATTGGTGGCGATACATAGATGTCTTGCAGGAACTGTAGTCCATCACCTGAAGGTATCCAACCACGATGGGATGGTAAAATCTTGGCAGGTTTTTCCTGTCTCTCCTCCACGTGCAAAGGAGACATTGGTGGCTGTACATTGGTGTCTTGCAGGAACTGTAGGTAATCACGTGAAGTTGGACAAGCACGTTGGGATGGTGAAATCTTGGCAGGTTTTTCCTGTCTGCTCTCCTCGTGCAAAGGAGACATTGGAGGATGT
This sequence comes from Procambarus clarkii, assembly GCF_040958095.1. Lineage (NCBI taxonomy): Eukaryota > Metazoa > Arthropoda > Malacostraca > Decapoda > Cambaridae > Procambarus > Procambarus clarkii. Next base: position 8,023,717 of record NC_091179.1, read on the forward strand.
ACATAAATGTCTTGCAGGAACTGAAAGTCATCTCTTAAAGTTGGAGAAGCACAATGGGATTTTGAAATTTTTACAGGTTTGTCCTGTCTGTCCTCATCGTGCAAAGGAGACATTGGAGGCGATACATAAATGTCTTGCAGGAGTTCTAGGTCATCACTTGAAGGTGGAAAACCCCGATGTGATTCAGAAACATTGGACGGATTTTCCTGTCTGTCCTCTTCGGGCAAAGGAGACATTGGAGGCGGGACATATATGTCTTGCAGAAACTGTAAGTCATCTCTTGCAGTTGGAGAAGCACGATGCGATTTTGAAATCTTTGCAGGATTGTCCTGTCTGTCTTCCTCGTGCAGAGGAGACATTGGAGGCGATACATAGAGGTCTTGCAGGAACTGTAGGTCATCCCTTGAAGGTAGCCAAGCCCGATGAGATGGTGAAACCTTGGCAGGTTTTTCCTGTCTGTCCTTCTCGTGCAAAGGAGACATTGGTGGCGGTACAGAAATGTCTTGCAGGAACTGTAGGTAATCACGTGAAATTGGACAAGCACGATGGGATGGTGAAATCTTGGCAGGTTTTTCCTGTCTGCTCTCCTCGTGCAAAGGAGACATTGGTGGCGGTACATAAATGTCTTGCAAGAGCTGTAGGTCATCACTTGAAGGTGGCCAACCTCGATGTGATTTAGAAACCTTGGCAGGTTTTTCCTGTCTGCACTCCTCTTGCAAAGGAGACATTGGAGGCGGAACATAAATGTCTTGCAGGAACTGTAGGTCATCTCTTGAAGTTGGACAAGCACTATGGGATTTTGAAATCTTAGCAGATTTGTCCTGTCTCTCCTCCTCGTGCAAAGGAGATATTGGAGGCGATACATAGAGGTCTTGCAGGAACTGTAGGTAATCACGTGAAGTTGGACAAGCACGTTGGGATGGTGAAATCATGGCAGGTTTCTCCTGTCTGTCCTCCTCGTGCAAAGGAGACATTGGAGGCGGTACAGAAATGTCTTGCAGGAACTGTAGGTCATCTCTTGAAATTGGACAAGCACGATGGGATGGTGAAATCTTGGCAGGTTTGTCCTGTCTGTCCTCCCCGTGCAAAGGAGACATTGGAGGCGATACATAAATGTCTTGCAGGAGTTCTAGGTCATCACTTGAAGGTGGAAAACCCCGATGTGATTCAGAAACATTGGACGGATTTTCCTGTCTGTCCTCTTCGGGCAAAGGAGACATTGGAGGCGGGACATATATGTCTTGCAGGAACTGTAAGTCATCTCTTGCAGTTGGAGAAGCACGATGCGATCTTGAAATCTTTGCAGGATTGTCCTGTCTGTCTTCCTCGTGCAGAGGAGACATTGGAGGCGATACATGGAGGTCTTGCAGGAACTGTAGGTCATCACTTGAAGGTAGCCAAGCCCGATGAGATGGTGAAACCTTGGCAGGTTTTTCCTGTCTGTCCTTCTCGTGCAAAGGAGACATTGGTGGCGGTACAGAAATGTCTTGCAGGAACTGTAGGTAATCACGTGAAATTGGACAAGCACGATGGGATGGTGAAATCTTGGCAGGTTTTTCCTGTCTGCTCTCCTCGTGCAAAGGAGACATTGGTGCCGGTACATAAATGTCTTGCAGGAGCTGTAGGTCATCACTTGAAGGTGGCCAACCTCGATGTGATTTAGAAACCTTGGCAGGTTTTTCCTGTCTGCTCTCCTCTTGCAAAGGAGACATTGGAGGCGGAACATAAATGTCTTGCAGGAACTGTAGGTCATCTCTTGAAGTTGGACAATCACGATGGGATTTTGAAGTCTTGGCAGGTTTGTCCTGTTTCTCCTCCTCGTGCAAAGGAGATATTGGAGGCGATACATAGAGGTCTTGCAGGAACTGTTGGCCATCACCTGAAGGTATCCAACAACGATGGGATGGTAAAATCTTGGCAGGGTTTTCCTGTCTCTCCTCCACGTGCAATGGAGACATTGGTGGCTGTACATTTATGTCTTGCAGGAACTGTAGGTAATCACGTGAAGCTGGACAAGCACGTTGGGATGGTGAAATCTTGGCAGGTTTTTCCTGTCTGCTCTCCTCGTGCAAAGGAGAAATTGGAGGCGGTACAGAAATGTCTTGCAGGAACTGTAGGTAATCACGTGAAATTGGACAAGCACGATGGGATGGTGAAATCTTGGCAGGTTTGTCCTGTCTGTCCTCCCCGTACAAAGGAGACATTGGTGGCGATACATAGAGGTCTTGCAGGAACTGAAGGCCATCACCTGAAGGTATCCAACCACGATGGGATGGTAAAATCTTGGCAGGGTTTTCCTGTTTCTCCTCCACGTGCAAAGGAGACATTGGTGGCTGTACATTTATGTCTTGTAGGAACTGTAGGTAATCACGTGAAGTTGGACAAGCACGTTGGGATGGTGAAATCTTGGCAGGTTTCTCCTGTCTCTCCTTCTCGTGCAAAAGAGACATTGGAGGCGGAACATAAATGTCTTGAAGGAACTGTAGGTCATCTCTTGAAGTTGGACAAGCACGATGGGATTTTGAAGTCTTGGCAGATTTGTCCTGTCTCTCCTCCTCGTGCAAAGGAGATACTGGAGGCGATACATAGAGGTCTTGCAGGAACTGTATGTAATCACGTGAAGTTGGACAAGCACGTTGGGATGGTGAAATCTTGGCAGGTTTCTCCTGTCTCTCCTTCTCGTGCAAAGGAGACATTGGAGGCGGAACATAAATGTCTTGAATGAACTGTAGGTCATCTCTTGAAGTTGGACAAGCACTATGGGATTTTGAAATCTTGGCAGATTTGTCCTGTCTCTCCTCCTCGTGCAAAGGAGATATTGGAGGCGATACATAGAGGTCTTGCAGGAACTGTAGGTAATCACGTGAAGTTGGACAAGCACGTTGGGATGGTGAAATCATGGCAGGTTTCTCCTGTCTGTCCTCCTCGTGCAAAGGAGACATTGGAGGCGGTACAGAAATGTCTTGCAGGAACTGTAGGTCATCTCTTGAAGTTGGACAAGCACGATGGGATGGTGAAATCTTGGCAGGTTTGTCCTGTCTGTCCTCCCCGTGTAAAGGAGACATTGGAGGCGATACATAAATGTCTTGCAGGAGTTCTAGGTCATCACTTGAAGGTGGCCAACCTCGATGTGATTTAGAAACCTTGGCAGGTTTTTCCTGTCTGCTCTCCTCTTGCAAAGGAGACATTGGAGGCGGAACATAAATGTCTTGCAGGAACTGTAGGTAATCACGTGAAGTTGGACAAGCACGTTGGGATGGTGAAATCTTGGCAGGTTTTTCCTGTCTGCTCTCCTCGTGCAAAGGAGACATTGGAGGCGGTACAGAAATGTCTTGCAGGAACTGTAGGTAATCACGTGAAATTGGACAAGCACGATGGGATGGTGAAATCTTGGCAGGTTTGTCCTGTCTGTCCTCCCCGTGCAAAGGAGACATTGGTGGCGATACATAGAGGTCTTGCAGGAACTGAAGGCCATCACCTGAAGGTATCCAACCACGATGGGATGGTAAAATCTTGGCAGGGTTTTCCTGTTTCTCCTCCACGTGCAAAGGAGACATTGGTGGCTGTACATTTATGTCTTGCAGGAACTGTAGGTAATCACGTGAAGTTGGACAAGCACGTTGGGATGGTGAAATCTTGGCAGGTTTCTCCTGTCTCTCCTTCTCGTGCAAAGGAGACATTGGAGGCGGAACATAAATGTCTTGAAGGAACTGTAGGTCATCTCTTGAAGTTGGACAAGCGCGATGGGATTTTGAAGTCTTGGCAGATTTGTCCTGTCTCTCCTCCTCGTGCAAAGGAGATACTGGAGGCGATACATAGAGGTCTTGCAGGAACTGTAGGTAATCACGTGAAGTAGGACAAGCACGTTGGGATGGTGAAATCTTGGCAGGTTTCTCCTGTCTCTCCTTCTCGTGCAAAGGAGACATTGAAGGCGGAACATAAATGTCTTGAAGGAACTGTAGGTCATCTCTTGAAGTTGGACAAGCACGATGGGATTTTGAAATTTTGGCAGATTTGTCCTGTCTCTCCTCCTCGTGCAAAGGAGATATTGGAGGCGATACATAGAGGTCTTGCAAGAACTGTAGGTAATCACGTGAAGTTGGACAAGCAAGTTGGGATTTTGAAATCATGGTAGGTTTCTCCTGTCTGTCCTCCTCGTGCAAAGGAGACATTGGAGGCGGTACAGAAATGTCTTGCAGGAACTGTAGGTCATCTCTTGAAGTTGGACAAGCACGATGGGATGGTGAAATCTTGGCAGGTTTGTCCTGTCTGTCCTCCCCGTGCAAAGGAGACATTGGTTGCGATACATAGAGGTCTTGCAGGAACTGAAGGCCATCACCTGAAGGTATCCAACCACGATGGGATGGTAAAATCTTGGCAGGTTTTTCCTGTTTCTCTTCCACATGCAAAGGAGACATTGGTGGCTGTACATTTATGTCTTGCAGGAACTGTAGGTAATCACGTGAAGTTGGACAAGCACGTTGGGATGGTGAAATCTTGGCAGGTTTCTCCTGTCTCTCCTTCTCGTGCAAAAGAGACATTGGAGGCGGAACATAAATGTCTTGAAGGAACTGTAGGTCATCTCTTGAAGTTGGACAAGCACGATGGGATTTTGAAGTCTTGGCAGATTTGTCCTGTCTCTCCTCCTCGTGCAAAGGAGATACTGGAGGCGATACATAGAGGTCTTGCAGGAACTGTAGGTAATCACGTGAAGTTGGACAAGCACGTTGGGATGGTGAAATCTTGGCAGGTTTCTCCTGTCTCTCCTTCTCGTGCAAAGGAGACATTGGAGGCGGAACATAAATGTCTTGAAGGAACTGTAGGTCATCTCTTGAAGTTGGACAAGCACTATGGGATTTTGAAATCTTGGCAGATTTGTCCTGTCTCTCCTCCTCGTGCAAAGGAGATATTGGAGGCGATACATAGAGGTCTTGCAGGAACTGTAGGTAATCACGTGAAGTTGGACAAGCACGTTGGGATGGTGAAATCATGGCAGGTTTCTCCTGTCTGTCCTCCTCGTGCAAAGGAGACATTGGAGGCGGTACAGAAATGTCTTGCAGGAACTGTAGGTCATGTCTTGAAGTTGGACAAGCACGATGGGATGGTGAAATCTTGGCAGGTTTGTCCTGTCTGTCCTCCCCGTGCAAAGGAGACATTGGTGGCGATACATAGAGGTCTTGCAGGAACTGAAGGCCATCACCTGAAGGTATCCAACCACGATGGGATGGTAAAATCTTGGCAGGGTTTTCCTGTTTCTCCTCCACGTGCAAAGGAGACATTGGTGGCTGTACATTTATGTCTTGCAGGAACTGTAGGTAATCACGTGAAGTTGGACAAGCACGTTGGGATGGTGAAATCTTGGCAGGTTTCTCCTGTCTCTCCTTCTCGTGCAAAGGAGACATTGGAGGCGGAACATAAATGTCTTGAAGGAACTGTAGGTCATCTCTTGAAGTTGGACAAGCGCGATGGGATTTTGAAGTCTTGGCAGATTTGTCCTGTCTCTCCTCCTCGTGCAAAGGAGATACTGGAGGCGATACATAGAGGTCTTGCAGGAACTGTAGGTAATCACGTGAAGTAGGACAAGCACGTTGGGATGGTGAAATCTTGGCAGGTTTCTCCTGTCTCTCCTTCTCGTGCAAAGGAGACATTGAAGGCGGAACATAAATGTCTTGAAGGAACTGTAGGTCATCTCTTGAAGTTGGACAAGCACGATGGGATTTTGAAATTTTGGCAGATTTGTCCTGTCTCTCCTCCTCGTGCAAAGGAGATATTGGAGGCGATACATAGAGGTCTTGCAAGAACTGTAGGTAATCACGTGAAGTTGGACAAGCAAGTTGGGATTTTGAAATCATGGTAGGTTTCTCCTGTCTGTCCTCCTCGTGCAAAGGAGACATTGGAGGCGGTACAGAAATGTCTTGCAGGAACTGTAGGTCATCTCTTGAAGTTGGACAAGCACGATGGGATGGTGAAATCTTGGCAGGTTTGTCCTGTCTGTCCTCCCCGTGCAAAGGAGACATTGGTTGCGATACATAGAGGTCTTGCAGGAACTGAAGGCCATCACCTGAAGGTATCCAACCACGATGGGATGGTAAAATCTTGGCAGGTTTTTCCTGTTTCTCTTCCACATGCAAAGGAGACATTGGTGGCTGTACATTTATGTCTTGCAGGAACTGTAGGTAATCACGTGAAGTTGGACAAGCACGTTGGGATGGTGAAATCTTGGCAGGTTTCTCCTGTCTCTCCTTCTCGTGCAAAAGAGACATTGGAGGCGGAACATAAATGTCTTGAAGGAACTGTAGGTCATCTCTTGAAGTTGGACAAGCACGATGGGATTTTGAAGTCTTGGCAGATTTGTCCTGTCTCTCCTCCTCGTGCAAAGGAGATACTGGAGGCGATACATAGAGGTCTTGCAGGAACTGTAGGTAATCACGTGAAGTTGGACAAGCACGTTGGGATGGTGAAATCTTGGCAGGTTTCTCCTGTCTCTCCTTCTCGTGCAAAGGAGACATTGGAGGCGGAACATAAATGTCTTGAAGGAACTGTAGGTCATCTCTTGAAGTTGGACAAGCACTATGGGATTTTGAAATCTTGGCAGATTTGTCCTGTCTCTCCTCCTCGTGCAAAGGAGATATTGGAGGCGATACATAGAGGTCTTGCAGGAACTGTAGGTAATCACGTGAAGTTGGACAAGCACGTTGGGATGGTGAAATCATGGCAGGTTTCTCATGTCTGTCCTCCTCGTGCAAAGGAGACATTGGAGGCGGTACAGAAATGTCTTGCAGGAACTGTAGGTCATGTCTTGAAGTTGGACAAGCACGATGGGATGGTGAAATCTTGGCAGGTTTGTCCTGTCTGTCCTCCCCGTGCAAAGGAGACATTGGTGGCGATACATAGAGGTCTTGCAGTAACTGAAGGCCATCACCTGAAGGTATCCAACCACGATGGGATGGTAAAATCTTGGCAGGGTTTTTCTGTTTCTCCTGCACGTGCAAAGGAGACATTGGTGGCTGTACATTTATGTCTTGCAGGAACTGTACGTAATCACGTGAAGTTGGACAAGCACGTTGGGATGGTGAAATCTTGGCAGGTTTCTCCTGTCTCTCCTTCTCGTGCAAAAGAGACATTGGAGGCGGAACATAAATGTCTTGAAGGAACTGTAGGTCATCTCTTGAAGTTGGACAAGCACGATGGGATTTTGAAGTCTTGGCAGATTTGTCCTGTCTCTCCTCCTCGTGCAAAGGAGATACTGGAGGCGATACATAGAGGTCTTGCAGGAACTGTAGGTAATCACGTGAAGTTGGACAAGCACGTTGGGATGGTGAAATCTTGGCAGGTTTCTCCTGTCTCTCCTTCTCGTGCAAAGGAGACATTGGAGGCGGAACATAAATGTCTTGAAGGAACTGTAGGTCATCTCTTGAAGTTGGACAAACACTATGGGATTTTGAAATCTTGGCAGATTTGTCCTGTCTCTCCTCCTCGTGCAAAGGAGATATTGGAGGTGATACATAGAGGTCTTGCAGGAACTGTAGGTAATCACGTGAAGTTGGACAAGCACGTTGGGATGGTGAAATCATGGCAGGTTTCTCCTGTCTGTCCTCCTCGTGCAAAGGAGACATTGGAGGCGGTACAGAAATGTCTTGCAGGAACTGTAGGTCATGTCTTGAAGTTGGACAAGCACGATGGGATGGTGAAATCTTGGCAGGTTTTTCCTGTCTGTCCTTCTCGTGCAAAGGAGACATTGGTGGCGGTACGGAAATGTCTTGCAGGAACTGTAGGTAATCACGTGAAATTGGACAAGCACGATGGGATGGTGAAATCTTGGCAGGTTTTTCCTGTCTGCTCTCCTCGTGCAAAGGAGACATTGGTGGTGGTACATAAATGTCTTGCAGGAGCTGTAGGTCATCACTTGAAGGTGGCCAACCTCGATGTGATTTAGAAACCTTGGCAGGTTTTTCCTGTCTGCTCTCCTCTTGCAAAGGAGACATTGGAGGCGGAACATAAATGTCTTGCAGGAACTGTAGGTCATCTCTTGAAGTTGGACAATCACGATGGGATTTTGAAATCTTGGCAGGTTTGTCCTGTTTCTCCTCCTCGTGCAAAGGAGATATTGGAGGCGATAAATAGAGGTCTTGCAGGATCTGTAGGCCATCACCTGAAGGTATCCAACCACGATGGGATGGTAAAATCTTGGCAGGGTTTCCTGTCTCTCCTCCACGTGCAAAGGAGACATTGGTGGCTGTACATTTATGTCTTGCAGGAACTGTAGGTAATCACGTGAAGTTGGACAAGCACGTTGGGATGGTGAAATCTTGGCAGGTTTTTCCTGTCTGCTCTCCTCGTGCAAAGGAGACATTGGAGGCGGTACAGAAATGTCTTGCAGGAACTGTAGGTAATCACGTGAAATTGGACAAGCACGATGGGATGGTGAAATCTTGGCAGGTTTGTCCTGTCTGTCCTCCCCGTGCAAAGGAGACATTGGTGGCGATACATAGAGGTCTTGCAGGAACTGAAGGCCATCACCTGAAGGTATCCAACCACGATGGGATGGTAAAATCTTGGCAGGGTTTTCCTGTTTCTCCTCCACGTGCAAAGGAGACATTGGTGGCTGTACATTTATGTCTTGCAGGAACTGTAGGTAATCACGTGAAGTTGGACAAGCACGTTGGGATGGGGAAATCTTGGCAGGTTTCTCCTGTCTCTCCTTCTCGTGCAAAGGAGACATTGGAGGCGGAACATAAATGTCTTGAAGGAACTGTAGGTCATCTCTTGAAGTTGGACAAGCACGATGGGATTTTGAAGTCTTGGCAGATTTGTCCTGTCTCTCCTCCTCGTGCAAAGGAGATACTGGAGGCGATACATAGAGGTCTTGCAGGAACTGTAGATAATTACGTGAAGTTGGACAAGCACGTTGGGATGGTGAAATCTTGGCAGGTTTCTCCTGTCTCTCCTTCTCGTGCAAAGGAGACATTGAAGGCGGAACATAAATGTCTTGAAGGAACTGTAGGTCATCTCTTGAAGTTGGACAAGCACGATGGGATTTTGAAATTTTGGCAGATTTGTCCTGTCTCTCCTCCTCGTGCAAAGGAGATACTGGAGGCGATACATAGAGGTCTTGCAGGAACTGTAGGTAATCACGTGAAGTTGGACAAGCACGTTGGGATGGTGAAATCTTGGCAGGTTTCTCCTGTCTCTCCTTCTCGTGCAAAGGAGACATTGAAGGCGGAACATAAATGTCTTGAAGGAACTGTAGGTCATCTCTTGAAGTTGGACAAGCACGATGGGATTTTGAAATTTTGGCAGATTTGTCCTGTCTCTCCTCCTCGTGCAAAGGAGATATTGGAGGCGATACATAGAGGTCTTGCATTAACTGTAGGTAATCACGTGAAGTTGGACAAGCACGTTGGGATGGTGAAATCATGGTAGGTTTCTCCTGTCTGTCCTCCTCGTGCAAAGGAGACATTGGAGGCGGTACAGAAATGTCTTGCAGGAACTGTAGGTCATCTCTTGAAGTTGGACAAGCACGATGGGATGGTGAAATCTTGGCAGGTTTCTCCTGTCTGTCCTCCCCGTGCAAAGGAGACATTGGAGGCGATACATAAATGTCTTGCAGGAGTTCTAGGTCATCACTTGAAGGCGGAAAACCCCGATGTGATTCAGAAACATTGGACGGATTTTCCTGTCTGTCCTCTTCGGGCAAAGGAGACATTGGAGGCGGGACATATATGTCTTGCAGGAACTGTAAGTCATCTCTTGCAGTTGGAGAAGCACGATGCGATTTTGAAATCTTTGCAGGATTGTCCTGTCTATCTTCCTCGTGCAGAGGAGACATTGGAGGCGATACATAGAGGTCTTGCAGGAACTGTAGGTCATCACTTGAAGGTAGCCAAGCCCGATGAGATGGTGAAACCTTGGCAGGTTTTTCCTGTCTGTCCTTCTCGTGCAAAGGAGACATTGGTGGCGGTACAGAAATGTCTTGCAGGAACTGTAGGTAATCACGTGAAATTGGACAAGCACGTTGGGATGGTGAAATCTTGGCAGGTTTCTCCTGTCTCTCCTTCTCGTGCAAAGGAGACATTGGAGGCGGAACATAAATGTCTTGAAGGAACTGTAGGTCATCTCTTGAAGTTGGACAAGCACGATGGGATTTTGAAGTCTTGACAGATTTGTCCTGTCTCTCCTCCTCGTGCAAAGGAGATACTGGAGGCGATACATAGAGGTCTTGCAGGAACTGTAGGTAATCACGTGAAATTGGACAAGCACGATGGGATGGTGAAATCTTGGCAGGTTTGTCCTGTCTGTCCTCCCCGTGCAAAGGAGACATTGGTGGCGATACATAGAGGTCTTGCAGGAACTGAAGGCCATCACCTGAAGGTATCCAACCACGATGGGATGGTAAAATCTTGGCAGGGTTTTCCTGTTTCTCCTCCACGTGCAAAGGAGACATTGGTGGCTGTACATTTATGTCTTGCAGGAACTGTAGGTAATAACGTGAAGTTGGACAAGCACGTTGGGATGGTGAAATCTTGGCAGGTTTCTCCTGTCTCTCCTTCTCGTGCAAAGGAGACATTCGAGGCGGAACATAAATGTCTTGAAGGAACTGTAGGTCATCTCTTGAAGTTGGACAAGCACTATGGGATTTTGAAATCTTGGCAGATTTGTCCTGTCTCTCCTCCTCGTGCAAAGGAGATATTGGAGGCGATACATAGAGGTCTTGCAGGAACTGTAGGTAATCAAGTGAAGTTGGACAAGCACGTTGGGATAGTGAAATCATGGCAGGTTTCTCCTGTCTGTCCTCCTCGTGCAAAGGAGACATTGGAGGCGGTACAGAAATGTCTTGCAGGAACTGTAGGTCATCTCTTGAAGTTGGACAAGTACGATGGGATGGTGAAATCTTGGCAGGTTTCTCCTGTCTGTCCTCCCCGTGGAAAGGAGACATTGGAGGCGATACATAAATGTCTTGCAGGAGTTCTAGGTCATCACTTGAAGGTGGAAAACCCCGATGTGATTCAGAAACATTGGACGGATTTTCCTGTCTGTCCTCTTCGGGCAAAGGAGACATTGGAGGCGGGACATATATGTCTTGCAGGAACTGTAAGTCATCTCTTGCAGTTGGAGAAGCACGATGCGATTTTGAAATCTTTGCAGGATTGTCCTGTCTATCTTCCTCGTGCAGAGGAGACATTAGAGGCGATACATAGAGGTCTTGCAGGAACTGTAGGTCATCACTTGAAGGTAGCCAAGCCCGATGAGATGGTGAAACCTTGGCAGGTTTTTCCTGTCTGTCCTTCTCGTGCAAAGGAGACATTGGTGGCGGTACAGAAATGTCTTGCAGGAACTGTAGGTAATCACGTGAAATTGGACAAGCACGATGGGATGGTGAAATCTTGGCAGGTTTTTCCTGTCTGCTCTCCTCGTGCAAAGGAGACATTGGTGGCGGTACATAAATGTCTTGCAGGAGCTGTAGGTCATCACTTGAAGGTGGCCAACCTCGATGTGATTTAGAAACCTTGGCAGGTTTTTCCTGTCTGCTCTCCTCTTGCAAAGGAGACATTGGAGGCGGAACATAAATGTCTTGCAGGAACTGTAGGTCATCTCTTGAAGTTGGACAATCACGATGGGATTTTGAAATCTTGGCAGGTTTGTCCTGTTTCTCCTCCTCGTGCAAAGGAGATATTGGAGGCGATACATAGAGGTCTTGCAGGAACTGTAGGCCATCACCTGAAGGTATCCAATCACGATGGGATGGTAAAATCTTGGTAGGATTTTCCTGTCTGTCCTCTTCGGGCAAAGGAGACATTGGACGCGGGACATATATGTCTTGCAGGAACTGTAAGTCATCTCTTGCAGTTGGAGAAGCACGATGCGATTTTGAAATCTTTGCAGGATTGTCCTGTCTATCTTCCTCGTGCAGAGGAGACATTGGAGGCGATACATAGAGGTCTTGCAGGAACTGTAGGTCATCACTTGAAGGTAGCCAAGCCCGATGAGATGGTGAAACCTTGGCAGGTTTTTCCTGTCTGTCCTTCTCGTGCAAAGGAGACATTGGTGGCGGTACAGAAATGTCTTGCAGGAACTGTAGGTAATCACGTGAAATTGGACAAGCACGTTGGGATGGTGAAATCTTGGCAGGTTTCTCCTGTCTCTCCTTCTCGTGCAAAGGAGACATTGGAGGCGGAACATAAATGTCTTGAAGGAACTGTAGGTCATCTCTTGAAGTTGGACAAGCACGATGGGATTTTGAAGTCTTGACAGATTTGTCCTGTCTCTCCTCCTCGTGCAAAGGAGATACTGGAGGCGATACATAGAGGTCTTGCAGGAACTGTAGGTAATCACGTGAAATTGGACAAGCACGATGGGATGGTGAAATCTTGGCAGGTTTGTCCTGTCTGTCCTCCCCGTGCAAAGGAGACATTGGTGGCGATACATAGAGGTCTTGCAGGAACTGAAGGCCATCACCTGAAGGTATCCAACCACGATGGGATGGTAAAATCTTGGCAGGGTTTTCCTGTTTCTCCTCCACGTGCAAAGGAGACATTGGTGGCTGTACATTTATGTCTTGCAGGAACTGTAGGTAATAACGTGAAGTTGGACAAGCACGTTGGGATGGTGAAATCTTGGCAGGTTTCTCCTGTCTCTCCTTCTCGTGCAAAGGAGACATTCGAGGCGGAACATAAATGTCTTGAAGGAACTGTAGGTCATCTCTTGAAGTTGGACAAGCACTATGGGATTTTGAAATCTTGGCAGATTTGTCCTGTCTCTCCTCCTCGTGCAAAGGAGATATTGGAGGCGATACATAGAGGTCTTGCAGGAACTGTAGGTAATCAAGTGAAGTTGGACAAGCACGTTGGGATAGTGAAATCATGGCAGGTTTCTCCTGTCTGTCCTCCTCGTGCAAAGGAGACATTGGAGGCGGTACAGAAATGTCTTGCAGGAACTGTAGGTCATCTCTTGAAGTTGGACAAGTACGATGGGATGGTGAAATCTTGGCAGGTTTCTCCTGTCTGTCCTCCCCGTGGAAAGGAGACATTGGAGGCGATACATAAATGTCTTGCAGGAGTTCTAGGTCATCACTTGAAGGTGGAAAACCCCGATGTGATTCAGAAACATTGGACGGATTTTCCTGTCTGTCCTCTTCGGGCAAAGGAGACATTGGAGGCGGGACATATATGTCTTGCAGGAACTGTAAGTCATCTCTTGCAGTTGGAGAAGCACGATGCGATTTTGAAATCTTTGCAGGATTGTCCTGTCTATCTTCCTCGTGCAGAGGAGACATTAGAGGCGATACATAGAGGTCTTGCAGGAACTGTAGGTCATCACTTGAAGGTAGCCAAGCCCGATGAGATGGTGAAACCTTGGCAGGTTTTTCCTGTCTGTCCTTCTCGTGCAAAGGAGACATTGGTGGCGGTACAGAAATGTCTTGCAGGAACTGTAGGTAATCACGTGAAATTGGACAAGCACGATGGGATGGTGAAATCTTGGCAGGTTTTTCCTGTCTGCTCTCCTCGTGCAAAGGAGACATTGGTGGCGGTACATAAATGTCTTGCAGGAGCTGTAGGTCATCACTTGAAGGTGGCCAACCTCGATGTGATTTAGAAACCTTGGCAGGTTTTTCCTGTCTGCTCTCCTCTTGCAAAGGAGACATTGGAGGCGGAACATAAATGTCTTGCAGGAACTGTAGGTCATCTCTTGAAGTTGGACAATCACGATGGGATTTTGAAATCTTGGCAGGTTTGTCCTGTTTCTCCTCCTCGTGCAAAGGAGATATTGGAGGCGATACATAGAGGTCTTGCAGGAACTGTAGGCCATCACCTGAAGGTATCCAATCACGATGGGATGGTAAAATCTTGGCAGGGTTTTCCTGTCTCTCCTCCACGTGCAAAGGAGACATTGGTGGCTGTACATTTATGTCTTGCAGGAACTGTAGGTAATCACGTGAAGTTGGACAAGCACGTTGGGATGGTGAAATCTTGGCAGGTTTTTCCTGTCTGCTCTCCTCGTGCAAAGGAGACATTGGAGGCGGTACAGAAATGTCTTGCAGGAACTGTAGGTAATCACGTGAAATTGGACAAACACGATGGGATGGTGAAATCTTGGCAGGTTTGTCCTGTCTGTCCTCCCCGTGCAAAGAAGACATTGGTGGCGATACATAGAGGTCTTGCAGGAACTGAAGGCCATCACCTGAAGGTATCCAACCACGATGGGATGGTAAAATCTTGGCAGGGTTTTCCTGTTTCTCCTCCACGTGCAAAGGAGACATTGGTGGCTGTACATTTATGTCTTGCAGGAACTGTAGGTCATCACGTGAAGTTGGACAAGCACGTTGGGATGGTGAAATCTTGGCAGGTTTCTCCTGTCTCTCCTTCTCGTGCAAAGGAGACATTGGAGGCGGAACATAAATGTCTTGAAGGAACTGTAGGTCATCTCTTGAAGTTGGACAAGCACGTTGGGATTTTGAAATCTTAGCAGATTTGTCCTGTCTCTCCTCCTCGTGCAAAGGAGATATTGGAGGCGATACATAGAGGTCTTGCAGGAACTGTAGGTAATCACGTGAAGTTGGACAAGCTCGTTGGGATGGTGAAATCATGGCAGGTTTCTCCTGTCTGTCCTCCTCGTGCAAAGGAGACATTGGAGGCGGTACAGAAATGTCTTGCAGGAACTGTAGGTCATCTCTTGAAGTTGGACAAGCACGATGGGATGGTGAAATCTTGGCAAGGTTTGTCCTATCTGTCCTCCCCGTGCAAAGGAGACATTGGAGGCGATACATAAATGTCTTGCAGGAGTTCTAGGTCATCACTTGAAGGTGGAAAACCCCGATGTGATTCAGAAACATTGGACGGATTTTCCTGTCTGTCCTCTTCGGGCAAAGGAGACATTGGAGGCGGGACATATATGTCTTGCAGGAACTGTAAGTCATCTCTTGCAGTTGGAGAAGCACGATGCGATTTTGAAATCTATGCAGGATTGTCCTGTCTGTCTTCCTCGTGCAGAGGAGACAATGGAGGCGATACATGGAGGTCTTGCAGGAACTGTAGGTCATCACCTGAAGGTAGCCAAGCCCGATGAGATGGTGAAACCTTGGCAGGTTTTTCCTGTCTGTCCTTCTCGTGCAAAGGAGACATTGGTGGCGGTACAGAAATGTCTTGCAGGAACTGTAGGTAATCACGTGAAATTGGACAAGCACGATGGGATGGTGAAATCTTGGCAGGTTTGTCCTGTCTGCCCTCCCCGTGCAAAGGAGACATTGGTGGCGATACATAGAGGTCTTGCAGGAACTGAAGGCCATCACCTGAAGGTATCCAACCACGATGGGATGGTAAAATCTTGGCAGGGTTTTCCTGTTTCTCCTCCACGTGCAAAGGAGACATTGGTGGCTGTAAATTTATGTCTTGCAGGAACTGTAGGTAATCACGTGAAGTTGGACAAGCACGTTGGGATGGTGAAATCTTGGCAGGTTTCTCCTGTCTCTCCTTCTCGTGCAAAAGAGACATTGGAGGCGGAACATAAATGTCTTGAAGGAACTGTAGGTCATCTCTTGAAGTTGGACAAGCACGATGGGATTTTGAAGTCTTGGCAGATTTGTCCTGTCTCTCCTCCTCGTGCAAAGGAGATACTGGAGGCGATACATAGAGGTCTTGCAGGAACTGTATGTAATCACGTGAAGTTGGACAAGCACGTTGGGATGGTGAAATCTTGGCAGGTTTCTCCTGTCTCTCCTTCTCGTGCAAAGGAGACATTGGAGGCGGAACATAAATGTCTTGAAGGAACTGTAGGTCATCTCTTGAAGTTGGACAAGCACTATGGGATTTTGAAATCTTGGCAGATTTGTCCTGTCTCTCCTCCTCGTGCAAAGGAGATATTGGAGGCGATACATAGAGGTCTTGCAGGAACTGTAGGTAATCACGTGAAGTTGGACAAGCACGTTGGGATGGTGAAATCATGGCAGGTTTCTCCTGTCTGTCCTCCTCGTGCAAAGGAGACATTGGAGGCGGTACAGAAATGTCTTGCAAGAACTGTAGGTCATCTCTTGAAGTTGGACAAGCACGATGGGATGGTGAAATCTTGGCAGGTTTGTCCTGTCTGTCCTCCCCGTGCAAAGGAGACATTGGAGGCGATACATAAATGTCTTGCAGGAGTTCTAGGTCATCACTTGAAGGTGGCCAACCTCGATGTGATTTAGAAACCTTGGCAGGTTTTTCCTGTCTGCTCTCCTCTTGCAAAGGAGACATTGGAGGCGGAACATAAATGTCTTGCAGGAACTGTAGGTAATCACGTGAAGTTGGACAAGCACGTTGGGATGGTGAAATCTTGGCAGGTTTTTCCTGTCTGCTCTCCTCGTGCAAAGGAGACATTGGAGGCGGTACAGAAATGTCTTGCAGGAACTGTAGGTAATCACGTGAAATTGGACAAGCACGATGGGATGGTGAAATCTTGGCAGGTTTTTCCTGTCTGCTCTCCTCGTGCAAAGGAGACATTGGTGGCGGTACATAAATGTCTTGCAGGAGCTGTAGGTCATCACTTGAAGGTGGCCAACCTCGATGTGATTTAGAAACCTTGGCAGGTTTTTCCTGTCTGCTCTCCTCTTGCAAAGGAGACATTGGAGGCGGAACATAAATGTCTTGCAGGAACTGTAGGTCATCTCTTGAAGTTGGACAATCACGATGGGATTTTGAAATCTTGGCAGTTTGTCCTGTTTCTCCTCCTCGTGCAAAGGAGATATTGGAGGCGATACATAGAGGTCTTGCAGGAACTGTAGGCCATCACCTGAAGGTATCCAACCACGATGGGATGGTAAAATCTTGGCAGGGTTTTCCTGTCTCTCCTCCACGTGCAAAGGAGACATTGGTGGCTTTACATTTATGTCTTGCAGGAACTGTAGGTAATCACGTGAAGTTGGACAAGCACGTTGGGATGGTGAAATCTTGGCAGGTTTTTCCTGTCTGCTCTCCTCGTGCAAAGGAGACATTGGAGGCGGTACAGAAATGTCTTGCAGGAACTGTAGGTAATCACGTGAAATTGGACAAGCACGATGGGATGGTGAAATCTTGGCAGGTTTGTCCTGTCTGTCCTCCCCGTGCAAAGGAGACATTGGTGGCGATACATAGAGGTCTTGCAGGAACTGAAGGCCATCACCTGAAGGTATCCAACCACGATGGGATGGTGAAATCTTGGCAGGTTTTTCCTGTCTGCTCTCCTCGTGCAAAGGAGACATTGGAGGCGGTACAGAAATGTCTTGCAGGAACTGTAGGTAATCACGTGAAATTGGACAAGCACGATGGGATGGTGAAATCTTGGCAGGTTTTTCCTGTCTGCTCTCCTCGTGCAAAGGAGACATTGGTGGCGGTACATAAATGTCTTGCAGGAGCTGTAGGTCATCACTTGAAGGTGGCCAACCTCGATGTGATTTAGAAACCTTGGCAGGTTTTTCCTGTCTGCTCTCCTCTTGCAAAGGAGACATTGGAGGCGGAACATAAATGTCTTGCAGGAACTGTAGGTCATCTCTTGAAGTTGGACAATCACGATGGGATTTTGAAATCTTGGCAGTTTGTCCTGTTTCTCCTCCTCGTGCAAAGGAGATATTGGAGGCGATACATAGAGGTCTTGCAGGAACTGTAGGCCATCACCTGAAGGTATCCAACCACGATGGGATGGTAAAATCTTGGCAGGGTTTTCCTGTCTCTCCTCCACGTGCAAAGGAGACATTGGTGGCTTTACATTTATGTCTTGCAGGAACTGTAGGTAATCACGTGAAGTTGGACAAGCACGTTGGGATGGTGAAATCTTGGCAGGTTTTTCCTGTCTGCTCTCCTCGTGCAAAGGAGACATTGGAGGCGGTACAGAAATGTCTTGCAGGAACTGTAGGTAATCACGTGAAATTGGACAAGCACGATGGGATGGTGAAATCTTGGCAGGTTTGTCCTGTCTGTCCTCCCCGTGCAAAGGAGACATTGGTGGCGATACATAGAGGTCTTGCAGGAACTGAAGGCCATCACCTGAAGGTATCCAACCACGATGGGATGGTAAAATCTTGGCAGGTTTTTCCTGTCTGCTCTCCTCGTGCAAAGGAGACATTGGAGGCGGTACAGAAATGTCTTGCAGGAACTGTAGGTAATCACGTGAAATTGGACAAGCACGATGGGATGGTGAAATCTTGGCAGGTTTGTCCTGTCTGTCCTCCACGTGCAAAGGAGACATTGGTGGCTGTACATTTATGTCTTGCAGGAACTGTAGGTAATCACGTGAAGTTGGACAAGCACGTTGGGATGGTGAAATCTTGGCAGGTTTCTCCTGTCTCTCCTTCTCGTGCAAAGGAGACATTGGAGGCGGAACATAAATGTTTTGAAGGAACTGTAGGTCATCTCTTGAAGTTGGACAAGCACGATGGGATTTTGAAGTCTTGGCAGATTTGTCCTGTCTCTCCTCCTCGTGCAAAGGAGATACTGGAGGCGATACATAGAGGTCTTGCAGGAACTGTAGGTAATCACGTGAAGTTGGACAAGCACGTTGGGATGGTGAAATCTTGGCAGGTTTCTCCTGTCTCTCCTTCTCGTGCAAAGGAGACATTGAAGGCGGAACATAAATGTCTTGAAGGAACTGTAGGTCATCTCTTGAAGTTGGACAAGCACGATGGGATTTTGAAATTTTGGCAGATTTGTCCTGTCTCTCCTCCTCGTGCAAAGGAAATATTGGAGGCGATACATAGAGGTCTTGCAGGAACTGTAGGTAATCACGTGAAGTTGGACAAGCACGTTGGGATGGTGAAATCATGGTAGGTTTCTCCTGTCTGTCCTCCTCGTGCAAAGGAGACATTGGAGGCGGTACAGAAATGTCTTGCAGGAACTGTAGGTCATCTCTTGAAGTTGGACAAGCACGATGGGATGGTGAAATCTTGGCAGGTTTGTCCTGTCTGTCCTCCCCGTGCAAAGGAGACATTGGTTGCGATACATAGAGGTCTTGCAGGAACTGAAGGCCATCACCTGAAGGTATCCAACCACGATGGGATGGTAAAATCTTGGCAGGTTTTTCCTGTTTCTCCTCCACATGCAAAGGAGACATTGGTGGCTGTACATATATGTCTTGCAGGAACTGTAGGTAATCACGGGAAGTTGGACAAGCACGTTGGGATGGTGAAATCTTGGCAGGTTTCTCCTGTCTCTCCTTCTCGTGCAAAAGAGACATTGGAGGCGGAACATAAATGTCTTGAAGGAACTGTAGGTCATCTTTTGAAGTTGGACAAGCACGATGGGATTTTGAAGTCTTGGCAGATTTGTCCTGTCTCTCCTCCTCGTGCAAAGGAGATATTGGAGGCGATACATAGAGGTCTTGCAGGAACTGTAGGTAATCACGTGAAGTTGGACAAGCACGTTGGGATGGTGAAATCATGGCAGGTTTCTCCTGTCTGTCCTCCTCGTGCAAAGGAGACATTGGAGGCGGTACAGAAATGTCTTGCAGGAACTGTAGGTCATCTCTTGAAGTTGGACAAGCACGATGGGATGGTGAAATCTTGGCAGGTTTGTCCTGTCTGTCCTCCCCGAGCAAAGGAGACATTGGAGGCGATACATAAATGTCTTGCAGGAGTTCCAGGTCATCACTTGAAGGTGGCCAACCTCGATGTGATTTAGAAACCTTGGCAGGTTTTTCCTGTCTGCTCTCCTCTTGCAAAGGAGACATTGGAGGCGGAACATAAATGTCTTGCAGGAACTGTAGGTAATCACGTGAAGTTGGACAAGCACGTTGGGATGGTGAAATCTTGGCAGGTTTTTCCTGTCTGCTCTCCTCGTGCAAAGGAGACATTGGAGGCGGTACAGAAATGTCTTGCAGGAACTGTAGGTAATCACGTGAAATTGGACAAGCACGATGGGATGGTGAAATCTTGGCAGGTTTTTCCTGTCTGCTCTCCTCGTGCAAAGGAGACATTGGTGGCGGTACATAAATGTCTTGCAGGAGCTGTAGGTCATCACTTGAAGGTGGCCAACCTCGATGTGATTTAGAAACCTTGGCAGGTTTTTCCTGTCTGCTCTCCTCTTGCAAAGGAGACATTGGAGGCGGAACATAAATGTCTTGCAGGAACTGTAGGTCATCTCTTGAAGTTGGACAATCACGATGGGATTTTGAAATCTTGGCAGGTTTGTCCTGTTTCTCCTCCTCGTGCAAAGGAGATATTGGAGGCGATACATAGAGGTCTTGCAGGAACTGTAGGCCATCACCTGAAGGTATCCAACCACGATGGGATGGTAAAATCTTGGCAGGGTTTTCCTGTCTCTCCTCCACGTGCAAAGGAGACATTGGTGGCTTTACATTTATGTCTTGCAGGAACTGTAGGTAATCACGTGAAGTTGGACAAGCACGTTGGGATGGTGAAATCTTGGCAGGTTTTTCCTGTCTGCTCTCCTCGTGCAAAGGAGACATTGGAGGCGGTACAGAAATGTCTTGCAGGAACTGTAGGTAATCACGTGAAATTGGACAAGCACGATGGGATTTTGAAATTTTGGCAGATTTGTCCTGTCTCTCCTCCTCGTGCAAAGGAGATATTGGAGGCGATACATAGAGGTCTTGCAGGAACTGTAGGTAATCACGTGAAGTTGGACAAGCACGTTGGGATGGTGAAATCATGGTAGGTTTCTCCTGTCTGTCCTCCTCGTGCAAAGGAGACATTGGAGGCGGTACAGAAATGTCTTGCAGGAACTGTAGGTCATCTCTTGAAGTTGGACAAGTGCAAAGTGTCCAACCGTCCAAGTGTCTCCCCGTGCAAAGGAGACATTGGTTGCGATACATAGAGGTCTTGCAGGAACTGAAGGCCATCACCTGAAGGTATCCAACCACGATGGGATGGTAAAATCTTGGCAGGTTTTTCCTGTTTCTCCTCCACATGCAAAGGAGACATTGGTGGCTGTACATATATGTCTTGCAGGAACTGTAGGTAATCACGTGAAGTTGGACAAGCACGTTGGGATGGTGAAATCTTGGCAGGTTTCTCCTGTCTCTCCTTCTCGTGCAAAAGAGACATTGGAGGCGGAACATAAATGTCTTGAAGGAACTGTAGGTCATCTTTTGAAGTTGGACAAGCACGATGGGATTTTGAAGTCTTGGCAGATTTGTCCTGTCTCTCCTCCTCGTGCAAAGGAGATATTGGAGGCGATACATAGAGGTCTTGCAGGAACTGTAGGTAATCACGTGAAGTTGGACAAGCACGTTGGGATGGTGAAATCATGGCAGGTTTCTCCTGTCTGTCCTCCTCGTGCAAAGGAGACATTGGAGGCGGTACAGAAATGTCTTGCAGGAACTGAAGGTCATCTCTTGAAGTTGGACAAGCACGATGGGATGGTGAAATCTTGGCAGGTTTGTCCTGTCTGTCCTCCCCGAGCAAAGGAGACATTGGAGGCGATACATAAATGTCTTGCAGGAGTTCTAGGTCAGCACTTGTAGGTGGCCAACCTCGATGTGATTTAGAAACCTTGGCAGGTTTTTCCTGTCTGCTGTCCTCTTGCAAAGGAGACATTGGAGGCGGAACATAAATGTCTTGCAGGAACTGTAGGTAATCACGTGAAGTTGGACAAGCACGTTGGGATGGTGAAATCTTGGCAGGTTTTTCCTGTCTGCTCTCCTCGTGCAAAGGAGACATTGGAGGCGGTACAGAAATGCCTTGCAGGAACTGTAGGTAATCACGTGAAATTGGACAAGCACGATGGTGAAATCTTGGCAGGTTTGTCCTGTCTGTCCTGCCCGTGCAAAGGAGACATTGGTGGCGATACATAGAGGTCTTGCAGGAACTGAAGGCCATCACCTGAAGGTATCCAACCACGATGGGATGGTAAAATCTTGGCAGGGTTTTCCTGTTTCTCCTCCACGTGCAAAGGAGACATTGGTGGCTGTACATTTATGTCTTGCAGGAACTGTAGGTAATCACGTGAAGTTGGACAAGCACGTTGGGATGGGGAAATCTTGGCAGGTTTCTCCTGTCTCTCCTTCTCGTGCAAAGGAGACATTGGAGGCGGAACATAAATGTCTTGAAGGAACTGTAGGTCATCTCTTGAAGTTGGACAAGCACGATGGGATTTTGAAGTCTTGGCAGATTTGTCCCGTCTCTCCTCCTCGTGCAAAGGAGATACTGGAGGCGATACATAGAGGTCTTGCCGGAACTGTAGATAATTACGTGAAGTTGGACAAGCACGTTGGGATGGTGAAATCTTGGCAGGTTTCTCCTGTCTCTCCTTCTCGTGCAAAGGAGACATTGAAGGCGGAACATAAATGTCTTGAAGGAACTGTAGGTCATCTCTTGAAGTTGGACAAGCACGATGGGATTTTGAAATTTTGGCAGATTTGTCCTGTCTCTCCTCCTCGTGCAAAGGAGATACTGGAGGCGATACATAGAGGTCTTGCAGGAACTGTAGGTAATCACGTGAAGTTGGACAAGCACGTTGGGATGGTGAAATCTTGGCAGGTTTCTCCTGTCTCTCCTTCTCGTGCAAAGGAGACATTGAAGGCGGAACATAAATGTCTTGAAGGAACTGTAGGTCATCTCTTGAAGTTGGACAAGCACGATGGGATTTTGAAATTTTGGCAGATTTGTCCTGTCTCTCCTCCTCGTGCAAAGGAGATATTGGAGGCGATACATAGAGGTCTTGCAGGAACTGTAGGTAATCACGTGAAGTTGGACAAGCACGTTGGGATGGTGAAATCATGGTAGGTTTCTCCTGTCTGTCCTCCTCGTGCAAAGGAGACATTGGAGGCGGTACAGAAATGTCTTGCAGGAACTGTAGGTCATCTCTTGAAGTTGGACAAGCACGATGGGATGGTGAAATCTTGGCAGGTTTCTCCTGTCTGTCCTCCCCGTGCAAAGGAGACATTGGAGGCGATACATAAATGTCTTGCAGGAGTTCTAGGTCATCACTTGAAGGCGGAAAACCCCGATGTGATTCAGAAACATTGGACGGATTTTCCTGTCTGTCCTCTTCGGGCAAAGGAGACATTGGAGGCGGGACATATATGTCTTGCAGGAACTGTAAGTCATCTCTTGCAGTTGGAGAAGCACGATGCGATTTTGAAATCTTTGCAGGATTGTCCTGTCTATCTTCCTCGTGCAGAGGAGACATTGGAGGCGATACATAGAGGTCTTGCAGGAACTGTAGGTCATCACTTGAAGGTAGCCAAGCCCGATGAGATGGTGAAACCTTGGCAGGTTTTTCCTGTATGTCCTTCTCGTGCAAAGGAGACATTGGTGGCGGTACAGAAATGTCTTGCAGGAACTGTAGGTAATCACGTGAAATTGGACAAGCACGTTGGGATGGTGAAATCTTGGCAGGTTTCTCCTGTCTCTCCTTCTCGTGCAAAGGAGACATTGGAGGCGGAACATAAATGTCTTGAAGGAACTGTAGGTCATCTCTTGAAGTTGGACAAGCACGATGGGATTTTGAAGTCTTGACAGATTTGTCCTGTCTCTCCTCCTCGTGCAAAGGAGATACTGGAGGCGATACATAGAGGTCTTGCAGGAACTGTAGGTAATCACGTGAAATTGGACAAGCACGATGGGATGGTGAAATCTTGGCAGGTTTGTCCTGTCTGTCCTCCCCGTGCAAAGGAGACATTGGTGGCGATACATAGAGGTCTTGCAGGAACTGAAGGCCATCACCTGAAGGTATCCAACCACGATGGGATGGTAAAATCTTGGCAGGGTTTTCCTGTTTCTCCTCCACGTGCAAAGGAGACATTGGTGGCTGTACATTTATGTCTTGCAGGAACTGTAGGTCATCACTTGAAGGTAGCCAAGCCCGATGAGATGGTGAAACCTTGGCAGGTTTTTCCTGTCTGTCCTTCTCGTGCAAAGGAGACATTGGTGGCGGTACAGAAATGTCTTGCAGGAACTGTAGGTAATCACGTGAAATTGGACAAGCACGATGGGATGGTGAAATCTTGGCAGGTTTTTCCTGTCTGCTCTCCTCGTGCAAAGGAGACATTGGTGGCGGTACATAAATGTCTTGCAGGAGCTGTAGGTCATCACTTGAAGGTGGCCAACCTCGATGTGATTTAGAAACCTTGGCAGGTTTTTCCTGTCTGCTCTCCTCTTGCAAAGGAGACATTGGAGGCGGAACATAAATGTCTTGCAGGAACTGTAGGTCATCTCTTGAAGTTGGACAATCACGATGGGATTTTGAAATCTTGGCAGGTTTGTCCTGTTTCTCCTCCTCGTGCAAAGGAGATATTGGAGGCGATACATAGAGGTCTTGCAGGAACTGTAGGCCATCACCTGAAGGTATCCAATCACGATGGGATGGTAAAATCTTGGCAGGGTTTTCCTGTCTCTCCTCCACGTGCAAAGGAGACATTGGTGGCTGTACATTTATGTCTTGCAGGAACTGTAGGTAATCACGTGAAGTTGGACAAGCACGTTGGGATGGTGAAATCTTGGCAGGTTTTTCCTGTCTGCTCTCCTCGTGCAAAGGAGACATTGGAGGCGGTACAGAAATGTCATGCAGGAACTGTAGGTAATCACGTGAAATTGGACAAACACGATGGGATGGTGAAATCTTGGCAGGTTTGTCCTGTCTGTCCTCCCCGTGCAAAGAAGACATTGGTGGCGATACATAGAGGTCTTGCAGGAACTGAAGGCCATCACCTGAAGGTATCCAACCACGATGGGATGGTAAAATCTTGGCAGGGTTTTCCTGTTTCTCCTCCACGTGCAAAGGAGACATTGGTGGCTGTACATTTATGTCTTGCAGGAACTGTAGGTCATCACGTGAAGTTAGACAAGCACGTTGGGATGGTGAAATCTTGGCAGGTTTCTCCTGTCTCTCCTTCTCGTGCAAAGGAGACATTGGAGGCGGAACATAAATGTCTTGAAGGAACTGTAGGTCATCTCTTGAAGTTGGACAAGCACTATGGGATTTTGAAATCTTAGCAGATTTGTCCTGTCTCTCCTCCTCGTGCAAAGGAGATATTGGAGGCGATACATAGAGGTCTTGCAGGAACTGTAGGTAATCACGTGAAGTTGGACAAGCACGTTGGGATGGTGAAATCATGGCAGGTTTCTCCTGTCTGTCCTCCTCGTGCAAAGGAGACATTGGAGGCGGTACAGAAATGTCTTGCAGGAACTGTAGGTCATCTCTTGAAGTTGGACAAGCACGATGGGATGGTGAAATCTTGGCAAGGTTTGTCCTATCTGTCCTCCCCGTGCAAAGGAGACATTGGAGGCGATACATAAATGTCTTGCAGGAGTTCTAGGTCATCACTTGAAGGTGGAAAACCCCGATGTGATTCAGAAACATTGGACGGATTTTCCTGTCTTTCCTCTTCGGGCAGAGGAGACATTGGAGGCGGGACATATATGTCTTGCAGGAACTGTAAGTCATCTCTTGCAGTTGGAGAAGCACGATGCGATTTTGAAATCTATGCAGGATTGTCCTGTCTGTCTTCCTCGTGCAGAGGAGACAATGGAGGCGATACATGGAGGTCTTGCAGGAACTGTAGGTCATCACCTGAAGGTAGCCAAGCCCGATGAGATGGTGAAACCTTGGCAGGTTTTTCCTGTCTGTCCTTCTCGTGCAAAGGAGACATTGGTGGCGGTACAGAAATGTCTTGCAGGAACTGTAGGTAATCACGTGAAATTGGACAAGCACGATGGGATGGTGAAATCTTGGCAGGTTTGTCCTGTCTGCCCTCCCCGTGCAAAGGAGACATTGGTGGCGATACATAGAGGTCTTGCAGGAACTGAAGGCCATCACCTGAAGGTATCCAACCACGATGGGATGGTAAAATCTTGGCAGGGTTTTCCTGTTTCTCCTCCACGTGCAAAGGAGACATTGGTGGCTGTAAATTTATGTCTTGCAGGAACTGTAGGTAATCACGTGAAGTTGGACAAGCACGTTGGGATGGTGAAATCTTGGCAGGTTTCTCCTGTCTCTCCTTCTCGTGCAAAAGAGACATTGGAGGCGGAACATAAATGTCTTGAAGGAACTGTAGGTCATCTCTTGAAGTTGGACAAGCACGATGGGATTTTGAAGTCTTGGCAGATTTGTCCTGTCTCTCCTCCTCGTGCAAAGGAGATACTGGAGGCGATACATAGAGGTCTTGCAGGAACTGTATGTAATCACGTGAAGTTGGACAAGCACGTTGGGATGGTGAAATCTTGGCAGGTTTCTCCTGTCTCTCCTTCTCGTGCAAAGGAGACATTGGAGGCGGAACATAAATGTCTTGAAGGAACTGTAGGTCATCTCTTGAAGTTGGACAAGCACTATGGGATTTTGAAATCTTGGCAGATTTGTCCTGTCTCTCCTCCTCGTGCAAAGGAGATATTGGAGGCGATACATAGAGGTCTTGCAGGAACTGTAGGTAATCACGTGAAGTTGGACAAGCACGTTGGGATGGTGAAATCATGGCAGGTTTCTCCTGTCTGTCCTCCTCGTGCAAAGGAGACATTGGAGGCGGTACAGAAATGTCTTGCAAGAACTGTAGGTCATCTCTTGAAGTTGGACAAGCACGATGGGATGGTGAAATCTTGGCAGGTTTGTCCTGTCTGTCCTCCCCGTGCAAAGGAGACATTGGAGGCGATACATAAATGTCTTGCAGGAGTTCTAGGTCATCACTTGAAGGTGGCCAACCTCGATGTGATTTAGAAACCTTGGCAGGTTTTTCCTGTCTGCTCTCCTCTTGCAAAGGAGACATTGGAGGCGGAACATAAATGTCTTGCAGGAACTGTAGGTAATCACGTGAAGTTGGACAAGCACGTTGGGATGGTGAAAATCTTGGCAGGTTTTTCCTGTCTGCTCTCCTCGTGCAAAGGAGACATTGGAGGCGGTACAGAAATGTCTTGCAGGAACTGTAGGTAATCACGTGAAATTGGACAAGCACGATGGGATGGTGAAATCTTGGCAGGTTTTTCCTGTCTGCTCTCCTCGTGCAAAGGAGACATTGGTGGCGGTACATAAATGTCTTGCAAGAGCTGTAGGTCATCACTTGAAGGTGGCCAACCTCGATGTGATTTAGAAACCTTGGCAGGTTTTTCCTGTCTGCTCTCCTCTTGCAAAGGAGACATTGGAGGCGGAACATAAATGTCTTGCAGGAACTGTAGGTCATCTCTTGAAGTTGGACAATCACGATGGGATTTTGAAATCTTGGCAGTTTGTCCTGTTTCTCCTCCTCGTGCAAAGGAGATATTGGAGGCGATACATAGAGGTCTTGCAGGAACTGTAGGCCATCACCTGAAGGTATCCAACCACGATGGGATGGTAAAATCTTGGCAGGGTTTTCCTGTCTCTCCTCCACGTGCAAAGGAGACATTGGTGGCTT
This sequence comes from Procambarus clarkii, assembly GCF_040958095.1. NCBI lineage: Eukaryota > Metazoa > Arthropoda > Malacostraca > Decapoda > Cambaridae > Procambarus > Procambarus clarkii. Next base: position 8,050,999 of record NC_091179.1, read on the forward strand.
TACATTTATGTCTTGCAGGAACTGTAGGTAATCACGTGAAGTTGGACAAGCACGTTGGGATGGTGAAATCTTGGCAGGTTTTTCCTGTCTGCTCTCCTCGTGCAAAGGAGACATTGGAGGCGGTACAGAAATGTCTTGCAGGAACTGTAGGTAATCACGTGAAATTGGACAAGCACGATGGGATGGTGAAATCTTGGCAGGTTTGTCCTGTCTGTCCTCCCCGTGCAAAGGAGACATTGGTGGCGATACATAGAGGTCTTGCAGGAACTGAAGGCCATCACCTGAAGGTATCCAACCACGATGGGATGGTAAAATCTTGGCAGGTTTTTCCTGTCTGCTCTCCTCGTGCAAAGGAGACATTGGAGGCGGTACAGAAATGTCTTGCAGGAACTGTAGGTAATCACGTGAAATTGGACAAGCACGATGGGATGGTGAAATCTTGGCAGGTTTGTCCTGTCTGTCCTCCACGTGCAAAGGAGACATTGGTGGCTGTACATTTATGTCTTGCAGGAACTGTAGGTAATCACGTGAAGTTGGACAAGCACGTTGGGATGGTGAAATCTTGGCAGGTTTCTCCTGTCTCTCCTTCTCGTGCAAAGGAGACATTGGAGGCGGAACATAAATGTCTTGAAGGAACTGTAGGTCATCTCTTGAAGTTGGGCAAGCACGATGGGATTTTGAAGTCTTGGCAGATTTGTCCTGTCTCTCCTCCTCGTGCAAAGGAGATACTGGAGGCGATACATAGAGGTCTTGCAGGAACTGTAGGTAATCACGTGAAGTTGGACAAGCACGTTGGGATGGTGAAATCTTGGCAGGTTTCTCCTGTCTCTCCTTCTCGTGCAAAGGAGACATTGAAGGCGGAACATAAATGTCTTGAAGGAACTGTAGGTCATCTCTTGAAGTTGGACAAGCACGATGGGATTTTGAAATTTTGGCAGATTTGTCCTGTCTCTCCTCCTCGTGCAAAGGAAATATTGGAGGCGATACATAGAGGTCTTGCAGGAACTGTAGGTAATCACGTGAAGTTGGACAAGCACGTTGGGATGGTGAAATCATGGTAGGTTTCTCCTGTCTGTCCTTCTCGTGCAAAGGAGACATTGGAGGCGGTACAGAAATGTCTTGCAGGAACTGTAGGTCATCTCTTGAAGTTGGACAAGCACGATGGGATGGTGAAATCTTGGCAGGTTTGTCCTGTCTGTCCTCCCCGTGCAAAGGAGACATTGGTTGCGATACATAGAGGTCTTGCAGGAACTGAAGGCCATCACCTGAAGGTATCCAACCACGATGGGATGGTAAAATCTTGGCAGGTTTTTCCTGTTTCTCCTCCACATGCAAAGGAGACATTGGTGGCTGTACATATATGTCTTGCAGGAACTGTAGGTAATCACGGGAAGTTGGACAAGCACGTTGGGATGGTGAAATCTTGGCAGGTTTCTCCTGTCTCTCCTTCTCGTGCAAAAGAGACATTGGAGGCGGAACATAAATGTCTTGAAGGAACTGTAGGTCATCTTTTGAAGTTGGACAAGCACGATGGGATTTTGAAGTCTTGGCAGATTTGTCCTGTCTCTCCTCCTCGTGCAAAGGAGATATTGGAGGCGATACATAGAGGGCTTGCAGGAACTGTAGGTAATCACGTGAAGTTGGACAAGCACGTTGGGATGGTGAAATCATGGCAGGTTTCTCCTGTCTGTCCTCCTCGTGCAAAGGAGACATTGGAGGCGGTACAGAAATGTCTTGCAGGAACTGTAGGTCATCTCTTGAAGTTGGACAAGCACGATGGGATGGTGAAATCTTGGCAGGTTTGTCCTGTCTGTCCTCCCCGAGCAAAGGAGACATTGGAGGCGATACATAAATGTCTTGCAGGAGTTCTAGGTCAGCACTTGAAGGTGGCCAACCTCGATGTGATTTAGAAACCTTGGCAGGTTTTTCCTGTCTGCTGTCCTCTTGCAAAGGAGACATTGGAGGCGGAACATAAATGTCTTGCAGGAACTGTAGGTAATCACGTGAAGTTGGACAAGCACGTTGGGATAGTGAAATCTTGGCAGGTTTCTCCTGTCTCTCCTTCTCGTGCAAAAGAGACATTGGAGGCGGAACATAAATGTCTTGAAGGAACTGTAGGTCATCTCTTGAAGTTGGACAAGCACGATGGGATTTTGAAGTCTTGGCAGATTTGTCCTGTCTCTCCTCCTCGTGCAAAGGAGATACTGGAGGCGATACATAGAGGTCTTGCAGGAACTGTATGTAATCACGTGAAGTTGGACAAGCACGTTGGGATGGTGAAATCTTGGCAGGTTTCTCCTGTCTCTCCTTCTCGTGCAAAGGAGACATTGGAGGCGGAATATAAATGTCTTGAAGGAACTGTAGGTCATCTCTTGAAGTTGGACAAGCACTATGGGATTTTGAAATCTTGGCAGATTTGTCCTGTCTCTCCTCCTCGTGCAAAGGAGATATTGGAGGCGATACATAGAGGTCTTGCAGGAACTGTAGGTAATCACGTGAAGTTGGACAAGCACGTTGGGATGGTGAAATCATGGCAGGTTTCTCCTGTCTGTCCTCCTCGTGCAAAGGAGACATTGCAGGCGGTACAGAAATGTCTTGCAAGAACTGTAGGTCATCTCTTGAAGTTGGACAAGCACGATGGGATGGTGAAATCTTGGCAGGTTTGTCCTGTCTGTCCTCCCCGTGCAAAGGAGACATTGGAGGCGATACATAAATGTCTTGCAGGAGTTCCAGGTCATCACTTGAAGGTGGCCAACCTCGATGTGATTTAGAAACCTTGGCAGGTTTTTCCTGTCTGCTCTCCTCTTGCAAAGGAGACATTGGAGGCGGAACATAAATGTCTTGCAGGAACTGTAGGTAATCACGTGAAGTTGGACAAGCACGTTGGGATGGTGAAATCTTGGCAGGTTTTTCCTGTCTGCTCTCCTCGTGCAAAGGAGACATTGGAGGCGGTACAGAAATGTCTTGCAGGAACTGTAGGTAATCACGTGAAATTGGACAAGCACGATGGGATGGTGAAATCTTGGCAGGTTTTTCCTGTCTGCTCTCCTCGTGCAAAGGAGACATTGGTGGCGGTACATAAATGTCTTGCAGGAGCTGTAGGTCATCACTTGAAGGTGGCCAACCTCGATGTGATTTAGAAACCTTGGCAGGTTTTTCCTGTCTGCTCTCCTCTTGCAAAGGAGACATTGGAGGCGGAACATAAATGTCTTGCAGGAACTGTAGGTCATCTCTTGAAGTTGGACAATCACGATGGGATTTTGAAATCTTGGCAGGTTTGTCCTGTTTCTCCTCCTCGTGCAAAGGAGATATTGGAGGCGATACATAGAGGTCTTGCAGGAACTGTAGGCCATCACCTGAAGGTATCCAACCACGATGGGATGGTAAAATCTTGGCAGGGTTTTCCTGTCTCTCCTCCACGTGCAAAGGAGACATTGGTGGCTTTACATTTATGTCTTGCAGGAACTGTAGGTAATCACGTGAAGTTGGACAAGCACGTTGGGATGGTGAAATCTTGGCAGGTTTTTACTGTCTGCTCTCCTCGTGCAAAGGAGACATTGGAGGCGGTACAGAAATGTCTTGCAGGAACTGTAGGTAATCACGTGAAGTTGGGCAAGCATGATGGGATGGGGAAATCTTGGCAGGATTGTACTGTCTGTCTTCCTCGGGCAAAGGAGACATTGGAGGTGGTATAATGAGGTCTTGCAGGAACTGTAGGACATCATTCCCTGAATTTAACTGAACATGCTGGCTTTGCTGTGGCAACATATTATTTGAAGGATATAGGAGCACGGAGGCCAGCGGGGAAGTGTGCCTCTTTTGTAAATTTTTTACATTTGTAAAGTTCATGAGGCGATCAACAGCTTTCCGTCCCTTCCGTTCCAAGCTCTCGTAACACATCTCGACATCGCCCTCATTCACAGATGAGATATGAGGTCGGTTATACAGCCCTTGCTGCAACAACATATTGTTCACTGAAGAAGGAACATACAGGCTTTGAACGGGTAGCATATTAAATGAAGAAGACGGTGTTTTAAAGTTCATGAGACGATCTAGTGCACTTCCAATCCGTTCAAGCTTCTCGTACTTCAGAATGCAACGTTCGTTATCTTTCCAATTCAGATTCTTCTCGTGACAAATGTCGACATCTCTTAAAGCGTCGAGTTTGGAGTGGGAGAAGTTGAACCTCATCTTCCGTTCCTTGTGAACACGCGACTTGTTTGCAGCGCCACAACCTCGAATAATTGAACCGCTGTTGTGCTTCACTTTAGCTTCCATCCTTACGAGACTCAGACAGGAGACTGGATGGTGGGCATCGAGCTGAGATCATTTTATACAGAGACTTACCACCGCACCAGAAGGAATCCACTGTCACCTCACTCTGAAGCTCGATTCATAAGAATATACAAATGAAGATAACTGTAGAAGACCTATTGTCCCAAACAAGGCAGCTCCTATTTATATTCACTCAATATCTTTCATATATATGCCTAACCTATGCTTGAAAGTATCAAGGGATCCTACTTTTATTATGTTACGCCGTAATTGGTTCTACAAATCAGCTATCCTGTTACCGAACCAGTATTTACCAAAATCCTAATTAATCGAAACTAATCCACTTTATAACTATTGTTTCGTGTTCTGTTTAGTGTTGATGCTTTTAGTACCCTTTTAATATCCCTAATGTTATATATATTTATTCACTTGTACAACTCTATCATGTCCCCCCCTAATTCTTTCCTTTTCTAGAGAATATAATTATAGCTTAGGAACATAAGAATAAAGCCAACAGCAGAAAGCCTATTGGCCCATACGAGGCAGCTCCTATTTATAACCAATCTCTTTTGGTATATACATTCATTCACTTATACACCTCTATAATGTCACCCCATTATTACCCGCCTTTCTAAAGAATATAATTAAAGCTTAAGAACATAAGAATAAAGGCAACTGCAGAAAGCCTATTGGCCCATACGGTGCAGCTCCTATTTATAACCAACTTATCTAGAACGATGGGATGGTGAAATGCAGAAATGTAGGTAACTGCAGAATGCACCTCCGCAACGTTACGCGATTATTGGTTCCACAAATCAATCACCCTGTTACCGAATCAGGTTTTACCCAGGTGTTTCCTAAATCTGAACATAAGAATAAAGGTAACCGCATAGGTCTTATTGTACCTGCCCACACTAGGCAGTTTTTATTTATAAGCACCCAATATCATTCATATATATATATATTTAAACTATAATATATAATTAGACATATATATATATGTCTAAACTATGCTTGAAACAATCAAGGGATTCTTCTTCTAATATGTTACGCGGTAATTAGTTGAACGACTCAACAACCCTGTTACCGAACCAGTATTTACCCAGGTCTTTCCTAAATCTAACCTTATCGAATTTATACTCGTTATTTCGAGTTCTCTCTCTCTTGTGTTAATACTTTTAGTACCGTATTAAGATTCCTTTTGTTATGCCCATTCATCCACTTATACACCGTTATCATGTCACCCCCTAGTTCTTCGCCTTTCTAGTGAATGTAATTTAACTATTGTCAATCTTGCTTCATATGACATTTCTAATTTTGAGGATTATCTTTGTCATCATACGCTGGACGCGTTCTATTAATTTTTTATTCATTCTACAGTACAACGACCAAAACTGAACTGCATAATCTAAATGGCACCTAACCAGATCAAGATAAAGCTGACGAACAACACCACGTGTCTTATTAGTAACGTTTCGATTAATAAATTCCAGTGTCCTATTTGCCTTAATACTAACATTTATGCGTTGTTGTTTTTTTGGTTTCAATTCTTACTAATTATAACTCTTAGATCCCTTTCGATCCTAAACATAACTTATTTAAAAATATTCTAAGTAAATCAAAGAAATGTAGTATCATACAAATTTAACAGATCGAATACCAATGACCCGAAATGGATAACAAAACATCTGAAGAGCCTTATAGGTAGAAAGAGATCATGATATAAGTAGATTAAGAATAGGGACGTCACTTAACAAGAATTCATTCATATGGTTAAAATGTATACAAAAAAAGAGAGATAAGGAGGGCAATCAGAATCTATGAACTTCGCATAGCAGGGAGGGTAAAGGCAAATCTTAAAGGTTTTTTCAGTTATATCTAACAAAGATTAAAGAAGGAATAGGTCCATTAAATACAGAGATAGGTCAGATATTGGATTATGACGAAGGGGTGAGTAGTATTTTTATTAAATATTTTAAGGAGTTGGGCAACAAAATAATAATACACTTAGGGGATACTACCCGAACAGCAGGAGTATAAGAAACAAAATAAAAGATTTAAAAGCTCTTCAGAAAGCTATCACAGAAAAAAGATATTATTGCACTAACCGAAACGTGGATGATTGTAGAGAATAGAGAACTATTTGCTGAATATCAAATAAATGGATTTAAACTATTTCACACAAATACAGATATTAGACGATGAAGTGTTTGTCAGGATGCTTAAAGAATGCAAAGGAAATTTCCAAGCCACTGTCTACCATATTTAATAAATCAATAGAGTCAAACAGAGTGCCAGAGTCATGGAAGGTTGCTAATGTGGTACTAATTTTTAAGAAAGGAGATAGATCACTTGCGTCAAACTTTCGGCCAATTAGCCTAACGTCTATTGTGGAAAGTTACTTAAATCGATTATTGCAAACACAATTCGCCTTCATGATCTCGTGGTATCTGCTGGATCTCATGGTATCGTTCCTTTTTTACTTGGTGGGGTTGTATTTGTAAGCCGAAGTAGTAGAAAATCATTTCCCCAGTTTAAAATCCAGTGTTTGTATTATGATTCTTAATATTTTTTTTATTTTGGGATATTTTAATATATATCATTATTTAAACATATATATTAAGTTATCTTGTATTCTACAAATGGAATATAGTTGCTAAAACTTCTCTGACTGAGTTTTATAATCAGAGAGATAGTTTTTGTATCTTTGCGATTGCCATCTTTATGGTTTCCATGACCAATGTGCTAATAATTCTGTGTTGACAAAGGGTCCCAACTTATCCATCCAAGAAAGTTAAAAAATGTGAAACTTTGTGAACCCATCATTTCTATTTTTAATGTGTACCATTTATATGAATAACAGAGATCATAGGTAGGAAAAAATGAAATGTCAATTTTATGAACAAATTTGTTAAAAAATAATTGGGTTTTCCAAAACTATACAAAGAAATTTTACAATAACAGATTATATACAATATATGACACTAAAATAAGAATAACATGTTTGGTCAGGAATGTCATCCAAATATGCTAGTTCTACACGGACATGCAGGACTTACAGTACCAGCAAATCACCAGTCACTAAACGGGACGGAACACGTTCTCCAAATGAACTTTTCTCAAGATAAATCTGACTGAAGAATGTTTGTTAAGTGAGGAGTTGAGGTTGTTCGCGCTCATTGATTGAGAAGTGGTCATGCCGATGATTGACTAGTTCCTTCCTGATGAAAATGTATTTCAGTGATTTTTCGTTACATGGATCTTTCTTGGTGACAAAATATTCCACATGTCGGTTGGCTGAAGGTTGCTGGGGAGACTTATCTGGTACAGGAATCCGGCGTTGAATGCCATAGTATAAAGTGGAGAAGGGAGGCTTGAACAGCAGGTCATCATTCCCGGAAGAAGACGGCATACATGGGCCAAGTGAAAACATCTCAGGGAAACACTTCTCAGGAATTAACTGGCTGTCTTCCTCTTGTACGGGGCAGAAGGGTGGCGTTGCACAGAGATCTTCAAAGAACTGCAGGACATCAATCCCTGTAGGAGATCTATCACTATTGCTTGTTGAACACTGGGCAGGAATTACCTGTCTATTGTCATCGTGTACAGGAGAGATGGGTGGTGGTGCACAGATATCTTCAATGAACTGCATGTTATCAATTCGAACAGGAGACTTTACACTTTGGCCAGTAGAACATCTGGTAGGAATTTCTTGTATGTCATCCTCGTACAATGTAAAGATAGGTGGCGAGGCACAGAGATCTTCCAGAAACTGTATGCAATCAAACCATGTAGGAGACCCTACACTCTGACCAGTTAAACACTTTGAAGGAAATGCCTGTTCGTATTCCTCGTGCAAAGGAGACATTGCAAGGGGTACATAAAAGGTTTGCCGGAGCTGCATGTCATCACATGATTTGCAGTATTTCTCTCTGTCGTCTTCGTGCAAAGGAGACATTGGAGGCGGAACATGAAGGTCTTCCAGGAATTGTCGGCGATCACTTGAAGGTAGCCAACTGCGATGAGATGGAGAAACCTTGGCATGATTTTCCTGTCTGTCCTCCTCGTGCAAAGGAGACATTGGTGGCGGTACATAAATGTCTTGCAGGAACTGTAGGTCATCACCTGATAGTATCCAACCTCGATAGGATGGTGAAATCCTGGCAGGTTTTTCCTGTCTGTCCTCCTCGTGCAAAGGAGACATTGGAGGCGGTACATAAATATCTTGCAGGAACTGTACGTCATCTCGAGAAATTGGACAAGCACGATGGGATGGTAAAATCTTAGCAGGTTTCTCCTCCACGTGTAAAGGAGACATTGGAGGCGGTACATAAATATCTTGCAGGAACTGTACGTCATCTCGAGAAATTGGACAAGTACGATGGGATGGTAAAATCTTAGCAGGTTTCTCCTCCACGTGCAAAGAAGACAATGGTGGCTGTACATATATGTCTTGCAGGAACTGTAGGTAATCGCGTGAAGTTGGACAAGCACGTTGGGATGGTGAAATCTTGACAGGTTTTTCCTGTCTGCTCTCCTCGTGCAAAGGAGACATTGGTGGCGGTACATAAATGTCTTGCAGGAGCTGTAGGTCATCACTTGAAGGTGGCCAACCTCGATGTGATTCAGAAACCTTGGCAGGATTTTCCTGTCTGTCCTCTTTGGGCAAAGGAGACATTGGAGGCGGGACATATATGGCTTGCAGGAACTGTAAGTCATTTCTAGAAGGTGGACAAGCACGTTGGGATGGTGAAATCTTGGCAGGTTTTTCCTGTCTCTCCTCCTCATGCAAAGGAGACATTGGTGGCGGTACATATATGTCTTGCAGGAACTGTATGTCATGTCGTGAAGTTGGAGAATCACGATGGGATGGTGAAATCTTGGCAAGTTTTTCCTGTCTGTCCTCGTGCAATGGAGGCGGTACATAAATGTCTTGCAGGAACTGTATGTCATGTCGTGAAGTTGGACAAGCACGATGGGATGGTGAAATCTTGGCAGGTTTGTCCTGTCTGTCCTCCTCGTCCACAGGAGACATTGGAGGCGGTACATAAATGTCTTGCAGGAACTGTAGGTCATCACCTGAAAGTATCCAACGTCGATAGGATGGTGAAATCCTGGCAGGTTTTTCCTGTCTGTCCTCCTCGTGCAAAGGAGTCATTGGAGGCGGTACATAAATGTCTTGCAGGAACTGTACGTCATCTCGAGAAATTGGACAAGCACGATGGGATGGTGAAATCTTGGCAGGTTTGTCCTCTCTGTCCTCTCCGTGCAAAGGAGACATTGGTGGCGATACATAGAGGTCTTGCAGGAACTGTAGGCCATCACCTGAAGGTATCCAACCACGATGGGATGGTAAAATCTTGGCAGGTTTTTCCTGTCTCTCCTCTACGTGCAAAGGAGACATTGGTGGCTGTACATTGGTGTCTTGCAGGAACTGTAGGTAATCACGTGATGTTGGACAATCACGTTGGCATGGTGAAATCTTGGCAGGTTTTTCCTGTCTGCTCTCCTCGTGCAAAGGAGACATTGGAGGCGGGACATAAATGTCTTGCAGGAACTGTAGGTCATTTCTTGAAGTTGGACAAGAACGATGGGATGGTGAAATCTTGGCAGGTTTTTCCTGTCTGTTCTCCTCGTGCAAAGGAGATATTGGAGGATGTACATAAATGTCTTCCAGGAACTGTAAGTCATCTCTTAAAGTTGGAGAAGCACAATGGGATTTTGAAATTTTGACAGGTTTGTCCTGTCTGTCCTCATCGTGCAAAGGAGACATTGGAGGCGATAAATAAATGTCTTGCAGGAGTTCTAGGTCATCACTTGAAGGTGGAAAACCCCGATGTGATTCAGAAACCTTGGAAGGATTTTCCTGTCTGTCCTCTTCGGGCAAAGGAGACATTGGAGTCGGGATATGTCTTGCAGGAACTGTAAGTCATCTCTTGAAGTTGGAGAAGAACGATGCGATTTTGAAATCATTGCAGGATTGTCCTGTCTGTCTTCCACGTGTAGAGGAGACATTGGAGGCGATACATAGAGGTCTTGCAGGAACTGTAGGTCATCACTTGAAGGTGGCCAACCCCGATGAGATGGTGAAACCTTGGCATGTTTTTCCTGTCTGTCCTTCTCGTGCAAAGGAGACATTGGTGGCGGTACATAAATGTCTTGCAGGAGCTGTAGGTCATCACTTGAAGGTGGCCAACCTCGATGTGATTCAGAAACCTTGGCAGGTTCTTCCTGTCTGTCCTCCTCTTGCAAAGGAGACATTGGAGGCGGAACATAAATGTCTTGCAGGAACTGTAGGTCATCTCTTGAAGTTGGACAAGCACGATGGGATTTTGAAATCATGGCAGATTTGTCCTGTCTCTCCTCCTCGTGCAAAGGAGATATACAGATATATGATATATAGATATATAGATATGGAGGCGATACATAGAGGTCTTGCAGGAACTGTAGGTCATCACTTTGGGATGGTAAAATCTTGGCAGTTTTTTCATGTCTGTCCTCCTCGTGCAAAGGAGACATTGGAGGCAGTACAGAAATGTCTTTTAGGAGCTGTAGGTAATCACGTGAAATTGGACAAGCACGATGGGATGGTGAAATCTTGGCAGGATTGTCCTCCCCGTGCAAAGGAGACATTGGAGGCGGTACAGAAATGTCTTGCAGGAACTGTAAGTAATCACGTGAAGTTGTGCAAGCATGATGGGGGGTGGGGAAATCTTGGCAGGATTGTACTGTCTGTCTTCCTCGGGCAAAGGAGACATTGGAGGTGGAATATTGAGGTCTTGCAGGAACTGTAGGACATCATTCCCTGAATTTAACTGAACATGCTGGCTTTGCTGTGGCAACATATTATTTGAAGGATATAGGAGCACGGAGGCCAGCGGGGAAGTGTGCCACTTTTGTAAATTTTTTACATTTGTAAAGTTCATGAGGCGATCAACAGCTTTCCGTCCCTTCCGTTCCAAGCTCTCGTAACACATCTCGACATCGCCCTCATTCACAGATGAGATAAGAGGTCGGTTATACAGCCCTTGCTGCAACAACATATTGTTCACTGAAGAAGGAACATACAGGCTTTGAACGGGTAGCATATTAAATGAAGAAGACGGTGTTTTAAAGTTCATGAGACGATCTAGTGCACTTCCAATCCGTTCAAGCTTCTCGTACTTCAGAATGCAACGTTCGTTATCTTTCCAATTCAGATTCTTCTCGTGACAAATGTCGACATCTCTTAAAGCGTCGAGTTTGGAGTGGGAGAAGTTGAACCTCATCTTCCGTTCCTTGTGAACACGCGACTTGTTTGCAGCGCCACAACCTCGAATAATTGAACCGCTGCTGTGCTTCACTTTAGCTTCCATCCTTACGAGACTCAGACAGGAGACTGGATGGTGGGCATCGAGCTGGGATCATTTTATACAGAGACTTACCACCGCACCAGAAGGAATCCACTGTCACCTCACTCTGAACCTAGATTCATAAGAATATACAAATGACGATAACTGTAGAAGGCCTATTGTCCCAAACAAGGCAGCTCCTATTTATATTCACTCAATATCTTTCATATATATGCCTAACCTATGCTTGAAAGTATCAAGGGATCCTACTTTTATTATGTTACGCCGTAATTGGTTCCACAAATCAGCAATCCTGTACCGAACCAGTATTTACCGAAATCCTAATTAATCGAAACTAATCCACTTTATAACTATTGTTTCGTGTTCTGTTTAGTGTTGATGCTTTTAGTACCCTTTTAATATCCCTTATGTTATATATATTTATTCACTTGTACACCTCTATCATGTCACCCCCTAATTCTTTCCTTTTTTAGAGAATATAATTATAGCTTAGGAACATAAGAATAAAGCCAACAGCAGAAAGCCTATTGGCCCATACGAGGCAGCTCCTATTTATAACCAATCTCTTTTGGTATATACATTCATTCACTTATACACCTCTATAATGTCACCCCATTATTACCCGCCTTTCTAAAGAATATAATTAAAGCTTAAGAACATAAGAATAAAGGCAACTGCAGAAAGCCTATTGGCCCATACGATGCAGCTCCTATTTATAACCAACTTATCTAGAACGATGGGATGGTGAAATGCAGAAATGTAGGTAACTGCAGAATGCACCTCCGCAACGTTACGCGATTATTGGCTCCACAAATCAATCACCCTGTTACCGAATCAGGTTTTACCCAGGTGTTTCCTAAATCTGAACATAAGAATAAAGGTAACCGCATAGGTCTTATTGTACCTGCCCACACGAGGCAGTTCTTATTTATAAGCACCCAATATCATTCATATATATATATATATATTTAAACTATAATATATAATTAGACATATTTATATATGTCTAAACTATGCTTGAAACAATCAAGGGATTCTTCTTCTAATATGTTACGCGGTAATTAGTTGCACGACTCAACAACCCTGTTACCGAACCAGTATTTACCCAGGTCTTTCCTAAATCTAACCTTATCCAATTTATACTCGTTATTTCGAGTTCTCTCTTTCTTGTGTTAATACTTTTAGTACCGTATTAAGATTCCTTTTGTTATGCCCATTCATCCACTTATACACCGTTATCATGTCACCCCCTAGTTCTTCGCCTTTCTAGAGAATGTAATTTAACTATTGTCAATCTTGCTTCATATGACATTTCTAATTTTGAGGATTATCTTTGTCATCATACGCTGGACGCGTTCTATTAATTTTTTATCCATTCCACAGTACAACGACCAAAACTGAACTGCATAATCTAAATGGCACCTAACCAGATCAAGATAAAGCTGACGAACAACACCAGGTGTCTTATTAGTAACGTTTCGATTAATAAATTCCAGTGTCCTATTGGCCTTAATACTAACATTTATGCGTTGTTGTTTTTTTGGTTTCAATTCTTACTAATTATAACTCTTAGATACCTTTCGATTCTAAACATAACTTATTTAAAAATATTCTAAGCAAATCAAAGAAATGTAGTATCATACAAATTTAACAGTTCGAATACCAATGACCCGAAATGGATAACAAAACATCTGAAGAGCCTTATAGGTAGAAAGAGATCATGATATAAGTAGATTAAGAATAGGGACGTCACTTAACAAGAATTCATTCATATGGTTAAAATGTATACAAAAAAAGAGAGATAAGGAGGGCAATCAGAATCTATGAACTTCGCATAGCAGGGAGGGTAAAGGCAAATCTTAAAGGTTTTTTCAGTTATATCTAACAAAGATTAAAGAAGGAATAGGTCCATTAAATACAGAGATAGGTCAGATATTGGATTATGACGAAGGGGTGAGTAGTATTTTTATTAAATATTTTAAGGAGTTGGGCAACAAAATAATAATACACTTAGGGGATACTACACGAACAGCAGGAGTATAAGAAACAAAATAAACGATTTAAATGCTCTTGTATCACAGAAAAAAAGATATTATTGCACTAACCGAAACGTGGATGATTGTAGAGAATAGAGAACTATTTGCTGAATATCAAATAAATGGATTTAAACTATTTCACACATATACAGATATTAGACGATGAAGTGTTTGTCAGGCTGCTTAAAGAATGCAAAGGAAATTTCCGAGCCACTGTCTACCATATTTAATAAATCAATAGAGTCAAACAGAGTGCCAGAGTCATGGAAGGTTGCTAATGTGGTACTAATTTTTAAGAAAGGAGATAGATCACTTGCGTCAAACTTTCGGCCAATTAGCCTAACGTCTATTGTGGAAAGTTACTTAAATCGATTATTGCAAACACAATTCGTCTTAATGATCTCGTGGTATCTGCTGGATCTCATGGTATCGTTCCTTTTTTACTTGGTGGGGTTGTATTTGTAAGCCGAAGCAGTAGAAAATCATTTCCCCAGTTTAAAATCCAGTGTTTGTATTATGATTCTTTATATTTTTTTTATTTTGGGATATTTTAATATATATCATTATTTAAACATATATATTAAGTTATCTTTTATTCTACAAATGGAATATAGTTGTTAAAACTTCTCTGACTGAGTTTTATAATCAGAGAGATAGTTTTTGTATCTTTGCGATTGCCATCTTTATGGTTTCCATGACCAATGTGCTAATAATTCTGTGTTGACAAAGGGTCCCAACTTATCCATCCAAGAAAGTTAAAAAATGTGAAACTTTGTGAACCCATCATTTCTATTTTTAATGTGTACCATTTATATGAATAACAGAGATCATAGGTAGGAAAAAATGAAATGTCAATTTTATGAGCAAATTTGTTAAAAAATAATTGGGTTTTCCAAAACTATACAACGAAATTTTACAATAACAGATTATATACAATATATGACACTAAAATAAGAATAACATGTTTGGTCAGGAATGTCATCCAAATATGCTAGTTCTACACGGACATGCAGGACTTACAGTACCAGCAAATCACCAGTCACTAAACGGGACGGAACACGTTCTCCAAATGAACTTTTCTCAAGATAAATCTGACTGAAGAATGTTTGTTAAGTGAGGAGTTGAGGTTGTTCGCGCTCATTGATTGAGAAGTGGTCATGCCGATGATTGACTAGTTCCTTCCTGATGAAAATGTATTTCAGTGATTTTTCGTTACATGGATCTTTCTTGGTGACAAAATATTCCACATGTCGGTTGGCTGAAGGTTGCTGGGGAGACTTATCTGGTACAGGAATCCGGCGTTGAATGCCATAGTATAAAGTGGAGAAGGGAGGCTTGAACAGCAGGTCATCATTCCCGGAAGAAGACGGCATACATGGGCCAAGTGAAAACATCTCAGGGAAACACTTCTCAGGAATTAACTGGCTGTCTTCCTCTTGTACGGGGCAGAAGGGTGGCGTTGCACAGAGATCTTCAAAGAACTGCAGGACATCAATCCCTGTAGGAGATCTATCACTATTGCTTGTTGAACACTGGGCAGGAATTACCTGTCTATTGTCATCGTGTACAGGAGAGATGGGTGGTGGTGCACAGATATCTTCAATGAACTGCATGTTATCAATTCGAACAGGAGACTTTACACTTTGGCCAGTAGAACATCTGGTAGGAATTTCTTGTATGTCATCCTCGTACAATGTAAAGATAGGTGGCGAGGCACAGAGATCTTCCAGAAACTGTATGCAATCAAACCATGTAGGAGACCCTACACTCTGACCAGTTAAACACTTTGAAGGAAATGCCTGTTCGTATTCCTCGTGCAAAGGAGACATTGCAAGGGGTACATAAAAGGTTTGCCGGAGCTGCATGTCATCACATGATTTGCAGTATTTCTCTCTGTCGTCTTCGTGCAAAGGAGACATTGGAGGCGGAACATGAAGGTCTTCCAGGAATTGTCGGCGATCACTTGAAGGTAGCCAACTGCGATGAGATGGAGAAACCTTGGCATGATTTTCCTGTCTGTCCTCCTCGTGCAAAGGAGACATTGGTGGCGGTACATAAATATCTTGCAGGAACTGTAGGTCATCACCTGATAGTATCCAACCTCGATAGGATGGTGAAATCCTGGCAGGTTTTTCCTGTCTGTCCTCCTCGTGCAAAGGAGACATTGGAGGCGGTACATAAATATCTTGCAGGAACTGTACGTCATCTCGAGAAATTGGACAAGCACGATGGGATGGTAAAATCTTAGCAGGTTTCTCCTCCACGTGTAAAGGAGACATTGGAGGCGGTACATAAATATCTTGCAGGAACTGTACGTCATCTCGAGAAATTGGACAAGTACGATGGGATGGTAAAATCTTAGCAGGTTTCTCCTCCACGTGCAAAGGAGACATTGGTGGCTGTACATATATGTCTTGCAGGAACTGTAGGTAATCGCGTGAAGTTGGACAAGCACGTTGGGATGGTGAAATCTTGACAGGTTTTTCCTGTCTGCTCTCCTCGTGCAAAGGAGACATTGGTGGCGGTACATAAATGTCTTGCAGGAGCTGTAGGTCATCACTTGAAGGTGGCCAACCTCGATGTGATTCAGAAACCTTGGCAGGATTTTCCTGTCTGTCCTCTTTGGGCAAAGGAGACATTGGAGGCGGTACATAAATGTCTTGCAGGAACTGTATGTCATGTCGTGAAGTTGGACAAGCACGATGGGATGGTGAAATCTTGGCAGGTTTGTCCTGTCTGTCCTCCTCGTCCACAGGAGACATTGGAGGCGGTACATAAATGTCTTGCAGGAACTGTAGGTCATCACCTGAAAGTATCCAACGTCGATAGGATGGTGAAATCCTGGCAGGTTTTTCCTGTCTGTCCTCCTCGTGCAAAGGAGACATTGGAGGCGGTACATTGGTGTCTTGCAGGAACTGTAGGTAATCACGTGATGTTGGACAATCACGTTGGCATGGTGAAATCTTGGCAGGTTTTTCCTGTCTGCTCTCCTCGTGCAAAGGAGACATTGGAGGCGGGACATAAATGTCTTGCAGGAACTGTAGGTCATTTCTTGAAGTTGGACAAGCACGATGGGATGGTGAAATCTTGGCAGGTTTTTCCTGTCTGTTCTCCTCGTGTAAAGGAGATATTGGAGGATGTACATAAATGTCTTCCAGGAACTGTAAGTCATCTCTTAAAGTTGGAGAAGCACAATGGGATTTTGAAATTTTGACAGGTTTGTCCTGTCTGTCCTCATCGTGCAAAGGAGACATTGGAGGCGATACATAAATGTCTTGCAGGAGTTCTAGGTCATCACTTGAAGGTGGAAAACCCCGATGTGATTCAGAAACCTTGGAAGGATTTTCCTGTCTGTCCTCTTCGGGCAAAGGAGACATTGGAGGCGGGATATATCTTGCAGGAACTGTAAGTCATCTCTTGAAGTTGGAGAAGAACGATGCGATTTTGAAATCATTGCAGGATTGTCCTGTCTGTCTTCCTCGTGTAGAGGAGACATTGGAGGCGATACATAGAGGTCTTGCAGGAACTGTAGGTCATCACTTGAAGGTGGCCAACCCCGATGAGATGGTGAAACCTTTGCATGTTTTTCCTGTCTGTCCTTCTCGTGCAAAGGAGACATTGGTGGCGGTACATAAATGTCTTGCAGGAGCTGTAGGTCATCACTTGAAGGTGGCCAACCTCGATGTGATTCAGAAACCTTGGCAGGTTCTTCCTGTCTGTCCTCCTCTTGCAAAGGAGACATTGGAGGCGGAACATAAATGTCTTGCAGGAACTGTAGGTCATCTCTTGAAGTTGGACAAGCACGATGGGATTTTGAAATCATGGCAGATTTGTCCTGTCTCTCCTCCTCGTGCAAAGGAGATATACAGATATATGATATATAGATATGGAGGCGATACATAGAGGTCTTGCAGGAACTGTAGGTCATCACTTTGGGATGGTAAAATCTTGGCAGTTTTTTCATGTCTGTCCTCCTCGTGCAAAGGAGACATTGGAGGCAGTACAGAAATGTCTTTTAGGAGCTGTAGGTAATCACGTGAAATTGGACAAGCACGATGGGATGGTGAAATCTTGGCAGGATTGTCCTCCCCGTGCAAAGGAGACATTGGAGGCGGTACAGAAATGTCTTGCAGGAACTGTAAGTAATCACGTGAAGTTGTGCAAGCATGATGGGGGGTGGGGAAATCTTGGCAGGATTGTACTGTCTGTCTTCCTCGGGCAAAGGAGACATTGGAGGTGGAATATTGAGGTCTTGCAGGAACTGTAGGACATCATTCCCTGAATTTAACTGAACATGCTGGCTTTGCTGTGGCAACATATTATTTGAAGGATATAGGAGCACGGAGGCCAGCCGGGAAGTGTGCCTCTTTTGTAAATTTTTTACATTTGTAAAGTACATGAGGCGATCAACAGCTTTCCGTCCCTTCCGTTCCAAGCTCTCGTAACACATCTCGACATCGCCCTCATTCACAGATGAGATAAGAGGTCGGTTATACAGCCCTTGCTGCAACAACATATTGTTCACTGAAGAAGGAACATACAGGCTTTGAACGGGTAGCATATTAAATGAAGAAGACGGTGTTTTAAAGTTCATGAGACGATCTAGTGCACTTCCAATCCGTTCAAGCTTCTCGTACTTCAGAATGCAACGTTCGTTATCTTTCCAATTCAGATTCTTCTCGTGACAAATGTCGACATCTCTTAAAGCGTCGAGTTTGGAGTGGGAGAAGTTGAACCTCATCTTCCGTTCCTTGTGAACACGCGACTTGTTTGCAGCGCCACAACCTCGAATAATTGAACCGCTGCTGTGCTTCAGTTTAGCTTCCATCCTTACGAGACTCAGACAGGAGACTGGATGGTGGGCATCGAGCTGGGATCATTTTATACAGAGACTTACCACCGCACCAGAAGGAATCCACTGTCACCTCACTCTGAACCTAGATTCATAAGAATATACAAATGACGATAACTGTAGAAGGCCTATTGTCCCAAACAAGGCAGCTCCTATTTATATTCACTCAATATCTTTCATATATATGCCTAACCTATGCTTGAAAGTATCAAGGGATCCTACTTTTATTATGTTACGCCGTAATTGGTTCCACAAATCAGCAATCCTGTACCGAACCAGTATTTACCGAAATCCTAATTAATCGAAACTAATCCACTTTATAACTATTGTTTCGTGTTCTGTTTAGTGTTGATGCTTTTAGTACCCTTTTAATATCCCTTATGTTATATATATTTATTCACTTGTACACCTCTATCATGTCACCCCCTAATTCTTTCCTTTTCTAGAGAATATAATTATAGCTTAGGAACATAAGAATAAAGCCAACAGCAGAAAGCCTATTGGCCCATACGAGGCAGCTCCTATTTATAACCAATCTCTTTTGGTATATACATTCATTCACTTATACACCTCTATAATGTCACCCCATTATTACCCGCCTTTCTAAAGAATATAATTAAAGCTTAAGAACATAAGAATAAAGGCAACTGCAGAAAGCCTATTGGCCCATACGATGCAGCTCCTATTTATAACCAACTTATCTAGAACGATGGGATGGTGAAATGCAGAAATGTAGGTAACTGCAGAATGCACCTCCGCAACGTTACGCGATTATTGGCTCCACAAATCAATCACCCTGTTACCGAATCAGGTTTTACCCAGGTGTTTCCTAAATCTGAACATAAGAATAAAGGTAACCGCATAGGTCTTATTGTACCTGCCCACACAAGGCAGTTCTTATTTATAAGCACCCAATATCATTCATATATATATATATATATATATTTAAACTATAATATATAATTAGACATATTTATATATGTCTAAACTATGCTTGAAACAATCAAGGGATTCTTCTTCTAATATGTTACGCGGTAATTAGTTGCACGACTCAACAACCCTGTTACCGAACCAGTATTTACCCAGGTCTTTCCTAAATCTAACCTTATCCAATTTATACTCGTTATTTCGAGTTCTCTCTTTCTTGTGTTAATACTTTTAGTACCGTATTAAGATTCCTTTTGTTATGCCCATTCATCCACTTATACACCGTTATCATGTCACCCCCTAGTTCTTCGCCTTTCTAGAGAATGTAATTTAACTATTGTCAATCTTGCTTCATATGACATTTCTAATTTTGAGGATTATCTTTGTCATCATACGCTGGACGCGTTCTATTAATTTTTTATCCATTCCACAGTACAACGACCAAAACTGAACTGCATAATCTAAATGGCACCTAACCAGATCAAGATAAAGCTGACGAACAACACCAGGTGTCTTATTAGTAACGTTTCGATTAATAAATTCCAGTGTCCTATTGGCCTTAATACTAACATTTATGCGTTGTTGTTTTTTTGGTTTCAATTCTTACTAATTATAACTCTTAGATACCTTTCGATTCTAAACATAACTTATTTAAAAATATTCTAAGCAAATCAAAGAAATGTAGTATCATACAAATTTAACAGTTCGAATACCAATGACCCGAAATGGATAACAAAACATCTGAAGAGCCTTATAGGTAGAAAGAGATCATGATATAAGTAGATTAAGAATAGGGACGTCACTTAACAAGAATTCATTCATATGGTTAAAATGTAAACAAAAAAAAAGAGATAAGGAGGGCAATCAGAATCTATGAACTTCGCATAGCAGGGAGGGCAAAGGCAAATCTTAAAGGTTTTTTCAGTTATATCTAACAAAGATTAAAGAAGGAATAGGTCCATTAAATACAGAGATAGGTCAGATATTGGATTATGACGAAGGGGTGAGTAGTATTTTTATTAAATATTTTAAGGAGTTGGGCAACAAAATAATAATACACTTAGGGGATACTACACGAACAGCAGGAGTATAAGAAACAAAATAAACGATTTAAATGCTCTTGTATCACAGAAAAAAAGATATTATTGCACTAACCGAAACGTGGATGATTGTAGAGAATAGAGAACTATTTGCTGAATATCAAATAAATGGATTTAAACTATTTCACACATATACAGATATTAGACGATGAAGTGTTTGTCAGGCTGCTTAAAGAATGCAAAGGAAATTTCCGAGCCACTGTCTACCATATTTAATAAATCAATAGAGTCAAACAGAGTGCCAGAGTCATGGAAGGTTGCTAATGTGGTACTAATTTTTAAGAAAGGAGATAGATCACTTGCGTCAAACTTTCGGCCAATTAGCCTAACGTCTATTGTGGAAAGTTACTTAAATCGATTATTGCAAACACAATTCGTCTTAATGATCTCGTGGTATCTGCTGGATCTCATGGTATCGTTCCTTTTTTACTTGGTGGGGTTGTATTTGTAAGCCGAAGCAGTAGAAAATCATTTCCCCAGT
This sequence comes from Procambarus clarkii, assembly GCF_040958095.1. Classification (NCBI taxonomy): domain Eukaryota; kingdom Metazoa; phylum Arthropoda; class Malacostraca; order Decapoda; family Cambaridae; genus Procambarus; species Procambarus clarkii. The sequence goes on from NC_091179.1 coordinate 8,072,022, forward strand.
TTAAAATCCAGTGTTTGTATTATGATTCTTTATATTTTTTTTATTTTGGGATATTTTAATATATATCATTATTTAAACATATATATTAAGTTATCTTTTATTCTACAAATGGAATATAGTTGTTAAAACTTCTCTGACTGAGTTTTATAATCAGAGAGATAGTTTTTGTATCTTTGCGATTGCCATCTTTATGGTTTCCATGACCAATGTGCTAATAATTCTGTGTTGACAAAGGGTCCCAACTTATCCATCCAAGAAAGTTAAAAAATGTGAAACTTTGTGAACCCATCATTTCTATTTTTAATGTGTACCATTTATATGAATAACAGAGATCATAGGTAGGAAAAAATGAAATGTCAATTTTATGAACAAATTTGTTAAAAAATAATTGGATTTTCCAAAATTATACAACGAAATTTTACAATAACAGATTATATACAATATATGACACTAAAATAAGAATAACATGCTTGGTCAGGAATGTCATCCAAATATGCTAGTTCTACACGGACATGCAGGATTTACAGTACCAGCAAATCACCAGTCACTAAACGGGACGGAACACGTTCTCCAAATGAACTTTTCTCAAGATAAATCTGACTGAAGAATGTTTGTTAAATGAGGAGTTGAGGTTGTTCGCGCTCATTGATTGAGAAGTGGTCATGCCGATGATTGACTAGTTCCTTCCTGATGAAAATGTATTTCAGTGATTTTTCGTTACATGGATCTTTCTTGGTGACAAAATATTCCACATGTCGGTTGGCTGAAGGTTGCTGGGGAGACTTATCTGGTACAGGAATCCGGCGTTGAATGCCATAGTATAAAGAGGAGAAGGGAGGCTTGAACAGCAGGTCATCATTCCCAGAAGAAGACGGCATACATGGGCCAAGTGAAAACATCTCAGGGAAACACTTCTCAGGAATTAACTGGCTGTCTTCCTCTTGTATGGGGCAGAAGGGTGGCGTTGCACGGAGATCTTCAAAGAACTGCAGGACATCAATCCCTGTAGGAGATCTATCACTATTGCTTGTTGAACACTGGGCAGGAATTACCTGTCTATTGTCTTCGTGTACAGGAGAGATGGGTGGGGGTGCACAGATATCTTCAATGAACTGCATGTTATCAATTCGAACAGGAGACTTTACACTTTGGCCAGTAGAACATCTGGTAGGAATTTCTTGTATGTCATCCTCGTACAATGTAAAGATAGGTGGCGAGGCACAGAGATCTTCCAGAAATTGTATGCAATCAAACCATGTAGGAGACCCTACACTCTGACCAGTTAAACACTTTGCAGGAAATGCCTGTTCGTATTCCTCGTGCAAAGGAGACATTGCAAGGGGTACATACAAGGTTTGCCGGAGCTGCATGTCATCACATGATTTGCAGTATTTCTCTCTGTCGTCTTCGTGCAAAGGAGACATTGGAGGCGGAACATGAAGGTCTTCCAGGAATTGTCGGCGATCACCTGAAGGTAGCCAACTGCGATAAGATGGAGAAACCTTGGCATGATTTTCCTGTCTGTCCTCCTCGTGCAAAGGAGACATTGGTGGCGGTACATAAATGTCTTGCAGGAACTGTAGGTCATCACTTGAAGGTGGCCAACCTCGATGTGATTCAGAAACCTTGGCAGGATTTTCCTGTCTGTCCTCTTTGGGCAAAGGAGACATTGGAGGCGGGACATATATGTCTTGCAGGAACTGTAAGTCATTTCTAGAAGGTGGACAAGCACGTTGGGATGGTGAAATCTTGGCAGGTTTTTCCTGTCTCTCCTCCTCATGCAAAGGAGACATTGGTGGCGGTACATATATGTCTTGCAGGAACTGTATGTCATGTCGTGAAGTTGGACAATCACGATGGGATAGTGAAATCTTGGCAAGTTTTTCCTGTCTGTCCTCGTGCAATGGAGACATTGGAGGCGGTACATAAATGTCTTGCAGGAACTGTATGTCATGTCGTGAAGTTGGACAAGCACGATGGGATGGTGAAATCTTGGCAGGTTTGTCCTGTCTGTCCTCCTCGTCCACAGGAGACATTCGAGGCGGTACATAAATGTCTTGCAGGAACTGTAGGTCATCACCTGAAAGTATCCAACGTCGATAGGATGGTGAAATCCTGGCAGGTTTTTCATGTCTGTCCTCCTCGTGCAAAGGAGACATTGGAGGCGGTACATAAATGTCTTGCAGGAACTATACGTCATCTCGAGAAATTGGACAAGCACGATGGGATGGTGAAATCTTGGCAGATTTGTCCTCTCTGTCCTCCCCGTGCAAAGGAGACATTGGTGGCGATACATAGAGGTCTTGCAGGAACTGTAGGTCATCACCTGAAGGTATCCAACCACGATGGGATGGTAAAATCTTGGCAGGTTTTTCCTGTCTCTCCTCCACCTGCAAAGGAGACATTGGTGGCTGTACATTGGTGTCTTGCAGGAACTGTAGGTAATCACGTGAAGTTGGACAAGCACGTTGGGATGGTGAAATCCTGGCAGGTTTTTCATGTCTGTCCTCCTCGTGCAAAGGAGACATTGGAGGCGGGACATAAATGTCTTGCAGGAACTGTAGGTCATCACCTGAAAGTATCCAACCTCGATGGGATGGTGAATTCTTGGCAGGTTTTTCCTGTCTGTCCACCTCGGTCAAAGGAGACATTGGAGGCGGTACATAAATGTCTTGCAGGAACTGTTGGTATTCACGTGAAGTTGGACAAGCACGATGGTATGGTGAGGCAGGTTTTTCCTGTCTGTCCTTCTCGTGCAAAGGAGACATTGGAGGCGGAACATAAATGTCTTGCAGGAACTGTTGGTCATCACTTTGGGATGGTGAAATCTTGGCAGTTTTTTCATGTCTATCCTCCTCGTGCAAAGGAGAAATTGGAGGCGGTACATAAATGTCTTGCAGGAACTGTAGGTCATGTCTTGAAGTTGGACAAGCACGATGGGATTTTGAAATCTTGACAGGTTTGTCCTCTCTGTCCTCCCCGTGCAAAGGAGACATTGGTGGCTGTACATTGGTGTCTTGCAGGAACTGTAGGTAATCACGTGATGTTGGACAAGCACGTTGGGATGGTGAAATCTTGGCAGGTTTTTCCTCTCTACTCTCCTCGTGCAAAGGAGACATTGGAGGCGGGACATAAATGTCTTGCAGGAATTGTAGGTCATTTCTTGAAGTTGGACAAGCACGATGGGATGGTGAAATCTTGGCAGGTTTTTCCTGTCTGTTCTCCTCGTGCAAAGGAGATATTGGAGGATGTACATAAATGTCTTGGAGGAACTGTAAATCATCTCTTAAAGTTGGAGAAGCACAATGGGATTTTGAAATCTTGACAGGTTTGTCCTGTCTCTCCTCATCGTGCAAAGGAGACATTGGAGGCGATACATAAATGTCTTGCAGGAGTTCTAGGTCATCACTTGAAGGTGGAAGACCCCGATGTGATTCAGAAACCTTGGCAGGATTTTCCTGTCTGTCCTCATCGGGCAAAGGAGACATTGGAGGCGGGATATATATGTCTTGCAGGAACTGTAAGTCATCTCTTGAAGTTGGAGAAGCACGATGCGATTTTGAAATCTTTGCAGGATTGTCCTGTCTGTCTTCCTCGTGCAGAAGAGACATTGGAGGCGATACATAGAGGTCTTGCAGGAACTGTAGGTCATCACTTGAAGGTGGCCAACCCCGATGAGATGGTGAAACCTTGGCAGGTTTTTCCTGTCTGTCCTTCTCGTGCAAAGGAGACATTGGTGGCGGTACAGAAATGTCTTGCAGGAACTGTAGGTAATCACGTGAAATTGGACAAGCACGATGGTATGGTGAAATCTTGGCAGGTTTTTCCTGTCTGTCTTTCTCGTGTAAAAACACATTGGTGGCGATACATAAATGTCTTGCAGGAACTGTAGGTCATCACCTGAAAGTATCCAACCTCGATGGGATGGTGAAATCTTGGCAGGTTTTTCATGTCTGTCCACCTCGGTCAAAGGAGATATTGGAGGCGGTACATAAATGTCTTGCAGGAACTGTAGGTCATGTCTTGAAGTTGGACAAGCACGATGGGATTTTGAAATCTTGGCAGGTTTGTCCTGTCTCTCCTCCTCGTGCAAAGGAGATATAGGAGGCGATACATAGAGGTCTTGCAGGAACTGTAGGTCATCACTTTGGGATGGTGAAATCTTGGCAGTTTTTTCATGTCTGTCCTCCTCGTGCAAAGGAGACATTGGAGGCGGTACAGAAATGTCTTTTAGGAACTGTAGGTAATCACGTGAAATTGGACAAGCACGATGGGATGGTGAAATCTTGGCAGGTTTGTCCTCCCCGTGCAAAGGAGACATTAGTGGCGATACATAGATGTCTTGCAGGAACTGTAGGCCATCATCTGAAGGTATCCAACCACGATGGGATGGTGAAACCTTGGCAGGTTTTTGCTGTCTCTCCTTCTCGTGCAAAGGAGACATTGGCGGCAGTACATAGAGGTCTTTCAGGAACTGTAGGTCATCACTTTGGGATGGTGAAATCTTGGCAGTTTTTTCATGTCTGTCCTCCTCGTGCAAAGGAGACATTGGAGGCAGTACAGATATGTCTTGTAGGAACTGTAGGTAATCACGTGAAATTGGACAAGCACGATGGGATGGTGAAATCTTGGCAGGTTTGTCCTCTCTCTCCTCCCCGTGCAAAGGAGACATTGGTGGCGATACATAGAGGTCTTGCAGGAACTGTAGGCCATCACCTGAAGGTATCCAACCACGATGGGATGGTAAAATCTTGGCAGGTTTTTCCTGTCTCTCCTCTACGTGCAAAGGAGACATTGGTGGCTGTACATTGCTGTCTTGCAGGAACTGTAAGTAATCACGTGATGTTGGACAATCACGTTGGGATGGTGAAATCTTGGCAGGTTTTTCCTGTCTGCTCTCCTCGTGCAAAGGAGACATTGGAGGCGGGACATAAATGTCTTGCAGGAACTGTAGGTCATTTCTTGAAGTTGGACAAGAACGATGGGATGGTGAAATCTTGGCAGGTTTTTCCTGTCTGTTCTCCTCGTGTAAAGGAGATATTGGAGGATGTACATAAATGTCTTCCAGGAACTGTAAGTCATCTCTTAAAGTTGGAGAAGCACAATGGGATTTTGAAATTTTGACAGGTTTGTCCTGTCTGTCCTCATCGTGCAAAGGAGACATTGGAGGCGATACATAAATGTCTTGCAGGAGTTCTAGGTCATCACTTGAAGGTGGAAAACCCCGATGTGATTCAGAAACCTTGGCAGGATTTTCCTGTCTGTCCTCTTCGGGCAAAGGAGACATTGTAGGCGGGACATATATGTCTTGCAGGAACTGTAAGTCATCTCTTGAAGTTGGAGAAGCACGATGCGATTTTGAAATCTTTGCAGGATTGTCTTGTCTGTCTTCCTCGTGCAGAGGAGACATTGGAGGCGATACATAGAGGTCTTGCAGGAACTGTAGGTCATCACTTGAAGGTGGCCAAGCCCGATGAGATGGTGAAACCTTGGCATGTTTTTCCTGTCTGTCCTTCTCGTGCAAAGGAGACATTGGTGGCGGTACATAAATGTCTTGCAGGAGCTGTAGGTCATCACTTGAAGGTGGCCAACCTCGATGTGATTCAGAAACCTTGGCAGGTTCTTCCTGTCTGTCCTCCTCTTGCAAAGGAGACATTGGAGGCGGAACATAAATGTCTTGCAGGAACTGTAGGTGATCTCTTGAAGTTGGACAAGCACGATGGGATTTTGAAATCTTGGCAGGTTTGTCCTGTCTCTCCTCCTCGTGCAAAGGAGATATTGGAGGCGATACATAGAGGTCTTCCAGGAACTGTAGGCCATCACCTGAAGGTATCCAACCACGATGGGATGGTGAAACCTTGGCAGGTTTTTCCTGTCTCTCCTTCTCGTGCAAAGGAGACATTGGCGGCGGTACATAGAGGTCTTTCAGGAACTGTAGGTCATAACTTTGGAATGGTGAAATCTTGGCAGTTCTTACCTGTCTGTCCTCCTCGTGCAAAGGAGACATTGGAGGCGGTACAGAAATGTCTTGCTGGAACTGTAGGTCATCTCTTGAAGTTGGACAAGCACGTTGGGATGGTGAAATCTTGGCAGGTTTATCCTGTCTCTCCTTCTCGTGCAAAGGAGACATTGGAAGCGGAACATAAATGTCTTGCAGGAACTGTAGGTCATCTCTTGAAGTTGGACAAGCACGATGGGATTTTGAAATCTTGGCAGATTTGTCCTGTCTCTCCTCCTCGTGCAAAGGAGATATTGGAGGCGGTACAGAAATGTCTTGCAGGAACTGTAGGTAATCACGTGAAGTTGTGCAAGTATGATGGGATGGGGAAATCTTGGCAGGATTGTACTGTCTGTCTTCCTCGGGCAAAGGAGACATTGGAGGTGGTATATAGAGGTATTGCAGGAACTGTAGGTCATCATTCCCTGAATTTAACTGAACATGCTGGCTTTGCTGTGGCAACATATTATTTGAAGGATATAGGAGCACGGAGGCCCGCGGGGAAGTGTGCCTCTTTTGTAAATTTGTTACATTTGTAAAGTTCATGAGGCGATCAACAGCTTTCCGTCCCTTCCGTTCGATGCTCTCGTAACACATCTCGACATCGCCCTCATTCACAGATGAGATAAGAGGGCGGTTATACAGCCCTTGCTGCAACAACATATTGTTCACTGAAGAAGGAACATACAGGCTTTGAACGGGTAGCATATTAAATGAAGAAGACGGTGTTTTAAAGTTCATGAGACGATCTAGTGCACTTCCAATCCGTTCAAGCTTCTCGTACTTCAGAATGCAACGTTCGTTATCTTTCCAATTCAGATTCTTCTCGTGACAGATGTCGACACCTCTTAAAGCGTCGAGTTTGTAGTGGGAGAAGTTGAACCTCATCTTCCGTTCCTTGTGAACACGCGACTTGTTTGCAGCGCCACAACCTCGAATAATTGAACCGCTGTTGTGCTTCACTTTAGCTTCCATCCTTACGAGACTCAGACAGGAGACTGGATGGTTGGCATCGAGCTGGGATCATTTTATACAGAGACTTACCACCTCACCAGAAGGAATCCACTGTCACCTCACTCTGAAGCTCGATTCATAAGAATATACAAATGACGATAACTGTAGAAGGCCTATTGTCCCAAACAAGGCAGCTCCTATTTATATTCACTCAATATATTTCATATATATGCCTAACCAATGCTTGAAAGTATCAAGGGATCCTACTTTTATTATGTTTCGCGGTAATTGGTTCCACAAATCAGCATTCCTGTTACCGAACCAGTATTTACCAAAATCTTAATTAATCGAAACTAATCCACTTTATAACTATTGTTTCGTGTTCTGTTTAGTGTTGATGCTTTTAGTACTCTTTTAATATCCCTTATGTTATATATATTTATTCACTTTACACCTCTATCATGTCACCCCCTAATTCTTTCCCTTTCTAGAGAATATAATTATAGCTTAGGAACATAAGAATAAAGCCAACAGCAGAAAGCCTATTGGCCCATACGAGGCAGCTCCTATTTATAACCAATCTCTTTTGGTATATACATTCATTCACTTGTACACCTCAATAATGTCACCCCATTATTACCCGCCTTTCTAAAGAATATATTTAAAGCTTAAGAACAAGAATAAAGACAACTGCAGAAAGCCTTTTGGCCCATACGAGGCAGCTCCTATTTATAACCAACCTATCTAGAACGATGGGATGGTGAAATGCAGAAATGTAGGTAACTGCAGAATGCACCTCCGCAACGTTACGCGATTAGTGGCTCCATAAATCAAACACCCTGTTACCGAATCAGGTTTTACCCTGGTGTTTCCTAAATCTGAACATAAGAATATAGGTAACCGCATAGGTCTTACTGGCGCTGAACACACGTGGCAGTTCCTATTTATAAGCACCCAATATCATTCATATATATATATATATATATATATATATATATATATATATATATATATATATTCATATATATATATATATATATATATATATATATATATATATATATATATATATATATATATATATATATATATATATATATATATATATGATATATATATATATATATATATATATATATATATATATATATATATATATATATATATATATATATATATATATATATATATATATATACTAATATATATATATATATATATATTAGTATATTTTATATAAAATATACTAATATATATATATATATTAGTATATTTTGGTAGCAGTCTTTCCTGTAGACATATATTATTAAATATGACCGAAAAAGTAAGATTAATAATTCTAACACGAATTTTCTCAATCTTTCGTACATTACGCTTCACTGTTGGAGGTAAATCAAAAATCAATTCTCCAAAATTCATTTTTATTTCTAGTCTGACGCGACACGAGCGCGTTTCGTAAAACTTATTACATTTTCAAAGACTTTAGTTCACAAATACGCAACTGAATAGAACTTACGCATCTCCGATTTTATGTCTACGTTTGAGTGAGGTGGAAGGGGTGATGTGGCATTAACACAAGACAGAACAAAATGTGGTATTAATAGGGTATTAATTTCATCAACACAAGACAGAACAAGAGTATTAATAGGGTATTAATTTCATCAACACAAGACAGAACACGAAACAATGGATATTGAATAGAAGTGTTTGTAGAAAGTCTATTGGTCCATATTTCTTGATGCTTCTATATTGGAGCGGAGTCTTGAGGTGGGTAGAATATAGTTGTGCAATAATTGGCTGTTGATTGCTGGTGTTGACTTCTTGATGTGTAGTGCCTCGCAAACGTCAAGCCGCCTGCTATCGCTGTATCTATCGATGATTTCTGTGTTGTTTACTAGGATTTCTCTGGCGATGGTTTGGTTGTGGGAAGAGATTATATGTTCCTTAATGGAGCCCTGTTGCTTATGCATCGTTAAACGCCTAGAAAGAGATGTTGTTGTCTTGCCTATATACTGGGTTTTTTGGAGCTTACAGTCCCCAAGTGGGCATTTGAAGGCATAGACGACGTTAGTCTCTTTTAAAGCGTTCTGTTTTGTGTCTGGAACAACAAAACAGAACGCTTTAAAAGATATATATATATATATATATATATATATATATATATATATATATATATATATATATATATATATATATATATATATATAGAAGGGAGTACCACCTCTAGCTGGAAGAAGGGGGACCCATAGCCTCGGAGGAAACCACGCATAACGCATTAGAGGGAATGTTTAGATCCCCTCCAATACAGTTTCAGTGTGCTTTTCTCCTACCACCCCCTTCCTTTTTTATTTTTTGTGCTTTATTATGCATTTGATGGTTACAAGATATACATGGGTTGATACAAAAATATATATATATATATATATATATATATATATATATATATATATATATATATATATATATATATGTCGTACCTAGTAGCCAGAACTCACTTCTCAGCCTACTATTCAAGGCCCGATTTGCCTAATAAGCCAAGTTTTCCTGAATTAATATATTTACTATAATTTTTTTCTTATGAAATGATAAAGCTACCCTTTTCACTATGTATGAGGTCAATTTTTTTTTATTGGAGTTAAAATTAACGTAGATATATGACCGAACCTAACCAACCCTACCTAACCTAACCTAACCTATATATATAGGTAAGGTTAGGTTAGGTAGCCAAAAAAAGCTAGGTTAGGTTAGGTTAGGTAGGTTAGGTAGACGAAAAAACATTAATTCATGAAAACTTGGCTTATTAGGCAAATCGGGCCTTGCATAGTAGGCTGAGAAGTGAGTTCTGGCTACTAGGTACGACATATATATATATATATATATATATATATATATATATATATATATATATATATATATATATATATATATATATATATATATATATATATATATATATATATATTTTATTAAATATGACCGAAAAAGTAAGATTAATAATTCTAACACGAATTTTCTCAATCTTTCGTACATTATGCTTCACTGCTGGAGGTAAATCAAAAATCACTTCTCCAAAATTCATTTTTATTTCTAGTCTGACGCGACACGGGCGCGTTTCGTAAAACTTATTACATTTTCAAAGACTTCACAAATACACAACTGATTAGAACTTGCGTTTCCCTGATTTTATATCTACATTTGAGTGAGGTGGGAAGGGTGATGTGGCATTACATTTGAGTAAGGTGGGAAGGATGATGTGGCATTAGAGGATATTAATAGGGTATTAAAAGTATCAACACAAGACAGAACACGAAACAATGGATATTGAATAGAAGTGTTTGTAGAAAGCCTATTGGTCCATATTTCTTGATGCTTCTATATTGGAGCGGAGTCTTGAGGTGGGTAGAATATAGTTGTGCAATAATTGGCTGTTGATTGCTGGTGTTGACTTCTTGATGTGTAGTGCCTCGCAAACGTCTAGCCGCCTGCTATCGCTGTATCTATCGATGATTTCTGTGTTGTTTACTAGGATTTCTCTGGCGATAGTTTGGAAATCCGGACTCCACCTGCCAAAGATCATTGGGGAATATAAACCTGGATATGCGTATGGAAATGTCAAGACGCACAAGCCTGGAAACCCACTTCGGCCAATCATTAGCCAGATACCCACACCCACGTACAGATTGGCGAAGCGACTCAACGGCCTGCTGACTCCTTATGTTCCTTGCGCCTTCAGCCTGAAGTCTCCAAAGGAATTTGTGGACTTACTGCGGGGCGCACGGGCCACAGGGATAAGAGCCTCGTTGGACGTAGAATCGCTGTTTACCAACGTACCTGTGGACGAGACAATCGGAATGATAGCCGACAGAGTGTATCGTGATCCAGCCTGTACTCCTCTTGACATGCCAGAAAGTATTCTGAGGAAACTACTCCAAGCTTGTACTAAAGAGGCACCCTTCTTGAGCCCGGATGGGCACATGTATAAGCAAGTAGATGGGGTCGCTATGGGTTCTCCCCTAGGTGTCCTGTTTGCAAACTTCTACATGGGTACCATCGAGCAAAAAGTCTTAGTCGACATGAACTTGAAACCGGCCATATACTGCAGGTATGTTGACGACATTTTTACACAGGTACCTGATGTCAGACATCTGCAGGAGCTGAAGGAGGCATTTGAGCAGAGTTCCGTGCTGCGTTTCACTTACGAGACGGAAAAGGATGGGAAGCTGCCTTTTCTAGATGTAACAGTCATGGAAAAGGGCGGAGGTTTCCACACTGCAGTCTACACAAAGGAAACAAACATAGGAATGTGCCTAAATGCCAACAGCGACTGCCCTGACAGGTACAAGAGGAGTGTTGTTAACGCATACGTCGACCGTGCTCTCAGCCACAGCTCAGAATGGAAGCAAGTCGACGAAGAACTCTGTAGGGTAAGGCAGGTTCTAGTCAATAACGGCTTCTCCAATGGTTTCATCGAAGACATCATAAGAAGGAAAGTGAAAAGCCATGCAACCTCCGAAGAGACAACTAACACAACACCTATACCCCCTATTAGACTATTTTACAGGAACTTCTTTTCCACAGCTCATAAAACAGAGGAAAGGGTCCTGAAAGATATTGTTAATAGAAACTTTATCCCTACAGACAAAAATCAGAGGATACAACTGACGATTTACTATAAAACCAGAAAAACGGCCAGCCTACTCATGAGAAACTCTCCAGACACGAAACAGAACGCTTTAAAAGAGACTAACGTCGTCTATGCCTTCAAATGCCCACTTGGGGACTGTAAGCTCCAAAAAACCCAGTATATAGGCAAGACAACAACATCTCTTTCTAGGCGTTTAACGATGCATAAACAACAGGGCTCCATTAAGGAACATATAATCTCTTCCCATAACCAAACTATCGCCAGAGAAATCCTAGTAAACAACACAGAAATCATCGATAGATACAGCGATAGCAGGCGGCTAGACGTTTGCGAGGCACTACACATCAAGAAGTCAACACCAGCAATCAACAGCCAATTATTGCACAACTATATTCTACCCACCTCAAGACTCCGCTCCAATATAGAAGCATCAAGAAATATGGACCAATAGGCTTTCTACAAACACTTCTATTCAATATCCATTGTTTCGTGTTCTGTCTTGTGTTGATACTTTTAATACCCTATTAATATCCTCTAATGCCACATCATCCTTCCCACCTTACTCAAATGTAATGCCACATCACCCTTCCCACCTCACTCAAATGTAGATATAAAATCAGGGAAACGCAAGTTCTAATCAGTTGTGTATTTGTGAAGTCTTTGAAAATGTAATAAGTTTTACGAAACGCGCCCGTGTCGCGTCAGACTAGAAATAAAAATGAATTTTGGAGAAGTGATTTTTGATTTACCTCCAGCAGTGAAGCATAATGTACGAAAGATTGAGAAAATTCGTGTTAGAATTATTAATCTTACTTTTTCGGTCATATTTAATAAAATATGTCTACAGGAAAGACTGCTACCAAAATATACTAATATATATATATATATATATTTATATATATATATATATATATATATATATATATATATATATATATATATATATATATATATATATATATATATATATATATATATATATATATATATATATATATATATATATATATATATATATATGCTTGAAAACTAAACTATGCTTGAAACAATCAAGGGATCCTTCTTCTAATATGTTACGTGGTAATTAGTTGCACGACTCAACAACCCTGTTACCGAACCAGTATTTACCCAGGTCTTTCCTAAATCTAACCTTATCCAATTTATACTCGTTATTTCGAGTTCTCTCTCTCTTGTGTTAATACTTTTAGTATCGTATTAATATTCCTTTTGTTATGCTCATTCATCCACTTATACACCGTTATCATGTCACCCCCCTAGTTCTTCGCCTTTGTAGAGAATGTAATTTAACTATTGTCAATCTTGCTTCATATGACATTTCTAATTTTGAGGATTATCTTTGTCATCATACGCTGGACGCGTTCTATTAATTTTTTATCCATTCTACAGTACAACGACCAAAACTGAACTGCATAATCTAAATGGCACCTAACCAGATCAAGATAAAGCTGATGAACAACACCAGGTGTCTTATTAGTAACGTTTCGATTAATAAATTCCAGTGTACTATTTGCCTTAATACGAACATTTATGCGTTTTTTTTTAAATTCTTACTAATTATAACTCCTACATCCCTTTCAATTCTAAACATAACTTATTAAATAATATTCTAAGCAAATCAAGGGAACGTAGTATCAGACAAATTTAACAGATCGAATACCAATGACCCGAAATGAATAACAAAACATCTGAAGAATCTTATAGGTAGAAAGAGATCATGATATAAGTAGATTCAGAATAGGGACGTCACTTAACCAGAATTCATTTATGTGGTTAAAATGTAAAAAAAAAAAAAAAAGAGATAAGGAGGGCAATCAGAATCTATGAACTTCGCATAGTAGGGAGGGGAAAGGCAAATCTTAAAGTTTTTTTCAGTTTTATCTAACAAAGATTAAATGAAGAATAGGTCCATTAAATACAGTAATAGGTCAGATATTGGATTATGACGAGGGGGTGAGTAGTATTTTTATTAAATATTTTAAGGAGTTGGGCAACAAAATAATAATACACTTAGGGTATACTACACGAACAGCAGGAGTATAAGAAACAAAATAAACGATTTAAATGCTCTTGTATCACAGAATTTTTTTTTTTTTTTTTTTTTTTTTTTTTTTTTTTTTTTTTTTTTTTTTTTTTTTTTTTTTTTTTTTTTTTTTTTTTTTTTGAGATATATACAAGAGTTGTTACATTCTTGTACAGCCACTAGTACGCGTAGCGTTTCGGGCAGGTCCCTGGAATACGATCCCCTGCCGCGAAGAATCGTTTTTTCATCCAAGTACACATTTTACTGTTGCGTTAAACAGAGGCTACAGTTAAGGAATTGCGCCCAGTAAATCCTCCCCGGCCAGGATACGAACCCATGACATAGCGCTCGCGGAACGCCAGATGAGTGTCTTACCACTACACCACGGAGACTGTATTATTGCACTAACCGAAACGTGGATGATTGTAGAGGATAGAGAACTATTTGCTGAATATCAAATAAATGGATTTAAACTATTTAACACATATACACATATTAGACGAGGAGGGTGAGAAGCCATATATGTTAGGGAAAATTTAAAATGTAGTCTCAAAGAAGCAATCAAAGCTGAGCTACACAGAAACTAATTGGCTACAATTAAACTAAAAAGCAAATAATCTAATAATAGGAGCTCTATACAGGCCACCGAACTTAGAAAGGATGGAAGCAAAGCACCTATGGGATGAAATATCTAGATCATCTAGGTCTAACATTATTTGTGTCATGGGCGAGTTTAATTTTAGTGGACTAAATTGGTTTAACAGAACAGGGAATAATGAAGCAGAAGATTTTTTAGAATTAATTGACGATTGCTTTCTTACGCAACACATTAAGGATCCAACGCGGAAAAATAATATTTTAGATTTGGTGTTAACTAACAGAGAAACACAAATTAATGACATCGAAATTGGGAGTGAGCTAGGGAATTGTGATCACAAAGAAATCAGATTTAGCATAGAATGGAATAGATCTGTAGGAGAAAGATCTGTCAAAGTGCCAGTATTTCGAAAAGCTGATTTTAATAGCCTAAGGTTTTTTTTGGGTCAAATAGATTGGAAAGTCTTGGGCTTGGGGGGTGGGCCGGTCTTGGAATGAGACGTCAACCCAGCGATAGGTGACGTAAAAAGGGACTTGGATGTCGATTCAAAATATAACATATTTAAAAATATTCTAAGTACAGCACAGGAACGTAGTATACCATATAAATTGAATAGAACGAACACGTGAGTGATCCACAAATGGATAACAAAAGATCTGAAGAACATTAGAGGTAAAAACAGAGTGTGGTACAAAAGGTTTAGGAGTGGGAAAGTCTGTTTAGAACAGGAATTCGTACAACTGGTTAGAAATGTTAAAAAAGAGATAAGAAGGGCAAATAAAAATTATGAAGTTCGCTTAGCAGGGCAAGCAAAGACAAATCCTAAAGGGTTTTTCAGTTATATCGAACAAGGATTATTGAAAGGATAGGTCCATTTATAACTGAGACAGGTCAGATAACGGATAATGACGAAGATATGAGTAGTATTTTTAATCAATATTTTATCTATGTATTTACCAAAGAGGAACTTAACAATATGCCTTCAGCCGAACAAGTCTATGTGGGTGGGGGACGAGAACAGGTTGACTAGTTTAGCAGTTACCAGGGAGGATGTAATTAAACAAATAGTAAAACTCAAACCAAACACATCCCCATTACCGGATGAAGTGTTTGTCAGGGTGCTTAAAGAATGCAAAGGAGATTTCCGAGCCACTGTCTACCATATTTAATAAATCAATAGAGTCAAACAGAGTGCCAGAGTCATGGAAGGTTGCTAATGTGGTACTAATTTTTAAGAAAGGAGATAGATCACTTGCATCAAACTATCGGCCAATTAGCCTAACGTCTATTGCGGAAAGTTACTTCAATCGATTATTGCAAACACAATTCGTCTTCATGATCTCGTGGTATCTGCTGGATCTCATGGTATTGTTCCTTTTTTACTTGGTGGGGTTGTATTTGTAAGCCGAAGCAGTAGAAAATCATTTTCCTAGTTTAAAATCCAATGTTTGTATTATGATTCTTTATATTTTTTAACTTGGGGATATTTTAATATATATATATATATCATTATTTAAACATATATATTAAGTTATCTTGTATTCTACAAATGGAATATAGTTGTTAAAACTTCTCTGACTGAGTTTTATAATCAGAGAGATAGTTTTTGCATCTTTGCGATTGCCATCTTTATGGTTTCCATGCCCAATGTGCTAATAATTCTGTGTTGACAAAGGGTCCCAACTTATCCAGCCAAGAAAGTTAAAAAATGTTAAACTTTGTGAACCCATCATTTCTATTTTTAATGTGTAGCATTTATATGAATAACAGAGATCTTGGGTAGAAAAAAATGAAATGTCAAATTTATTAACAAATTTATTAAAAAATAATTGGGTTTTCCAAAATTATACAACGAATTTTTACAATAACAGATTATATACAATATATGACACTAAAATAAGAATAACATGCTTGGTCAGGAATGTCATCCAAATATGCTAGTTCTACACGGACATGCAGGACTTACAGTACCAGTAAATCACCAGTCACTAAACGGGACGGAACACGTTCTCCAAATGAACTTTTCTCAAGATAAATCTGACTGAAGAATGTTTGCTAAGTGAGGAGTTGAGGTTGTTCGCGCTCATTGATTGAGAAGTGGTCATGCCGATGATTGACTAGTTTCTTCCTGATGAAAATGTATTTCAGTGATTTTTCGTTACATGGATCTATCTTGGTGACAAAATATTCCACATGTCGGTTGGCTGAAGGTTGCTGGGGAGACTTATCTGGTACAGGAATCCGGCGTTGAATGCCAAAGTATAAAGTGGAGAAGGGAGGCTTGAACAGCAGATCATCATTCCCGGAAGAAGACGGCATACATGGGCCAGGTGAAAATATCTCAGGTAAACACTTCTCAGGAATTAACTGGCTGTCTTCCTCTTGTACGGGACAGAAGGGTGGCGTTGCACAGAGATCTTCAAAGAACTGCAGGACATCAATCCCTGTAGGAGATCTATCACTATTGCTTGTTGAACACTGGGCAGGAATTACCTGTCTATTGTCCTCGTGTACAAGAGGGATGGGTGGGGGTGTACTAACATGCAGTTCATCTTCAATGAACTACATGTTATCAATTCCAACAGGAGACTTTACACTTTGGCCAGTAGAGCATCTGGTAGGAATTTCTTGTATGTCATCCTCATACAATGTAAAGATAGGTGGCGAGGCACAGAGATCTTCCAGAAACTGTATGCAATCAAACTTTGTAGGAGACCCTACACTCTGACCAGTTAAACACTTGAGAAGAATTGCCTGTTCGTATTCTTCGTGCAAAGGAGACACTGGAGGAGGTACATAGAAGGTTTGCAGGAGCTGCATGTCATCACATGATTTGCAGTATTTCTCTCTGTCATCTTCGTGCAAAGGAGACATTGGAGGCGGAACATGAAGGTCTTGCAGGAATTGTCGGCGATCACCTGAATGTAGCCAACTGCGATGAGATGGAGAAACCTTGGCATGATTTTCCTGTCTGTCCACTTCGTGCAAAGGAGACATTGGAAGCGGAACATAGAGGTCTTCCAGGAATGGTAGGTTTTCACCTGAAGTAGGCCAAACACGATACAATGGTGAAACCTTGACAGGATTTTCCTGTCTTTCGTTCACTTGCAAAGGAGACATTGGAGGCAGAACATAGAGGAGTTGCAGGAACTGTAGGTCATCACCTAAAGGTGGCCAACTCCGATGAGATGCACAATCTTTGGCTGGATTTTCGTGTCTGTCCTCGTGTAAAGGAGACATTGGAGGCAGTACATAAAGGTCTTGCAGGAACTGTAGGTCATCACGTGAAGTTGGATAAGCACGATGGGATGGTGAAACCTTGGCAGGTTTTTCCTGTCTCTCCTCTTCGTGCAAAGGAGACATTGGAGGCGGTACATAAATGTCTTGCAGGAACTGTATGTGATCACTTGTAGGTGGCCAACCCCGATGGGATGGTGAAATTTTGGCAGGTTTTTCCTGTCTTTCCTCCTCGTGCAAAGGAGACATTGGTGGCGGTACATAAATGTCTTGCAGGAACTGTAGGTCATCTCGTGAAATTCGACAAGCACAATACGATGGTGAAATCTTGGCAAGTTTTTCCTGTCTGTCTTCCTCGTGCAAAGGAGACATTAGAGGCGATATATAGAGGTTTTGCAGGAACTGTAGGTCATCACCTGAAAGTTGCTAACCCCGATGACATGGAGAAACCTCGGCAGGATTTTCCTGTCTTTCCTGGTGCAAAGGAGACATTGGGGGTGGTACATAGAGCTCTTGCAGGAACTACAGGTTTTCATGTGAAGTTGGCAAAACACGATGGAATGGTAAAACCTTTCAATGATTTTTCCTGTTATTTGTTCTCTTGCAAAGGAGATATTTGAGGCGGTACATAAAGGTCTTGTAGGAACTGTAGTCCATCACCTGAAGGTAGCCAACCACGATGTGATGGTGAAACGGTGTCAGGATTTTTGTCTGTCCTCCTCGTGCAAAGGAGACATTTGAGCCGTTACGTAGAGCTGTTGTAGGAACTGTAGATCATCACCTGAAGTTGACCAACCACGATGAGCGTGTGAAGCCTTGGCCGGATTTTCGCGTCTGTCCTCGTACAAAGGAGACATTGGAGGTGGTATATAGAGGTCTGCCAGGAACTGTAGATCATCACTTGAAGGTGGCCAACCCCGATGAGATAGAGAAACCTTGTCAGGAATTTACTGTCTGTCCTCTTCGTGCAAAGGAAATATTGGAGGCTGTACATAAGGGTCTTGCAGGAACTGTTGTGTCATCAAATGAAGTGCAGTTTTTCTTTCTCTCTTCTTCGCGTAAAGGAGACATTGGAGGCGGTACATAGAGGTCTTGCAGGAACTGTAGGTCCTCACCTGAGGGAATCCAGCCACGATTGGATGGTGAAACCTTGTCAGGATTTTCCTGTCTGTCCTGTTCGTGCAAAGCAGATATTGTTGATGGCACATAGAGGTCTTGCAGGAACTGTAGGTTTTTACCTGAAGTTTGCCCAAGACAATGGAATTGTGAGACTTTGTTAGGATTTTCCTGTCTGTCGTTCTCGGGCAAAGGAGACATTGGAGGCAGTATATAGAGGTCCTGCAAGAACTGTAGGTCATCATTCCCTGAAGTTAACTGAACATGCTGGCTTTGCCGTGGCAACATATTATTTGAAGGAGACATGAGCACGGAGGCCAGCGAGGACGTGTGCTTCTTTTGCACATTTTTTTTCATATGTAAAGTTCATGAGGCGATCAACAGCTTTCCGGCCCTTTCTTTCTAAGCTCTTGTAACTCATCTGGACTTCGTCCTCTTCCACAGATGAGATGAGAGGTGGGTTATACAGGCCTTACTGAAACCACATATTGTGCACTGAAGAAGAAGGGACATTCAGGCTTTGAAGAGGTAGAATATTAAAGGAAGAAGACGGTGTTTTAAAGTTCATGAGACGATCAGGTGCACTCCTAATCCGTTCAAGCTTCTCGTACTTCAGAATTCGACCTTTGTTATCTTTCCAATTCTGATTCTTCAGGTGACAAATGTTGTGGGAGAATTCTAGCAGGCTTTATTCTTTTCTTTTTATGAATATTCAAATATATACTTTATTTTTATTTTTTATTACTTGAATAATGTATTATTGTTATTTTATTATTTTGTGAGCTTCTTAGTGAGTTAGTTCTGAGTTAGTGGACTGTATATTCTAATTCAGCTTGCTAGAACTTATCTCACACAATGGGAGGGACAAATGCAACTTGCACCACCTTATGAAAATGGTGTAAGCTGTACTTGTGTACCTAATTGTTACAAACTATAAATTATAAATAATACCACATATGGTGGTCTGTTCTGTTAGTATAATTTCTAAAGTTTAATATAATAATAATAATAATTAAAATTATAATAATTTTTATTTAGTCAAAGATACATACATAAAGAGATTTTACAAAGTTTGTTGGCTTTATAGATAAGAGCTAGTACATACAATGCCTAAAGCCACTATTACGCAAAGCGTTTCGGGCAGCACAATTGCTGCTATATACTGTTCTTATAGCTAATTTAATTATGTATACTAATCTATCTACTGTATTAAGGAACATGTAGGCCTTAGCTGATACTGTAGGTGGGGCCTGCTATGGCTGGCATTCTCTTAAGACCTGCTAAGGGTGTGGCTATATGTCCTCAGTGTGCATAAAATGGCTGCCTGGGCATGCTAGTTGCTTGATATACACAGTTATATTGGGGGCCAGCTCTGCTTGCAACAGTAACTTTCCTCACAATTACCTGTTTGTGATGTTTAGAATTAGTGGTTGTACATTAACATATAAAGTACATATATGACATGAATAAGGGGGGTGTATAATGCTGAGTATGTACTTGTTTGGGATATAAATCCCACAGTATAACCGCCTAACCTATTTAAGGATACAAATGGCCAAATTTATACAATAAATACTTGGTAAGACGAATACTCAGGTATTGCTGTGGTTGTTGAGAGGTTGTTGTGGTTGTTGCTCGCTTGTTGACACGTAATCCGGGTGTCTTAACGAGTTTTACCGGCTTGTAAGGAGCCACCTCTACAGCGTGTGTTGTTTGTTATGATTCTGTGGTAGCGTACCTGACGACGCCTTCCTGGGGGAAACGTTCTAAAATATTTGGTGGTTTTATTTATGATTAAGGAATAGGGAGTTAAGCTATATTCCTGGTGTTGGAAATTATATTCAGTCCTAGTGAAAATACTAGACTGAGGTTTAAAAGAAATAAGAGTTTAATATATTGTGTCTGTTGGTTGACGTCACGGAATACCTGTTCTCTGATTTCTTTATGGGGTAACTGTATTATTTTGTGTGTCAGATTTCCGACAAATGTCGACATCTCTTAAAGCGTCGCGCTTGGAGTGGGAGAAGTTGAACTCCATCTTCCGTTCTTTGTGAACACACAACTTGTTTGCAGCACAACAACCTCGAATAATTGAACCGCTGTTGTGCTCCACTTTAGCTTCCATTCTTTCGAGACTCAGGAGACTGAAAGATGGGCATCGTTGTTGTTTTAGATTTAGCTACTCAGAACGAAGTGTCCATGTAGCATGGGCAAAGGTGAGCCCGTAATTGAGTTCGGTTATTCGCGATAACCTTGTTACTGTGATATTTGGGTCTAAGTTTTAAAAGGAGGTGGGGATTCCTCTGTTTTCCCGGTTTATTTTTCGCTTCTGTTTTAGTGCACTGGTTTTAGTCTTGTTTTAATAACATTATCTTGGTGGCGGATGTAGATGCAGAATGCTCCCTAGTGAGTCCCACTCCTCAAAGGTTTTTCTAATCCTTGTAGTCACAGTGGAATTTGCATCTAATGCAGCTGCTGTCGTTTGAATAATGTTGAGTTTGATGTGCAGGGCTTCAGTGGCCTCACATTCCTGTAAGTAGTGCAATAGTGGCGCCTCAGTGTTATATCGATAAGTGGTAGTACTTTCTTTAAGGTAATCCCCGAACTTACGTCTATAGGTCTCGGTGGAGAGGAGGTAGGCATCGAGCACTGCTTGCTTCAGTTCCTGGTAGTCGGTTTCAGATGCTATAGTACTGAGAGTCACTGCAGCTCTACCTGTTAAATGAGACCTGACAAGCTCAGACCATTAATCCTGAGGCTAGCTAACTTGGGTAGCTAGAGCCTCAAAAGAAGTAAAAAAGACATCTACTTCTGCCTCAACAAAAGATGGCATTAACTTAATTGCATGTGAAAGGTTAAAACGTACCGGAAGTTTAGCTTCAGCTTGTTGGCGCCGAGTGTGGTGTGTGGTTTCTAAGTCAAGTTCTTCCTTACGGTGGTCTAGAGCACTGGCGGCTTGCTTCTTATCGTGTTCACGTTGTATCTCCAGGTCGTGTTCTTTTAATTCAAGCTGTTTCCTCTCACGCTCACGTTGGAATTCAACCTGCTCTCGTTGTAGGGCAGCTAGTTCTTTCTGGAGCTGAAGAGCTTCCTTTTCACGCTCACGTTCTAAGGTAGCTTCACGTTCCTTCCTCTGGAGAGTTTCCTTTTCAAAGGCAGCTAGTTCTTTCAGACGTTCACGTTCGGCGTTAGCGAGTTCTAGCTTCAATTTCATGGCTACCAAAGCGTTCTTGTCTGCAATTAATTAAGTAATGGTCATGAGATTCAGGAGTAATAGCATTATTGTCTAATAAGTGGTCAAAGATGAGGTTGTGCAAATCAGTTTAGTAGCTCTATGTGGGGCAGTAAGGTTGTACTCATTTACTAGAGTCAGCATCTCCTCCTTGGTGGCACGAACTAGTGTGCTCACTTCATCGTTTGGATTCTGTCTAAATGTGGAAAGACGGAACATGGTGAATGATTGTAAATATATGCAAGAGAATACTCAGGTGGATGTACCAAAATATGAAATGTCAGAGTGATAGGATGACGTAGCAACGGTAAACTATTCTGCTTGAACTTAATAGTCAAGGTTACAATTAACTTTAGTAAGTGATCAAAAATGAAACTAAGCGTTTCAAGGAAGTAGGGAATCTTGTACCCGGTACTTTATATGATGAGGATAAGGGCAAGAGGAATCCTACTTGAATGGTGAGACAGTTGTCTCGAAGGTAGTCCAAAAAAGTAGGGATTTCTTACCTTGTCTCTAATGACGAGAGTAAAGGTAAGAGGTTTCCTACTAAAACTAGATAGTACTTGCAGAATTAACAACCTTTGTGCTCAGGAAAAGAAAGTTAACTCCCTACCTGTGTAAGTACCATATCTCTGACCGACATGTAGGGATGCGAAGTTTCAAATAATGACGAGAACTGCTTGTAGGGTTCCCAACCTTACAGCATAGTCCATGCGAGAAGAACTTTGGCCCTCTATATCCTCCTACGTTCGGGTTGCAAAGATGTGGATGTACTTGACCCGAAGACAGACCAAAGTACCAGGGTACCAAATGGGATGATCTGTCTGAATGAGAATTCTCCTGTAGGGACGAGAATAAGGTGGAAAGACAGGATATAGCAAAGATTATGGAACAACCAATCACGAGTATGACTGTGGCCACAAGACACCACGTAATCCAAAGTCATCCAACAATCATAAAATGCTACATCTGGAAAGTAAACAATATGAAGCATCATTAAAATTAGTCAAAGAATAAGAGTTCTGAAAAATTAAATTAGTAATAAAGCCAAGTACAGTTACCACAACTTTAAGTGAAGGGTCTAGAAGCATTTACCTGAGCTAGGCTCCTAGGACAGGCTCCCAATTTGTGATGGTAACGTTGGTGGTCGTGCAGTCTCTGTAATGCCAGTCACAAAATATTAAAAAAAAAAAAAGTTAAACTGCAAAGGTGTCTTCACAGTGAGATAAACTGTAGGATAAAGCAGAGGGAAAAAATATTTAATAATACATTACTTTAAAAATAAATTAAACAAATTACAAAAAATATCCAGGCTTGGCTTTGATACAAATTGCACAAAACAAACAAGATGAATAATCAAATTTACGTTACGTTAAGGTACAAAATAAAATATAGTGCAGAATGCTGCTAGTTAGTCTGACTAAATCCGTTACCACACCGAGATGTGTCAATGGGTCTACTCAGTTGAGCACACAGGAGTAATCTGAATCTTGGAGAGCTTGGTAGCCCTATTTATACAGAATATCGGCCGGACAGATGACGCTGATGGCTTCTTTAACTATGAACCAGCTCACTTCAACTGCTTGTTTCGGAGGGCGTGGCCTCCCAGCGACCCAGGTGTGAGGTGGGGTGACGGGCCGTGGTGAAGGGGGGAGACTGGTAGTACTGTCCAAATGTCTGGATGTAGTTGTTGTTGTTGTTCTTGGCAGCAGTTCCTTATTACATAGACGTGAATGACTAGAATCGGTGATAAGGGAGCAGGCCGAATCTCTTACTAGAGAATTTACCGTGACAATTGGTATACATAACATATGTAAGTAGTGTGATAAAAACAATAACAGTATGGTGGGAGGAGGGGTGATGGTGAGTACAATGTTGAGTTGCGTGGTGACCGCCGGCCGGGTCGGACGTTCCTGAGGTCTCTCCGCACTGGCTAGTGTTTACGTTGGGTGATCGCTTGTTTGCCCTGCTGGTGGTGGTTTGCCACTGACGGGGTGACGTTTGCTTCGCCATGGGGACGTTTCGCCCTCCATTGCAGAGGACGCTGTCAGCTGGTCTGGCGTTTACGGTGCCGGTGGACCATCCATTGGTTGGTGTCGCCCTAGTAGACGTGCTGCATGTGCAGCTGTCTGACCTGGTGGGCATCCAGCTGCTTCAGGGCCACCGTGCTGTGGTCAAGTTCCGCCTCCAGGCTGCCTTTTAGGCGTTTCTCGAGCGGTGTGAGGGGCGTGTTTACCCTCTCCCTGATTCAACTGGCTCAGTTAAGGTAGTGAATCTTAGTGTCACCTTGACGTCTGTGACGGTGCATGGTGCCCCCTTCGAATTTCAGGACGACTTTTTAACCTCCTGTTTCGAACGGTTTGGGACAGTGTTGAGTGTTCGTTGGAACAAGGTCGTTGCCGGGCACTGTGTTGGTATGCTTGACGGCTCCCGCACCCTGACGATGTCGCTGAAGGGTAGTGTACCGTCGTCGATGTCCGTGTTGGGATACACGCTCCGCTGCCAGTACCGGGGTCAACCGCGCACATGTTATCGGTGTGGTCACGAGGGTCATCTGGCTGCTGCGTGCGACGTGGGAGCGACTGGTCGTGTGCATGTTCTTCGTGCGGAGGATTTTCCGCCCCTGTTGCGTTCGGGCGGTGTAGGTGCTGTGCCTGAGGCGCCTGCCTGCCTGTCTGCTGCTCCGCCTGTTGAGGAGAGCTCTCCGGCCTGTGCGACACGTCTAGTGCCAGCTGTGGCCCCTGGGGTTGTTCCGCCGGTGTGTGAGGGTGTCGGGCTGTCGCCTGAGCTGTGTGTAGTGAAAGGTGTCCCGGTGGAGGTTCATGTTCCGCCCCCGCCTGTGGATGTGTTACCGGCTCCCGGGGACGCGGGTTCTGCCGTTTTGGAGGGGGTGCTTCGTGGTGAGGTGCCTGCCGTGCCTGAGTGTGTTGCCTCCTGTAGTTCTGCTCTTCCCATTCCTTTGCAGAAGCGTGCGCGTCGGTGTTCTGAGGCTGTTTCCGTGGATGATGTAGACAGTGTGGGTGATGTGGGCTCTGTGGACTCTTCGGACGGTGCGGGTGTGGCCTGTGTGGATATGACGGTGGAGGCTGTGCCTGCTGGGCGTGGTGTGGTGCGGCCTGTCTCGAAGCGTTCGCGGCGGGCTCGGAGTGTCTCCCCCCTTCGTGGTGTGCCTTGGGAGGAGGTGGGGGAGTATGGTGCTCAGCTGGCGTCCCCCGCCGAGGATGATGGTGCTGTGAGGGGCTCCGACGTTGCTCCCTGTGCCCCCCTCCTGCGTCTCCTGCTGTTGGGTCCCCGCAGTGGGGGGTTGTCCCTGATGGTCGGGACCTCGTCGTGAAGTTGCGGAAAGATGTGCGCCAGGGAGCCTCGGCTCCTGTGCCCTGTGGTGGGGTCACTGCCGCGCCTGCAGTTCCCCCTCCTTCCTTGCCCCGGTCTGGGGGTTGCCTAGTCCCGTCTGCTGGGGTCATGCCCTGTGAGGGTCCGGAGTTGGGCCCTTATCGGGATGCCCGGGTGCTTCCGATCCCGTGGTGCTCGTCAACCATCTGGGTGTCGTCAAAGAAGGAGTTTGTTTATAGGGTGCCGGATAGGATGTCTCAGCCGAGGGTACAGCCTGATGGCCGGCTGCCCGCCGACCTGTGGGTGGTTTGGGAAGCGTACCGCTTGCGCTTTCCGTACCGTAAGTTTCTGGAGAAATATTAGTTCCCGTCTTGCGCACACCGCTACGCCGTGCCTGGATCAGCTGCCACCGTGACCATGACGCCCCGCCCCCCGGTGTGGGGAGTCTCCCTCTGACGTTCGCCTCTGTTTTCGTCGCCACTCCTCTCTCTACGGCCCATCACGTCTACCGCTTTTGACTTTCTTCTCCTCTTTACCATCAACGCGTCTCCTTACATCTGTCCTGGTGCAGTCATCGGGAGGGTTACCCCTTCATGCAAACTGCACCTATTCTCAAGAAAAAGAAGAAGAGTACAATGTTGGAGGAGAGAGGGAGGACTGGCTGGCTGAGTGTTGCAGTTCACACTCTCGGAGTTCTGAGTGTGTTATGGTGTGTGTGTATAGTGAGTAAATGTGGTGTAAATATGCATAAATGAACATGAAACATTGGCGTGAATGTTATATAAAGAACAAATAAAATGTATTTGCAACTGTGCGCCAAAAAATGGTGGGAGGAGGAGTGATGGGGAGTACGATGTTGGAGGAATGACGGAGGACTGGCTGGCTGGGTGTGGCAGCTCACACTCGTAGAGTTCTGAGTGTGTTTATGGTGTGTGTGTATATAGTGTGTGATACTGTACAGTGTGTAAATAGATTGTATTTATATACATAAATTAGCACGATACATTGGAAATATGTGCCAGATATGTGTACACATGTGCCATGCACGTTACACAGTGTCTTCGGACAGTACGGATGTTCTACTGCCATAATATAGTGTACGTGTTCATCATACATAGGATTGGCACATAAAAACAAATATAATTTATTTGGAACTGTGCGCAAAAAAATGAACAAAAATATATTCGCGGCAGCACACGCATCCTGCCCCTGGTGCCCCTCTGGCTCTACAATTTCGACTTTCAGTTACTTTACCAATACTCAGGGAAGGGGTTTTAACACTTTCAAAGCAAAAAATAATTTTTTCCAGATAATTTATTTCCTGCGCACTGGGGGGGGGGGGTCATATTTGGAAGCCAAGCAGTTGAGGGGTTATATAATGCTATAAATATAATTATACACACTATAATACTTGTTTGTACCAGCAACGGGGCACTCTGGTGTATTACTTTAAGAGCAGTGAGCTTTATACACGAGCTGTGTGTAAGAGATCTGGTAACAAATTATGGGGGCCTGCAACCAGGGGACTGTTCCCACTTTATATAAAATAATTACTTATTAACTTGTCTTGTGTACTTATATTTATAACTTGTATTAATTCAAACTTGCCTTCCTAGGTAACAGTGTGACCTAGAAATTATTGTGCCAAGTATTTCCGTAACAGCAAGTACTGTCCTCTGTGGTCCGTCTACTCTGCCAGTGTCAACCAACACACTTCACGATTTTGAGGTTAGTTTCATATTTGTTGCTTGTGCAGTTGGCCAGGCAGTGTTCAGTGTCGTTACAATTATAAGTAAATAATTAGTGAAGTGCCAAGTGTTAACCATGGAGAATCAAGTGGAGTTGTTGCTATCACAGTGTAACTTTGAAAGGATTAAGAACCTGACAAAGTCTGCCTTGATTTGTATAGCAGGTAAACTAGAGTTAACCGCCAGTAATAAAATGGTTAAAGCACAGATAGTGAAAGTGATAATTACCCACTAAGTGGAAGATGGTAAACTAGGAGAAGAGGTCTTGGGAAATCTAACTGATGGGACAAGTGAGCAGCTAGCATTAAGACGTTTTGAGTTAGAATCTCAGCTTGACTTTGCTAGGCTTGAGGCTCCGCAGAAAAAAATTAAATTTGAGGAAAAAGCTCAACAGAGAGACATTGAGGCACAGAATGCTAGACTTGCAGATCAGTTGCAGTTAGATGCAGCTAAGCAGAAACAACTAGAAATACAACGACAAATGGCAGAGGACAATAATAGAGTAGAGACACAGAGACTTGCAGCTGGACATGGTAATACTAGCAATATTCAAAACAATACCAACCCTCAATCTAAGATAAATAAATATGTCGAGTTGCCCAAATTTAATGAGGAAGACCCTGAGGTTTTCTTTTCTCTCTTTTCCAAGATTGAAGTCAGTATGGACTGGCCTATAGACCAGTGGGTAGCTATAATACAGAGTCAATTTAGGGGAAAGAGTCAAGAGGTATTCACATCTCTTCCTGATGCAAATAGCTTTGACTATCAATTTGTTAAGAAAAGCATCTTAAATACATATCAGTTAAATCCTGAGGCACATCGACAGAAATTCCGTAATTTAAAGAGGGCACATGAACAAACCATTGCTGATTTTACTAGGTTGAAAACTAACTATTGTGAGAGATGGCTCAAATCACTTTCTATTACAGAGTTTGAAACTCTTAAAAATCTTCTCATTAATGAAGAAGTTTTATCTTGTCTTCCAGATAAATTATCTACCTATATGGCGTAACAGAAGAATACCACAGATATATACGAGCACTCCAAGCTCGCTGATGAGCATGAATTGCTAACAAGGGCACATGTCAAATAATTTTCACAGCTGAGTAAACTATAATGCTCATAAAAATGTTTATCAGAACAAACCCAATACTAATTCTCCAGCTACTTCCATGAACTCTTCTCTTCCAAAAACTAAACTAGAGAAAGCACTGATAGGGATACAAAATCCTAGTAATGTGAATTCTAAACCTGCAGTAGGTTTACCAGGTGTGACCACTGTCAGATACTGCACTCATTGTAAGAGGAGAGGGCATGTGATAAATTCATGTTTTAGTTTGCACCCTGAATTAAGACCTACTGGTCTCATCATGAGTAAAGGGTTGCAAGTAAATAATTATCTATGTATTACAGTCAATCCCCATTGGATGACTAAGTTTAAACCATATATGTTCACAGGTGCATTACTGTGTAAAGATGGAAGTAGTAAGACTGTACAATTACTCCTTACTCCGTAATATTGGAACTTCACAGTCTCTCATTTCGCATAATGTACTTGCTGATGTTGATACAAGAAATCTTGGTGAGATTGTACTACTACAAGGTATTGTTCATAGTGTGCAACAAGTGTCTTTAATCCAAATTAATCTTGATTCAAATTATACTTCTGGGTGGTGTAATGTTGGTGTGAGTAAACAGTTGCCCATTCCAGGAGTGGACATTATTGTAGGGAATGATTTTGGGAACCGTAAGGTTGAAGGGATCGAGTGTCCAATAATGTTGATTAACCCTAACAGTGTACTGGCTCAGCAGGAGTCAGAGGATGGCATTATATACCCTGCATGTGACCAGGTCAATGGGAAGAACGGGTGACAGTAATCGTGTAAAAACCAAGGTAAATGTTCCTAAGACCAGGACCCTTTCAGACAGGGAAAGGGAGGTGGATCTTGTGGATTCATTCATAACTCAGTTGGATGACGAGAGTGAGTCATTAGTGGAAGCCCCGCCGAGCCCTAGTAACAAGAAAGGTGAGGAGGCTGATTTAACTGTGACTTGCCCGCTTGTCTCCACTTCTGAACCAGTTGTCGAGAGTGAGACTATAGTAGCCGTGACTCTGCATTATTCTGACCAGCCAGGGTTAGGAAAGGGTGTCAGGTTGCCAAATACTTGCCCGCTCGCTCCTGAGTCTGAGACCTTAACCTTGAGTTCCTTGCAGAATACTGAACTTAATTTATCTGAGTGTAGTTCTGAAGCCACTGCTAATGTAGATACATTGGAGGATGGGACGGGTTTCTTTTTCAAGGATCGACTTCTGATTAGAAGATGGAGAGCCAAGGGAGCTCCCTCATTAGATGATTGTGAGACGAGGATCCAACTAGTTGTCCCACAGTGATTATCGGGAGCATGTCTTGCAGGCTGCACATGATGACCCCATGGGAGGTCACCAAGGTATTACTACCATGTATCACAAGATCTGTAAGTAATTTTATTGGCCTAAATTGAAGAAAGATGTGGTCAGATATTGCCATAATTGTGTAACATGTCAAACTGTTGGAAAGACCAACCAATCTGTGCCAAGACCACCATAACAATCTATTATAGTTCCAGAAGAAACTTTTTCTCATATTGTTATGCATTGTGTAGGTCCTTTATCGAGAACAAGTCGGGTAATATGTTCATGTTCACCTTGATGTACATGCCTTCGAGGTTTCCTGAGGAATACTAAGGCTGAGAGCCTTATCAAGTGTCTAGAGCGATTTTTCTCCTTGTTTGGGATACCTCGTGTTATCCAGACTGATAACGGGGAAAATTTTTGTTCTAAGGTTTTCAGAACCTTTTGTGAATCTCATGGGATTCATTATAAATTTTCTAGGCTTTACCATCCACAAAGTCAAGGTGGAATTGAGCGTTTTCATCAAACGTTAAAGCAGATGCTGAAGACTACAGGGGAGACGTATCCCGTCATTGGGACGAAAATCTTCCTTTTGTTATAGAGAGGGGTTACAAGAATCATTTGATTGTTCTCCATTTGATCTCGTGTTCGGACATCAGGTAAGAGGTCCATTGAAGATGCTCCAGGAAAGGTTGCTTGGTGATATCTCTGTTCATAAGAGTGGTCGTTACTTGAGTGATGTCATGAATAAGTTGTGTCGCACTTAGGAGTTGGCTATGAAACATCTTGGGAAAACTCAGCAAGTGATGAAGCAGCGATATGATAAGAAATTTAAGGTCGTTTCAAAGCTCAGGTCGTTTGCAAGTGGTGATTTAGTGTTGGTGTTGAAACCTCGCATGGGGACTTCCATGTCTTATAAGTTTGAAGGACCCTACCAAGTTGTAGAAAAGTTGGAAGATTTATCCTATAAAGTGTCTAACTTTAATATTTCAGGACAGTCAATGATTGTACATTTAAATCGGTTAACGGCCCATTGTGGGCCAGGAGTTGTAGTTTATTTTGGTCAGGAGGAGTTACCACCTGAGGAGGATTGCAATAAAGGAAAAGATATTAATATTCCTCATTTCAGTTCCAATTCCGGAGGGAAGGTGTTGCTATGTCATTTGCAGGAGGAACAGCGAGATGAGTTCCAGGTTCTGCTGGACACACATTCGAATCTGTTTGGGGAGATACCCACACAGACTCCTCTCATCACCCACGACATCCAAATGCTTGACAACACTCCAATTCGACAGCATCCATACCGAGTGAATACAGAAAAGAGAAGACTTATACAACAGGAAGTGGATTATCAACTTCAACATAAATTCATACGTCCAAGCCAAAGTTCTTGGAGTTCTCCCTGTTTGCTGGTACCAAAACCAGGAGGGGGGACCTGGCGTTTGTGTGTGGACTATCGTAAATTAAACAAGGTAACAAGAGTTGATTTGTTCCCAAGAGTTGATTTGTTACCATTATTGGAAGAGTGTATAGACCAGATTGGTAACGCTCAGTTTGTGTCAAAACTTGATCTGTCTAAGGGTTATCATCAAATCTTTCTAAGTGATTATGCTTGGGAAGTGACAGCTTTTATTACACCAGATGGAGCATATGAATTTAACGTCATACCTTTTGGATTAAGAAATCCTGCCACTTTCCAGAAACTAATGAATTTTTTGCTTAAGGACGTGCCAAATTGCAGGGCATACCTAGATGATATAG
This sequence comes from Procambarus clarkii, assembly GCF_040958095.1. NCBI lineage: Eukaryota > Metazoa > Arthropoda > Malacostraca > Decapoda > Cambaridae > Procambarus > Procambarus clarkii. The sequence continues at coordinate 8,103,077 of NC_091179.1, forward strand.
TCTTATATAGTAAGTGTTGGACAGACTACCTGTCAGATCTTAAAAATTTTTTTGAAGTGTTACAGAGTGCCAATTTAACGGTTAATGGCAACAAGTGTAGTTGGCAAAGGGCACTAAAATCTATCTTGGACATGAAGTGGGACAAGGTAAGATACTACCTTTTCAACACAAAATTCGAGCTATAGTGGAATATCCAGTGTTGACCAGTAAAAAGGGGGGTTTCAAAGATTCATTGGAATGTGTGCTTAATATAGGCGCTACTGTAAGAATTTCTCTACAGTTGCTGCCCCATTAATCAATTTGTTATGTAAGCAAGTAAAATATAAGTGGACACAAGAATGTCAATATTCCTTTCAGAGTTTAAAGGGAATACTATCTACGTCACCTGTTCTAGCCAGCCCTCAATATGACAGACCTTTTATCCTACATATTGATGCGCCTGACTTAGGAAACGGTGCAGTTCTTATTCAGGTTGGACTTGATAATATTGAACACCCAGTGTACTTATTTCTCCAGAAAATTCAATAAAGCACAGAAGAACTATTCAGTGGTGGGAAAGGAGGCACTAGTAGTATGATTAGAGCCAGATAGGCGCACTTAACAAACAATGGGGGGTACTTATCAGACAATGGAATCAGAGGCGGGGAGCCAGATAGGCCCACTTATCGGACAAAGGAATCAGAAGCGGGGTGACAGATAGACCCACCTCTAATTGTAGTCTACGGTGTGCCCACCACATTTCACTTACACTGTGTATCTCCGTTTAAACACTACACTCATTATATAAATATAGGACTAATTAAGGATATATATATATTCTAACAGGTCTGAATGGCCCCTCCAGGACTATGTGCATATATGTCCGGACCTATATAGGATATATATATACTCAAAATAAAAGTGGGTGAAAGAAATAACACTTGTTTTATACAATATATTAACAAAAGTACATAGTGGCTTAAACGTAGTCGTAATCTAATTCCCCCCCCCATAATATTGTCTAACTAGACCCCTCCTCCGTGCCCACAGGTCTGTTGTGGGGTCTACCTCCCCCTCCTGGGGTGATGATGACGATGAGTCATCATCCAGAGGGAGAAAGAGGTGTTGTGGTTCTACTTCCTCTCCTAGGGGGCTACTGTCGTCATAGCGTCACTCTCACTGGAAGGGTGTCGCCCTTCCTCACCGTGTGGCTCGATGACGTCATCACTTTCACTTCCAGCGGTCACCCCTTGGGTTGAGGGTGGATGGGTGGGGTCAGGTGGTATGTCTGGATGGCCATAGCCTAGGCTTTTGTATTTATTTAGGTAATAGAGTTTATCATCAAATGCACTTAAACCCCTTTTAGTATTATGGGTGGTGACCATTTGCCCTCCTAAATTCCTAATTTGGTAGTATTGAAAAGTATGTTACTACTGAATTGCTGTGAAGGGTTTCTTTAAAATGACTATGAGTTAAAGATCTTTGCACAGGCGCGGGAGGGGATACCCTTAGCGGTAATGGAATTTGAATTGTTGTGCAACAGCAAACTATACATTTTGGGCTTGAGAGCTACAACTTCAAGGATGTGTCTATCTGAAACCTCTGACTT